>NW_027361788.1:37952500-38422500 GCF_039654945.1 Dendrobates tinctorius
ATCACTGGAGCGTGACTGGGGTTATAGAGGACCAGGACAATATAACTCCCACCAAGGACAGCTTGTCGCTGCCTCTGGACAGCCTGGAACACAAGCAAATACATGCTGCTGTAAGACCGCTGAGTTGGCTGGATTGTTACCACTGCTGATTACTGGGTGGCCATTCTGCTGGATCCCCTCTACACGGAAAATGCACCTGTGACACGAGTCACTATAGTAAATATTAGTCCTAGAAGTGGAGAGGACTACAATAACAGATAATAATATGTACTACTTACTGGATAAGTAAAAGGAGGTCAAACAATCACAGGGCATGTCCAGGAAATGGCGCAGTACAACAATGGGTACTCAGAAATGAAATTCAATTCATGAGCCAAGGTCAGGAAAACCAGAAGGACAAGACAGTTTACAGGGAGCAGGCACAAGAGAAGTCAGGTCACAGGCAAAGAGTCTAAGTCCAGGAAGAGAATAAAGCCAAGCTGGGTCAGGCAAAGAGCACAGAGGGATCAGTCTTACACAGGCAGCAGCTAGTGTACGGTTAACACTGGATGGAGGAGCTAGCATGCTTGCAATATTTTACGGATTATAAGACGCACATTTTTTCCCACAAACTTGGGGAGAAATGGGGGTGCGTCTTATAATGCATATATACCTTACCGGTACCGTTGCTGCAGGCTGGGATGAGGGGTGTCCGGCGGTGCAACTGGAGTGTCTGGTGCTGCGGGGGGGGGGCTCTGACAACATTTTGTGAAAAGCCAGAGCCCCCGCAACCCTGTGGTTTCCTGTACGGTGGACTCCAGGAAAATGGCTGCAGGGGGCAGCGCATGCGCAGATGGAGATCTCGTCATCAACATCTCGGGAGATGAGATTTCAGCGCTGATCGCCGGAAGAGCAGAGAAAGCATATACCTCCTCCAATGAATAGCGTTGGGACGAATGGGACGGGCGAACGACATTTTATGAACATGGTGATTGTGTCAGCACTTTATTTTTAACAGTTTGTGTGTTGTGGGGGGGGCAATAGTGCTTGGTGCATGAAAAGAAAAAGCTAAAAGAAAAAAAGCAAACAGGGAGAAAAAAGTCTATGAAAAGAAAAGTGTAAAACAGAAGACACGAGCTCTGATGAGTGAACTGCATCACTTATCAAACTTCAGCGGCTGCTGGATGTTCGCACAGAGCTTGGGAAGAAGAAATGTGTCTAAAACAGCAGACACGAGCTCTGATGAGTGAACTGCGTCACTTATCAAAGTTCAGCGGCTGCTGTATGTGCGCACGAGGGTGGTGCAAGGGCGGGTGAGAAAAAAAGTATAACAGCAGGCACGAGCTCTGATGAGTTCACTGTGTCACTTATCAAAGTTTGGCGGCTGCTGGATGTGCGCACGGGGGTGTCGCAAGGGGGGTGAGAAAGAAAAATGGAAAGCTCGGCGGCTGCTAAATTGGCGAACAGAGGCGACGCAAAGAGGGGTGAAGGGGGATGGGATAAGGGGGAGGAGGGGAATTGGGGTGGATGAAGAGAGATCGGGCAGGGATCAGGGATCACAAAACACAGTTGTTGTCTCTCTTCTTTCTTGTCTTCTTCTCTGTTCTTTGTTTTTCAGCAGGGATTGCGGTGTCACAGGCTTCTATGGAACCACAAGGCCCAGCACAGCAGAAGATTCTGTAGTATGACTGCTCCGCAGGAATCCTCAGCAAGTGTGAGGACCTGCAGCGTGGCCACACCGCTGCTCTGACCTGTCATTGGTGCGAACGGTGAGGACATTGTTGACACCCATCAGAGCTGGCTCTGGTGACCCTGAAAACAGCCTAGAATCGGAGCTCACAGCTCCGATCAAAGGCAGGTCACCAGCCAGCAGGGCACAGCGCCGTCACACTGCGACTGTGCTCTGTGATTGGCGCAATCGATGTAATCGTCAATCGCGCCAATCAGCGGCTCCATGCCATGCCTAGTCTCGGTCCTCTTACAGCTCCGATCCTAGGCAGGTCACCGTGCGGTCACACCGCTTCTGTGCCCGGCGACTGGCATGATCGATGTAATTGGCGATCGCGCCAATCTGGGTCCTTTACGGCCATACCTGGTGTTGTCAGGCACCAGCCTAGGATCGGTGCTCGATCCTAGGCTGGGACATCAGTGTTTCAGCCAATCTGATTGGCTGTTCAAAATTGAACAGCCAATCACAGCAATCGTGGGTGCGGGAGGACGGCGACCCCCCCGGTATGATGGCACATCTACCCACAGGTAACATGGCGCCAGAATTTTAATGCGATCACCGCGACTTCAGTCGCAGTGTCGCATTAAAGAAATGAAGTAATATTCCGTCCATGCTCAAATTGGCCCAGGTCACATGGACGGAATATTACGTTGGATGTCAGAAAGGGGTTAAATAATAAAAGAGACAGCAGGCGGTCGACTGATGAGACTATTACTCCCATCAGCCTACCCGTGCTACTGCTAATTACAGTGACGGCAGGAGCGGCTGTTGGGGGTTGTCAGGGATTTATTATATCCCACCAATTGTCACAAATTTACTATTTTTAGTGGTTGTGGGCCAAATAACCAACCAAAAGTTTTGTTTCCACCTTCAGTTCTGGTTTTGGGACCTGCAGCTCTCTGGCACCCCCCTTACCCTCAGGTCAGTCAGGGAACTACACCTAGGATAAGTAGTCGCCAGAAAGGCTACCTTGCAGTGTACTGGCTATTGGGCACTCTGCAGTGAGGGCGGTATGTATGTCCCCAGACCCTGGGCGGGTAATACACACATAAAACCTCTGTTCCATCACTGCCAGAGCCTCCCAAATCCCCAGAACACTTTGTTGCCACCAGCTCCTTGTTCTACATAAAAATTAATATCAGGACAGGAGCCTACCCACTAGGTAGTGTAAATTTAGCACGGAGGAAGTGGCGGTACGTTATAAAGCAAGGAATACGAAACTAGTACTTTTTTATAGATTTACTCCAGAAAATATAGGAAGTGTTTATAAAAATATAAAAGATGTTACAAACGAGACAAGATACAGTATATACAGGCATTTAGAAAATAACATGGATTAAAATAAGAAACCTACATATCTCAGTCAATGACACGCCATGTGGAGGAGGAGGGGGGCGCCTTCCTCAAGGGAAAATGGTCAATGGTCTATCAGCACAGCTTCCTAGCTGGCACCCCAAGCGAATGACGCCTTCCTAATTGGGCATCATAGCCTTAGGGTCCCGTTACACTAAACGACGCACCAGCGATCCCGACAACGATATGACCTGGTCAGGATCGCTGGTGCGACGCTAGATGATCGCTGGTGAGCTCTCAAACAGGCAGACGCACCAGCGATCAGGACCAGTGAGGACGCGTGGCGCTTAGTTACCTGCTGTTTACCTTGGATACCAGCTCCCAGCGCGAGCACGCTGGTATCCAGGGTACACAGCGGGTAACTAAGGGACGTGCGTGCTTAGTTACCCGCTATTTACCTTAAATACCAGCTGCCAGCGTCTTACAGCGCTGGGAGCTCGCTGATCGTGGGTCTCCCGCTGCCACACACAGCGATGCATGCTGGCCAGCGGGAGACCAACGATCAAAAAATGGCCCAGGACATTCCTGCACGATCAGCGATACCCGGCGAGGACGACCGGTCGCTGATGCGTGCCACACAGCGAGATCACCGACGAGATCGCCGATGCGTCACAAAATCGGTGACGCATCAGTGATCTCGTTAGCGATCTCGCTTAGTGTGAAGTACCCCTTATACTTTCTCTTCGCTGACCTCACTGGGTGGATGGAGCTAGGCAATGTACTCCCCTTTTGAAAAGTATGATGTAGATTCCAAAAGTATAGGTTTCTTACATCTATGACCATTCTGTGTTATTATATTTGTGTTGTAACAAAGAAGACATGTGCACTAAGACTTGCTCTTAACCAGTTAGGATCATAAATGGCTCCCTGTGTAGCCAGCATACCACAGTCTCACATTATTAAACCAGCTACTATAGAAGGAGGGAGGGGTGAAGAGAGTGCAGCTGCGGGGGGGGGGGAATACATGCAGGCAGAGAGAACTGCAGCTGTGTGCCTGGACAACACAAACATAATGGGGAGGGGCAGCAGAAAGTTCTGGAGGTATACTCAAAACCATGGAAAATGGTTCATATTTTCATGAGAGGGGTATTCATCAGCCGCCAACAGCGCTGTAAATAAATAAAAAAACAGTGTGGGTTCTCCTGTATTTTCTATAACCAGCCAGGCGAAACTCACAATTGGGGGCTGCAACCCTCAGCTGTCAGCTTCAGAAATCCTGGTTATCAAGAATAGAAGGGTCCACATGCTGTTTTTTTTTTTTAATTTAAATAAATAATTTTTAAAAAAAATTAAAAAAAGGCATGGGGTCCCCCCATTTTTAACAACCAGCCTTGCTAAAGCTCACAGCGTATTCTCAAGCTGGTAAGGGGCGATGGATATTGACCCCCCAGATAAAAAAATCGCAGCCTGCAGCTGCTGAGAAAAGGCACTTCTATTAAATGCGCCAATTCTGACACTTTGCCCTGCTCTTCCCATTTGCCCTGTAGCGGTGGCAAGTGGGGTTCATATTTGTGGGGTTGATGTCACCTTTGTATTGTTTGGTGACATCAAGCCCACGGCTTAGTAATGGAAAGTTTTCTATAAGACACCTATCCATTACTAATTCTATAGTTATATGGTAAATAAAAGATACAGCCAGAATAAAGTCCTTTAATCGAAAAAAGTGACACAGACTCAAAAATGGGGGGGACCCCACGCCGTTTTTTTTTAAATTTATTTAAATAGTTTAAAAAAAAAAAAAAAACACAGCATGGGGACCCCTCTATTTTTGATAACTAACCTAGCTGAGGGTTGCAGCCCCCACCTGTGAGTTTTGCATGGCTGGTTATAGAAAATACAGGAGAACCCACGCTGTTTTTTTTTCATTTATTTATTTAGAATACAGGCAGCAGCTGATGAAAATCCCCATCAGCCGCTCCTGGTGTCACTGTTATTAGCAGCAGCAGGGGTAGGCTCATGGGAGTAACAGTCCCATCAGCCACGGACTGCTTTTCCTATTATTACTTAAATATAACTCATCATTCTCCCCTGCTCACGCTGATAGCTGGAAGAGCAGGAGCGAATGATGAGAGCTATGTTCAATACCAGGAGTCGGGAAACAGCACTTACTGCAATGCTTCCTCAAAGGCGCCAATGCATGTCACATGGATGACACCCATGTGTGCTATGCATATGCGTACGTGTGTGGGACATTTTGTGGCCTGGGCCAACATTAAAAAACGGACATGTCAGCGCGTTTTGCCCACAGACACACGGTCCGTGGAAACACACTGACGCGTACAGACCCATTCACTTAAATAAGCAAATAGTGCTCTGTTCCTCCCGAGTATCTCCACATGGCTAACTAGTACTGTACAGCCACATATGGGGTATTGCCAAGTTCAGTAGAAATTGTGGGACACATTTTGGTGCCATTTTTACCCAATTCTTGTGTGAAAATGTAAAATCTTTGGCTAAAACCAAATTTTGATGGTAAAAATGTAGTTATTTTGTCTTCACTGCCCAATGGTATAAAATTCTGACACACCCATGGTGGTAATATGATCACTGCACCCCTAGATGTATTCATTGAGATGTATAGTTCATAAAATGGGGTTACTTATGGGGGGTTCTGCTGTTCTGGCACTTCAGGGGCTCTCCCAGTGGGTCATGACACCTGCAAACCATAACAGTAAAATCTGTCGCTCCTTGCCTTTTGAGCTTTGTACTGTGCCTGAAAAATATTTCCCGATTACATGTAGGGTATTGGCTCACTCAGGAAAAAATGGACCTGTTTGTTGTAAAAAAAATTTCCTATGACCACTTGGAAAAATTAAAAACTTGGGGCTAAAATAACATTTTAGTGGTAAAAATGTAGTTTATTCTTTCTTCACTGCTCAGTGGTATAAAATTCTGTGAGGCACTTGTGGTGTAAATATGATCACTGCACCCCTATATTAATTCATTGGGGAGTGTAGTTCGTAAAATGAGTTCACATATAGGGGATTTCTGTTGTTCTGGCACCTCACGGGCTCTGCCAATGTGACATGGCACCCTCAAGCCATTCCAGCAAAATCTGAAATCCAATATGGCGCCTCTTCCATTCTGAGCTTTGCACTGTGCTCCAAAAGTAGTATTCCCATATACATGGTCTATCGGCGTACTCAAGAGAAATTACACAACTTTACGGGTCCAATTTCTCCTGCTACCCTTGGGGAAAAAAAAAATTGGGGGCGAAAGGATTATTTTTGGGGAAAAAAATGATATTTTATTTTTACAGCTCTACGTTATAAACTTATGTGAAGCACTTGGGGGTCGAAAGTGCTCACCACACATCTAGATAAATTCCATAAGGGGTCTAATTTCTAAAATAGTGTCACTTGTAGAGGTTTCCACTGTTTAGGCACATCAGGGGCTCTCCAAATGCGACATGGCGTCCAATCTCAATTCCGGTCAATTTTGCATTGAAAAAGTGTAACGGGGCTCCTTCCCTTCCGAGGTCTGCCATGCGCACAAACAGTGGTTTACCCCCATATATGGGGTATCAGTGTACTCAGGACAAATTGCACAATAACTTTTGAGGTCCAATTTCTTCTGTTACCCTTGCAAAAATAAAAAATCGGGGGAGAAAAGATCAATTTTGTGGAAAAAATATGATTTTTTTATTTTTACGGCTCTACGTTATAAACTTCTGTGAAGCACTTGGGGGTTCAAAGTGCTCATCACACATCTAGATAAATTCCTTGGGGGGTCTAGTTTCTAAAATGGTGTCACTTGTGGGGGATTCCACTGTTTAGGCACATCAGGGGCTCTCCAAACGCGAAATGGCGTCTGATCTCAATTTCAGGAAATTGTGCATTGAAAAGAAAAACGGCACTCCTTCCCTTACGAGCCCTGCCATATGCTCAAACAGTGGTTTGCCTGCACATATGGTGCATCAGCGTACTCAGCACAAATTGCACAACAACTTTTGGAGTCCAATTTCTCCTGTTACCCTTTAAAAAAAAAAAAAATTGGATCTGAAGTAATTTTGTGAATAAAAGATAAATGTTTATTTTTTTTAAACATTATTGTTATTTATTAAGTATTTTGTGTGACATATCTCTGTGATTTAAGGGCATGAAAATTCCAATTTGGAAAATTGCGAAATTTTCTAAATTTTCACCAAATTTCCATTTTTCTCACAAATAAACGCAAGTCATATCAAATAATTTTTACCACTATCATGAAGTACAATATGTCATGAAAAAACATTCTCAAAATCACCAGGATCCATGCAAGTGTTCCAGAGTTATTACCTCATAAAGGAACAGTGGTCAGAATTGTAAAAATTGGCCTGGACATTAACATGCAAACCACACTTGGGGGTCAAGGGGTTAAAGTCTCAGGACCCTGAGACAATAGAGCTCCCACTCCAACCTCAGAAGCATCTACCTCCACAATGAACGGCCTCTGGAGTTCTGGCTGAACAAGAACAGGAGCAGACATAAAACATTTCTTCAAATTTTCAAAAGCCCCAACCGCTTCTGCTGACCAAACCTTTAGCTCCGCCCCTTTACAAATGATGTCCGTAAGAGGCTTGATGATCTGAGAAAATTCTCTAATAAATTTTCAGTAATAATTTGTGAACCCTAAAAAGCGCTGCAGTGCCTTGAGGTCGCTGGGTTGAACTCAATCAATGATGGCATGAACTTTCCCAGGATCCATCTTAAACCCGGAGGATGACAATGAAACCCAAGAATGATATTTCTTGAACAGAAAAGGTACATTTTTAAATTTTAGCAAACAATTATCTCTCAACCTTTGCAGAACCAAACAGACATGTTTATACTGTGAATCCAGGTCAGGTGAGAAAATTAGAATATAATCTAAATAAACCACAATAAACCTCCCAATATAATCAGAGAAAATATCATTCATAAAATTCTGAAAAACCGTGGATGCATTAGTTAGACCAAAAGGCATGACGAGATTTTCAAAGAGACCTTCAGATGTTAAAAACGCTGTCTTCCACCCATCATGCCCGAGATCCAGTTTGGAAAACCATTTCGCTCCGGAAAGATGATTATATAGATTGGGGTTTAAGTGGAAGCGGGTAAGTATTTTTAACCAGTATTTTGTATAATTCTCAAAAATCGAGGCAGGGACGGAGACCTCCATCTTTTTTTTTTAACAAAAAAAAATCCGGCAGCCACCGGCGATGAGGAAGGACGAATATGACCTTTACATAAATTTTTGTTAATATAAACTTTCATGGCTGACTGCTCAGGGCCAGACAAGTTATACAAGCGAGCCTTGGGTAATTTGGCATTAGGCATTTCTAAAAAAAAATCTCCAAAGTCTTTCACGTACTCCGGAAGACCCGCCAGATTAACGGAGCAAACATGCACAGGTTTGTTTAATACATTTTTCAACAAAATAAAGACCCCATTTGACAATATCTTTCCGATTCCAGTCAATAATTGGAATTATGCATACGCAACCAAGGTATACCTAACACAATTCCAGCAGGTAAATTGTCCAAAACATAACAGGAGATTAATTCTGTATGAAGAAACCCCACCTTGAGTGTGAACTCTACCGTAACTAATTGAACCAGATTTTTGAATAACGGTGTTCCATCAATGGCCACGATTTGAATAGGGCTTTCTAGCTTAACTGTCCCTAATTCTAACTTCAGAACAAGTCCCGAATCAATGAAATTTGCTGCAGATCTGCAGTCAATAAAGGCAAATGTGAACAGATACTGATTCTGAAAAAGAAGTTCAGCATTCAACAACACTTTAGCGAAGGAGTAAAAGGGTACATGTAAGTCTGAGTGGCCTCCTCATCACCCAGAATTAAGCGTTTCCCGAAGGCTTGTTTGCTGCAGGTCGTGCCAAGCAATCCTTTAAGAAATGTGCAGCTTGGCCACAATAGAGACAAAGTCCATTCCCGACGGCGTCTCCTCTCATTAATTATTGAGCTGGGAGCACCAACTTCCATAGGTTCTGTGACGTCCGCCAGCGGGTCTGGGCTGCAGCCAGGCAACACCCCGAGAAACACTGATACCCTTTACCCCTATACAGGGATCTGGATTTATAGCAGAGCCCAGGAGGCGCTGTCTGAATAGGAGCAGTGACCAGAGCAGGACGGTCGCCAGAAAGGTGTTCCAATACGGGACACAAACGTGGAGATATGCAAGTCTAAACCAGTCGGGCAGCAATGGTACAAAAACGGTAGACAGAGGCAGAGTCAGATTCAGGCCGAGAGTCATAAACCAGGAGAGTATCATAGAATCATAGAATCATAGAATCGTAGAGTTGGAAGGGACCTCCTGGGCCATCTGGTCCAACCCCCTGCTCAAAGCAGGATTCGCTAAATCATCCCAGTTAGATGTCTGTCCAGCCTCTGTTTGAAGACTTCCATTGAAGGAGAACTCACCACTTCTCGTGGCAGCCTGTTCCACTCATTGATCACTCTAACTGTCAAAAAGTTTTTTCTAATATCTAATCTGTGTCTCCTCCCATTCAGCTTCATCCCATTGCTTCTAGTCTTTCCTTGTGCAAATGAGAATAAAGTTGATCCTTCTACAATGTGACAGCCCTTTAGATATTTGTAGACAGCTATTAAGTCTCCTCTCAGTCTTCTCTTTTGCAAACTAAACATTCCCAAATCCTGCAACCTTTCCTCATAAGACAGGGTTTGCAGACCGGTCACCATTCTGGTCGCTCTTTTCTGAACTTGCTCCAGTTTGTTGATGTCTTTTTTAAAATGTGGTGCCCAAAATTGGACACAATATTCCAGATGAGGTCTGACCAAAGAGGAGTAGAGGGAAATAATTACTTCACGTGATCTAGACTGTATGCTTCTGTTAATACATCCTAGAATTGCATTTGCCTTTTTTGCTGCTGCATCACACTGTTGACTCATATTCAGTCTGTGATCTATTAGTATACCCAAGTCTTTTTCACATGTGCTGTCACTTAGCCCTATTCCTCCCATTCTATATATGCTTTTTTCATTTTTATTGCCCAGATGTAGTACTTTGCATTTCTCCCTGTTAAAAACCATTCTGTTAGTTGCTGCCCACTTCTCCAGTTTATTTAAATCTTTTTGAATCCTCTCTCTCTCTTCTCTAGTATTAGCTATCCCTCCTAGCTTTGTGTCATCAGCAAATTTAATCAGTTTACCCTCAATTCCTTCATCTAAATCGTTGATAAAGATGTTGAACAATACAGGGCCCAGGACAGAGCCCTGTGGTACCCCACTTGAGACATTCTTCCAACTGGATGTGCAGCCATTTACGACCACTCTTTGGGTCCGATCACTAAGCCAGTTATGAATCCACCTAACAGTTGCCTTGTCCATTCCATACTTAGTCATTTTTTCAATAAGGCCTGTTTCACACTTCCGTTTTTGTGTCCGCCAAACGGATCCGTTTCCGTTTTTTTGACGGAAACTGATGCAAACGGATCCGTTTTTTTAAAAACGGATCCGTTTTTTTGACGGATCCGCGGTAACCGTAATGGAAGTCTATGGGACAAAAAAAAACGGATCCTGCAAAAAATGGCGGATCCGTTTTTTTACGGAAAACAACGGATTTTGACGGATTTGAAAAAACGGAAGTGTGAAACAGGCCTAAGGATTGTATGAGAGACTTTCTCAAATGCTTTGCTGAAGTCAAGATATACTATATCTACAGCATTTCCTTGATCCACCCAATCAGTAATACCATCATAGAAGGAAATTAAATTAGTCTGACATGACTTATTAGTTACAAACCCATGCTGACTCTGTTTAATCACTTCATTCTTATCCAGGTATTGACATACATGTTGTTTAATAATTTGTTCAAAGATCTTTCCTGGTATAGAAGTCAGACTCACCGGCCTATAGTTGCCTGGGTCCACCTTCTTCCCCTTTTTGAAGATAGGAACAACATTTGCTCTTCTCCAGTCTTCTGGCACTTCTCCTGTTCTCCAAGAATTTTCAAAGATTATGGAGAGGGGTTCAAAAATTTCTTCTGCTATCTCCTTCAGTACTCTGGGGTGTAATTCATCTGGACCTGGAGACTTGAATACATTTAGGTTAGCTAAGTGTTTCCTCACTATCTTTCTGTTTATAGATATCCTGGATTCTTCTATTCCCTTAATAGGACAGTGAATAACAGTTGATGTTACATTTCCTTTCTGAGAGAAAACAGATGCAAAATAGGAATTTAAAAGTTCAGCCTTCTCAACATCCTGTCTTACCATTTCATCATTTTCATCCTGTAAAAATCCTATAGCATCTTTGACTTTTCTTTTACTTTTGACATATCCCCAAAATCCTTTATTATTGCTTTAGACATCTCTTGCAAGCCTCAATTCATTTTCAGCTTTAGATAATCTGATTTGTGCCTTGCAGGTTCTGCAGACAGCATTATATTCTTCTTTAGATATGCCTCCTTCTTTCCATTTTATAAACATTTTTTGCTTCCTTTTTAGCATGTGCTTAAGTTCTGTGTTCATCCATCCTGGTTTCCTTAAATGCTTCCTATTCTTCCCTCTTTTCGGAATTGTTAACAACTGTGCTTTGAGAATTTCATTTTTCAAGATTTCCCATCCTTCCTGGACATTTTTGTCTTTAAGGATATCCAGCCATTGGATCCCTCCAATTCTCTTTCTGAATCCCTTAAAATCTGCCTTTCTGAAATCTAACCTTGACGTCTGAGTCTTCACAGGTCTTCCGCCTCTAGTTATCCAAAATTCTAAAATAGCATGGTCGCTACCTCCTAGGGTCCCAGCCACTTTTACCTCCTCAACCATTTCCTCCCTGTTTATAAGGATTAGATCCAAGGTAGCAGTTCCCCTTGTTTTCTCCTTTACCTTTTGGAAGATAAAGTTGTCAGCAAGAGAGGATAAGAATTTCCTTGACCTGTTAGTTTTGCCTGAGAGAGATTCCCAACAAATGTCTGGATAGTTGAAATCTCCCATGACAACTATGTCATATTTTTTGGAGAACTTGGCCATTTGATGCATAAAAAGTTCATCCATATCTTCAGCTTGCACAGGCGGCCTGTAGTAAATGCCTACAATGGTGTCCTTTCCATTGTTCTGTCCTTGTATTCTTACCCAAACAGTTTCCACAGAACTCCCAGTCTCTGAAGCTTCAATCTCTGTGCAGATATACGCATTTCTAACATACAATGCGACACCCCCTCCTCGTTTATCAAGTCTGTTTCTTGCAAATAAGTTGTATCCTTCTAGTCTTGTATTCCAATCATGTGTATTGTCCCACCAAGTTTCAGTGATTCCAATGACATCATATTTCTTTTCCTGTGTTAGTAGTTCCAATTCTCCTTGTTTGTTGCCCATGCTTTGTGCATTAGTATAGAAACATTTTAGTTTGTGATTGGTTTCTCTTTCTCCAATATTTTTTTTAATTAGATTCTTTCGTCTTTGTTCTTCCTTTCCACTTCTAATAGCAGAGTTCTCAGTAGCATTTGTCAGGTGTATGGCTTTTTCTGGTCTTTTGCTTCCCTTCCCATGTTGTTCTAGTTTAAAGCTCTCCTTACAAGTGTAGCAAGGCGACTTCCAAATACCTGCTTTCCAGTCTTCGTAAGGTGCACCCCATCTCTAGCAAGTAGTCCATCGTATAAGTAGTTCACTCCGTGATCCAGAAATCCAAATCGTTGCTGACGGCACCATCGACGTAGCCAGTTGTTCACCTGCAGAATCTTATTCCACCTCCTTGTTCCATGGCCATCCACTGGGAGGATGGAAGAGAAGACCACCTGCGCTCCCAGTTCTTTCACTTTCTTGCCTAAGTCTTCAAAGTCTCTGCAGATGGTTTCCAGGTCGTTTCTTGCGGTGTCATTTGTCCCCACATGTAGTAGCAGGAATGGGTAGTCATCTGTAGGTCTGAAGAGTCCTGATATCCTGTCAGACACATCTTTAATTTTTGCACCTGGAAGACAGCACATTTCTCTTGAAGTTATATCCGGTCTGCAGATAGCGGCCTCTGTTCCTCTCAACAGGGAATCCCCCATGACCACCACTCTCCGTTTCTTCTTCACAACATTTTTCTTTCTCCATCCAGGAGGACTCTGAAGGCGTACAAGGTTGCTGTTTGTTGGCAAAGTCTTATCCTGATGTATTTCTTCATCGTTTTCCTGCGTGAGAGCCTGGTACTGGTTTCTGAGCAGTATGGGTGCTGACTGCCTCCTGATCCTCCTGCTTCTCTGGGTCACATGTCTCCATTCCTCTGTTTCTTCAGGTGCACTTTGAATTTCTTCTCTTTCTGTAACATGAAGAGATAATTCTGCCCTGTCCAAGAACTCTTCACCTTCCTTAATGATCTTCAACGTAGCTAACCTCTCTTCGAGATTTTGCAACTTTTCCTCCAACAGGGTCACAAGCTTGCATTTGTGGCATGTGAAGTTTGGCTTTTCCACTGGTAAATCTGTGAACATGTAGCAAGAAATGCAGCTCACCAAATGGCTCCTGGCCTCTTCCATCTTGAGATTTCTTAAAAAGATGAAAGATGAGCCAAAATTCGGCGCGCGGTTTCTCCGATTTCCTCTTTTCAGCTGCAACGGCCAAAACCCAGTGATCGTTGAGCTCGCGGAGACTCTTCACTTATCCCAGAAGGCACTGGGAATATGCAAATGATCTCCTCAAGACTCTTCCCCTGGTTTCTCCGATTTCCTCTTTTCAGCTGCAACGGCCAAAACCCAGTGATCGTTGAGCTCGCGGAGACTCTTCACTTATCCCAGAAGGCACTGGGAATATGCAAATGATCTCCTCAAGACTCTTCCCCTGGTTTTCGCAGAGGTACAGAATTGTTAGGCAGAAGGAGAGTCAGAAGTCCAGGCCAAAGTCAGTCAGTCAGAAAGTAATTCACACAGTAACACACAGGTGAACCAAGAATATATCCGCCAGCTTGTAAGACCAGTCCCAAGGTATTTCAGGGATCAGGTCACCCCTCATAGGTTCCTGGACTGATGATGTCATCAGTACCGCCCCCAGGACCAGGCCAGATGGAGATGCAGTAACCTCTTGATGACTGACAGAGGGGTGGAGCCTGCGTCCACCAGATGCCTGCGCAGGTGCCCTTACTCTGTCAGCACCATAACTCCCGGACGAGCCATGGCGCCTCCTAGTGACCGCGACAGGAGCAGCAGACCCAGAATTTAACGGCGACGTGACAGACCGGCGCCTCCTAGAGGCTAAAGCCGGGACAGTAGGCTCTGAGCCTGACGTGACAGAACCACGGCCCCTTCCAGTGGCCGAGGCAGGAACAGCCGTCCCTGAGTCTGACGATAAAGTGGCGGTCCGGCGCCTCCTAGTGGCCGCGACCGGAACAGCAGGCCGTAAGTCTGGCGGAAACGTGACAGTACCCCCCCCTCCAAGAGGGGCCTCCGGACCCTCAAAACCCGGTTTATCATGGTGAAGGAGGTGAAACCTTCTAATCAACCCCTTGGCATGAATGTCACTAGCGGGGACCCAGGACCTCTCCTCTGGGCCATAGCCTTTCCAATGAACTAAATATTGCACAGACTTTCTCACTAAACGGGAATCAAGGATGCCCTGGACTTCGTACTCCAAGGCACCCTTGACCAAAACTGGACGAGGAGGGGACTGGACGGGATGAATTGGGGAGCGGTACACCTTGAGAAGGGATTTGTGGAAAACATTAGGAATTTTAAAAGACTGAGGGAGCCTTAAACGAAAGGCTACCGGGTTAATTACTTCTAATATCTCGTAGGGACCAATAAACCTGGGCCCCAGTTTGGCAGATGGCACCTTAAGCTTAATGTTTCTGGTAGACAGCCAAACTTTGTCCCCAACTCCTAGGTGCGGCCCCGTGGACCTCCGTTTATTTGCGGCCGAAGCCTGCCTGACCTGGGACCCTTTCAAGTTTGTGTTCACCTCCGACCAGATTGTCCTTAAGTGACGTATGGAATTCTCTACTCCCGGAAGCTCCGACATCTTGGCCGAAAATGAACCAAAACGTGGGTGCAAACCATGATTGCAGAAGAACGGGGTGGTTTTGATAGATTCCTGGTACTGGTTATTTAGAGCGAACTCAGCTAATGGGAGATGTTCCGCCCAATCAGACTGATGTTCCGAGACATAGCAGCGAAGATATTGCTCTAGAGCCTGGTTGGTACGCTCCGTATGACCATTGGTCTCAGGGTGGTAAGCGGAGGAGAAGGATAATTCAATACCAATACGTTTGCAGAATGCTCTCCAGAATTTGGAAACAAACTGGGTACCTCGGTCGGACACGATATTCTCTGGAGCACCATGCAGCCTTATTACATGAACAATAAACAACTTACTCAGAGTTTCTGAATTAGGTAATCCAGAGAGGGGAACGAAATGACATTGCTTACTGAACCTGTCCACCACCACCCAGATACATGTCTTCCCCTCTGAGGGTGGTAGGTCAGTAATGAAGTCCATGGAGATGTGGGTCCATGGACTCTCTGGAGCGGGCAAGGACTGGAGCCAGCCGGCAGGCCGATTGTGAGGGGACTTGGCGCGAGCACAGATTTCACAAGCTAGTACATAATCCTTGCAGTCCTTAACTACCGTTGGCCACCAAAAACTCCTAGTCACAAGTCTGGCGGTATTATTGACCCCAGGATGCCATGCCAGGATGGATTTGTGCGACTCCTTCAGAACTTGTAGGCGAAACGACGCTGGAACAAACAATTTCTGGGGGGGTGTCGAGTCAGGGGCTGGTTCTGGGGACCTACGGATCTCCTCCAGAAGGTCCAGAGACACAGCCGACACAACAATACCATTGGCCAGTATTGGAACAGGCTCCGAGTCCTCAGCCTGTGAGGGGCAGAAACTTCGAGAGAGAGCATCAGCCCTCACATTTTTGGTACCAGGACGAAAGGTTATTAAGAAATCAAACCTAGAGAAGAACAAGGCCCACCTCACCTTGTCTAGGATTTAATCTTTTAGCTGACTCCAGGTAAGTCAGATTCTTGTGATCTGTAATCACAGTGATCTTATGTTTGGCGCCTTCGAGGAAGTGGCGCCATTCCTCGAAGGCCCATTTGATTGCCAATAACTCCCGATTACCTATATCGTAATTCTTCTCAGTGGCAGAGAATTTGCGGGAGAAAAAGGCACATGGGCGAAGCTGAGTGAGTGATGCAGTGCCTTGCGACAGCACTGCTCCCACTCCGACCTCAGAGGCGTCCACCTCTACAATAAACGGGCGGTCCAGATCAGGCTGAACCAAAACTGGGTTGGCTACAAAGCACTCTTTTAACGTAGCAAAAGCCTGAATTGCCTCAGGGTTGAGACAAAGTCTCTCATACAATCCTTATTGAAAAAATGACTAAGTATGGAATGGACAAGGCAACTGTTAGGTGGATTCATAACTGGCTTAGTGATCGGACCCAAAGAGTGGTCGTAAATGGCTGTACATCCAGTTGGAAGAATGTCTCAAGTGGGGTACCACAGGGCTCTGTCCTGGGCCCTGTATTGTTCAACATCTTTATCAACGATTTAGATGAAGGAATTGAGGGTAAACTGATTAAATTTGCTGATGACACAAAGCTAGGAGGGATAGCTAATACTAGAGAAGAGAGAGAGAGGATTCAAAAAGATTTAAATAAACTGGAGAAGTGGGCAGCAACTAACAGAATGGTTTTTAACAGGGAGAAATGCAAAGTACTACATCTGGGCAATAAAAATGAAAAAAGCATATATAGAATGGGAGGAATAGGGCTAAGTGACAGCACATGTGAAAAAGACTTGGGTATACTAATAGATCACAGACTGAATATGAGTCAACAGTGTGATGCAGCAGCAAAAAAGGCAAATGCAATTCTAGGATGTATTAACAGAAGCATACAGTCTAGATCACGTGAAGTCATTATTTCCCTCTACTCCTCTTTGGTCAGACCTCATCTGGAATATTGTGTCCAGTTTTGGGCACCACATTTTAAAAAAGACATCAACAAACTGGAGCAAGTTCAGAAAAGAGCGACCAGAATGGTGACCGGTCTGCAAACCCTGTCTTATGAGGAAAGGTTGCAGGATTTGGGAATGTTTAGTTTGCAAAAGAGAAGACTGAGAGGAGACTTAATAGCTGTCTACAAATATCTAAAGGGCTGTCACATTGTAGAAGGATCAACTTTATTCTCATTTGCACAAGGAAAGACTAGAAGCAATGGGATGAAACTGAATGGGAAGAGACACAGATTAGATATTAGAAAAAACTTTTTGACAGTTAGAGTGATCAATGAGTGGAACAGGCTGCCACGAGAAGTGGTGAGTTCTCCTTCAATGGAAGTCTTCAAACAGAGGCTGGACAGACATCTGACTGGGATGATTTAGCGAATCCTGCTTTAAGCAGGGGGTTGGACCAGATGGCCCAGGAGGTCCCTTCCAACTCTACGATTCTATGATTCTATGATTCTAGGGTTCCAATTGGTCACGTCTGCCCCTTTTCGGGTCAAATCCGTGAGTGGTTTAGCAATTTCGGAGAAACCCCTGATGAATTTTCGGTAATAATTTGCAAACCCTAAAAATCGCTGCAGCGCTTTTAGCGACTTGGGTTGCACCCAAGTTTTAATAGGTTGGATCTTGGCAGGATCCATACGGAAGCCTGTGCTTGAAACCACATATCCTAAAAATTGTACCTCCTCCGCAAAAAAAACACATTTCTCCAGTTTAGCAAACAGGGAGTGTTCTCGTAGTCTCTGCAGTACAGAGCGAACGTGCTGAGCATGTGTCACAGGGTCAGCAGAATAAATCAAAATGTCATCTAAATACACGACGACATACATCCCACAAATGTCCCTGAAAATGTCATTTACAAAGTGCTGGAACACGGCAGGTGCGTTACTGAGTCCGAAGGGCATTACCAGGTACTCAAAGTGGCCAAGAGGGGTATTAAAGGCTGTTTTCCACTCATCCCCGTCTCTTATGCGGACTAGATTGTATGCCCCCCGGAGGTCCAGTTTAGTAAACCAACGGGCTCCCATTAGCTGATTAAAAAGATCAGGGATGAGTGGAAGCGGATACTGGTTCTTTATAGTGATTGCATTCAATTCCCAGTAATCAATGCAGGGTCTGAGACCCCCATCTTTCTTTTCTACAAAGAAGAAGCCAGCTCCAACTGGTGAAATGGATGGTCTAATAAACCCCTTTTTTAAGCTGCTATGTACTCGTTCATAGCCTGACGCTCTGGACCTGAGAGATTAAATATTCTCCCTTTTGGGAGACGGGCATCTGGAATCAGATCTATAGGGCAATCATACTTTCTGTGAGGGGGTAGCTTTTCAGATTTTGCAATAGAAAAGACATCCTCAAAATCTCTGAAGGCAAACGGTATGTGGAGGGGTTTAACTTTAACTTGGTTTACTGTTAGCGATATGCAGTTTTCCTGACAGTGTGAACTCCAGCGTATAACATCGCCTAGGTGCCAGTCGATGACTGGATTATGCTGGCGTAGCCATGGCATCCCCAAAATGACTGCAGCAGACAAATTATCCATCACAAAAAATGACATAACCTCGGTATGCAACGCCCGCACCGACATAGTGATTTTGTCAGTAACAAATTTAACCCCCTCCTGGACAATAGATGTGCCATTAATAGCCGTAGTTTTTATAGGGGCATTAAGTCTTAATAGGGGTACACCGAGACTTTTAGCAACCAAAGAATCCATAAAATTCCCTTCAGATCCACAATCCACATATGCGTTCACACACTGAGATTTCTGACCAAAAGAAAGGGCAATAGGCAATAAAACTTTAGCCGCATCTGCGGGCAATACCTGTGCCCCTGGGCAACCATAGCCAGAGTTGCCCAGAGGCCGATGTCTCAGTAGTATGGATCTCTGACGCTCAGCTCTCTCTCTGAAGGCTCCAGACTGCAGCATACTGGTGCAGGAAGATGAAAGTGCTCCTTCAGGCTGTGCACTGAACCAGGTGTTTAGGCCAGAAATCAGCTCAGTCAGAAGAAGGGAGAGAAAAAAAAAAAAGTTCAGGGAGACTGCTTTTGTATATGCTGGATATATACACAAGAAGCAGTTTTTTTTTTATGTGGCCAGATATAATGTGACGTCCGCCTGCGGGTCTGGGCTGCAGCCAGGCAACACCAGGAGAAACATTGATACCCTTTACCCCTATGCAGGGATCTGGATTTATAGCAGAGCCCAGGAGGCGCTGTCTGAATAGGAGCAATGACCAGAGCAGGACGGTCGCCAGAAAGGTGTTCCAATACGGGACACAAACGTGGAGATATGCAAGTCTAAACCAGTCGGGCAGCAATGGTACAAAAACGGTAGACAGAAGCAGAGTCAGATTCAGGCCGAGAGTCATAAACCAGGAGAGTAGCAGAGGTACAGAATCGTTAGGCAGAAGCAGAGTCAGATTCAGGCCGAAAGTCATAAACCAGGAGAGTAGCAGAGGTACAGAATCGTTAGGCAGAAGGAGAGTCAGAAGTCCAGGCCAAAGTCAGTCAGTCAGAAAGTAATTCACACAGTAACACACAGGTGAACCAAGAATATATCCGCCAGCTTGTAAGACCAGTCCCAAGGTATTTCAGGGATCAGGTCACCCCTCATAGGTTCCTGGACTGATGATGTCATCAGTACCGCCCCCAGGACCAGGCCAGATGGAGATGCAGTAACCTCTTGATGACTGACAGAGGGGTGGAGCCTGCGTCCACCAGATGCCTGCGCAGGTGCCCTTACTCTGTCAGCACCATAACTCCCGGACGAGCCATGGCGCCTCCTAGTGACCGCGACAGGAGCAGCAGACCCAGAATTTAACGGCGACGTGACAGACCGGCGCCTCCTAGAGGCTAAAGCCGGGACAGTAGGCTCTGAGCCTGACGTGACAGAACCACGGCCCCTTCCAGTGGCCAAGGCAGGAACAGCCGTCCCTGAGTCTGACGATAAAGTGGCGGTCCGGCGCCTCCTAGTGGCCGCGACCGGAACAGCAGGCCCTAAGTCTGGCGGAAACGTGACAGGTTCCACTTCAGGTGAACGAACTGGGCCAGTTGAACTAAATGGAACGACCTGTTGAACCTTGGGTCTCTCCCGCAACCTCTTATATCCTGAGTCATGGCCTCCACCAAACAACCAGGTGGAGCATGCACAGATAGAGCGTCCTTTTGAGACTCCGAAAGACCCCTGAGGAATTGAAATCTGAGAGCTGCGTCATTCCACAGGACCTCAGTAGACCATTGACGAAACTCAATACAATAGTTTTCTGCTGTGCAGTTCCCATGTGTCAGGTACATGATCCTTGCCTCTGTCACCTTGACCCTGTCAGGTTCGTCATAGATGGTAAACAATAATTTACAACGCTCTTTAAAAATTCTGAACTGGTCTTTTTCACCCGAAAATTTGTCAGGGAGTGCTATAACAGGTTTAGGGGGGGCTCAAAGATATGTCAGATGGTTCACAAGTCATGACAGCGGTCTGAGGAGAGAGATTCTGAGGGGCACTAAAAGTACCAGAAATCTGGCCCTGTTACTGAGCCTGTGAGGATGCCAGTTAGGGTTGTTCCAAGGCCAGATCTTGGACTAAACGGAGTCAGATTCGCCACCTGATCACACAAAATACATAACGGATCCTTAGGTGGGAAAAATAAAAAAATTAAAAGTCAATCGAAATGTGATGCGAGTCACTATAGTAAATAGTTGTAATATGTACTACTTACTGGATAAGTAAAGGGAGGTCAAACAATCCAAGGTCAGGTCCAGGAAGTTGGGCAGTACAACAAGGGGTAGTCAGAGACGAAATCCAATTAACGCTCCAAGGTCAGGAAAACCAGAAAGACAAGACAGTTTACAGGGAGCAGGCACACGAGAAGTCACGTCAGAGGCAAAGAGTCTAAAGGCCCCGTCTCACATAGCGAGCTTGCTAGCGAGATCGCTATTGCGTCGCCAATTTTGTGACGCGCCTGCGATCTCGCTACGTGACACATAGCAGCGACCGCCCCCCCCGGCTGGATATTGCTGATCGTGCTTGAATGTCCTGGGCCATTTTTTCAGCTTCCCGCTGGCCTGGATGCATCGCTGTGTTTGATGCCGATGAGCGACCTCGTTGGCGATGCAGAACTCAGGGACGCAGGCTGGAATCGTTCAGAATAGCTGCTGTGTGACAAGGTACCAACGACTGCCGAGGTCGTTATATGGATCGCCGGATCGTTGCTGCGTCGTTGAAGAGATCTGCCTGTTTGACATCTTAATAGCTGTCATTTAACGACGCACCAGCGATCCCTACCAGATCATATCGTTGTCGGGATCGCTGGTGCGTTGCTATGTGAAACGGGACCCTAAGTCCAGGAAGGGAATAAAGTCAGGCTGAGACAGGCAAAGAGCACAGAGGGATCAGTCTTAGGGTATGTCTCCACGTTCAGTATTGGCAGCGCTTTGGAAGCAGCTCCGTCCAAAGCGCTGCCAGCTTTTGTACGTGCGGTGAGTCACTGCATCCTACACAAGGACAGCGATATTTATCTTGCGGAGACTGAGCATCTTTGCAAGTTAAATAGACATGCTGTGGTCTATAAAGACGTGCCGCATCTGCGTCTTTGAACGCATAGTGGAGATGGAATTTCATAAAATCCAATCCACTATACAGTAACATCGGTGTAACATCTGGCCGCTGCGGATTGGATGCTGTGACTGTACGCAACGTCCAATCCTCAGCAAATACTGAACATGGAAACATACCCTGGTGTTATGAATGGGTCACTGAGGAGGAAAACAAGACCAAGCCAAGTCACAGAAAACCAGAGAGGTTGGTAACTACGCGGATTGCAGACCCCTGATCCTAATGACACAACTAACAGCAGCCATGGAGCATAGCTACGATGATTCTAGACACCTCGTCACAGCCGGAGGACTAAATAAGCCTAACGCAAGAAAAGGGGAAATCTAAACTGCCCCAGAACAGACCCCAAGGGAATAGACAGCCCCCACACATGTGTTGACGGTGAGACAAGATGAAAGCACAAACACAGGTAGGAAAATAGGCTGAGCAAACGATGGGGCCCACACTAACTAGAAAGGACAGGAAAGGAAAGATACTGTCCAACACTTCTGATAGCAAAAAATACCCTGAAGTCACTATACTTCTCCCACTATATCAGCACTCTGGCATATTCTGAGAACAGAGCAAAAAGAGGCCAATCTAATAAGGGACAAAAAGCAAACTAGTGATGAGAAAATGGAAACGGTCTTTGGAGCGCAGGAAAGAGACTCAGACAAGAGATGGGGTTAACCCCATCTCTTGTCTGAGTCTCTTTCCTACGCTCCTAAGACCGTTTCCATTTTCTCATTGTTCCTATCCTCCATTGGAGGTTTTCGGTTGGAGCTGCGGTGGAGACCTGACATTTTTGTCTGCCCCTGGGTTGCTTCCTAAGCGCTCCTCTATGACCGCTTATCACTGACTCTTAAAAAGCAAACTAGGACATACAATGACATTAGAGTGGAAATTCGGCCCAGCCCCAGCTGGCTGACCACACAAAAAACTGAATAGACCAAACCAAATCAAAAGTGAACATAAGCAGAGAACAACTTAGCTTGAGAAGGCAGGAACTGAGCTGGAAACTGAGACCTCAGGAGGTAGGAAAAAATCACCAGCATGGGAATAGGGAGTCGGCTGTCTTAAATAGAGTCTGAGACTCCAGATGTCCAATCCTCATCCTCATTATCAGGTGGCAGGTCTCTGTTAATTAGATCAGCTTCATTACCTCCTGCCACCACCAGAGGGAACACGGAAAGAGAACTCACAACTCCTCTGTCAGCACAACCAACTCCCTCGCCAGAAACCAGAGGCAGACCAGAAAATGAGTTCACAACACCCTGGCAGCAGCAAGTGTACAATTGACACTGGATGGAGGAGCTAGCATGCTTAAGTAGAGGCCTAATCAAGGGAAGTGAACACAAATGATTGCAGCATAAACCCAGCACAACCAAAACAGACTGACATCCTCCACAAAAAAGTAACATAGAAGACAAGAACAGTGCTGAGATCATGACAGCACCATTCTTACTTCCTTCACTAGAGAGGGATCGAAAAATGTGGGAATACAAGAAGACACACTACTGACAGCGTTGCCACCTGACAGCGTGGGCTTAGTGGAAGCACAAGGCAGAGAAAGAAATCACCAACGCAGCTGTGGCACCACCTCAGAAGGGAGTGTTATTATGGCTGAAATGTGGAAAACCTTTCTCAGCACGCCACAACATCTGGCACCATCTGATTCAGATCGTATTAGCAGAAGGCCGCATTTCAACCACATGGAGGAAGAGTACGTGCCCACACAACTATATGTACTGAGTGATGGCTCTGCCCCTTTTAACTTCTGGGTCTCCAAATTGGACACATGGCCTGAGCTTGCTCTTTATATTCCAGTAAGGGGTGTGATCACAGACAGCCGCATCCACCTGTCTACAGCCAATGTAGGCATACTCATGTTCATAAAAATAATTGTTACACGGCAACGCAGTTTGTTCGCTCTATTTGTTCGTTCTATTAAAAAAAAAACAAAAAAAACCCACAAAAACAGTGTAGGCTACCTCCGCCTCTTTCACCTACAAAGCCACTTCTACTTGGACCGCTATCTACTGGTTCATGATTATTTTTCATTTTTTTTTGTTAATCTATGTTGCTTTAAGTCATTTTTCTGTCCACATTTGTTTGCAGGGCAACTGTCTTCTTCAGCCCCTTAGCCCTTACTACGACCATTTTACAGCACCAAAGTTCAGGTCCCCATTGGGTTTGGGATCAAGTTCTGATGCCCAAAGAGAACTTTGGACTACAGTTCGGCCAAACCCGATGAACCCGAACATTTCCAATTTCACTCATCCATAGTAATAAATTTATTGACACTGGGGGCCCCACCTCTGGTGCCAAGATTGATCATTGTGGATAGGTATTGTAATACATAACGGAATTTAAATGTTCAAATTTTCTTACATTTTGAAGAAAAGAGAAGACAAAAAAAGGAATTAATATTCATCATTATCAGCTTACTATGAAATGTTACAAAGTAACACAGGGAAACAATCAGCAATCCTTAATCAATCATTAAGCATTTTCCCGAATCCAGCGTGCGTGTTATCTGGACTTCAGTGTCTCTGTTTAAAAAAAAAAAGCAACAAAGATTGACATTATCCAGGAGCCAAGCCAAGAGTATATCCTGTAAACAGAGTAAGGCTGAGTTCACACGTGGCGTTTTTTTCGCGTTTCCGCAACGGTTTTAACCGCGCGATTTTGCCGCGAAAACGCGAAAAATAAGCATCCCATGCATTCCTATGGGATTCCGCAATGCTGTACTAATGCTGCGGTTTTTACCGCGGCGGAATCGCTTCGCGGTAAAAACCGCAGCATGCTCATTAATTTGCGGAATCGTGGCGATCCCGCACCCATAGGAATACATTGTTCCGCTTACTTCCCGCATGTGGCTGTGCCCACCATGCGGAAAGTAAGCAGAACATTTGCGGATGGTACCCACGGTCCGGAGGAGAGGAGACTGTCCTCCGGGCTTTGGGTACCATATCCCTGTAAAAAATAGAATTTAAAATAAAAAATATTGTTATTCTTACCTTCCGACGTCCCGCGCAGTCTTCCTGCTTCTCTTCATGCTCTCGTTCCCAGTAGTCCTTTGCGAAAATGCCCGGGATGGCGTCCATTCTCGCGGGATCGCGAAGTCTCGCGGTCATTCGCGCGTCGTCATCGCGAATTACCGCGAGACGTCGCAATCCCGCGAGAACTGACGTCATCGCGGGCATTTTCGCAAAGGATTACTGGGAACGCCTGCGCGGGACGTCGGAAGGTGAGAATAACACTATTTTTTATTTTTTTTTTACATTCTATCTTTTAATATTGATGCCGCATAGGCGGCCTCAGTAGTAAAAATTTGCTCACACTTGTCAAACACTATGTTTGACGAGTGTGACCAACCTGTCAATCAGTTCTCCAAGCGATGCTACAGATGCTAATTACGCTTGCAAAATGCTAGTTTTTCCGCGGGAATTTAAAATGCGATTTTCCCGCGGACTGGAATTCCGGAATTCTCGCGGTAATTTCCGCGAGAGTTCCGGTACGTGTGCACTTAGCCTAACTGTATATAGACAGGAATGATATCTCCCGTGAAAGGTTGATAAAGGAAAACCCTTCCACAGATGATGAACAGACAAAGTTTATTCCTTTTACAAAATATTAGAGGGCGTGACATAGCGTTCAGCCGCCTACGAATGTATGGGACATTTGTGCCTTTTGGCTAAGTGATTGCACTATATCCATATTTTTGGGATAGTACAAGCCTTCACTGTGTATACACAAAACTCATCCATATTTTCAGGTTTTTATTCCCGTTTAGGTTTTGTTTTTTTAAATTCTTCATATTCGGACCAGGAACACATGTTCGGAGCTGAATCTTTAGAATTTGAGGACCCGACGAAACCAATGGCTATGTATATAAGCACCAACAGATGTCAACTGAGCCACTGCCAAATGCATATATCCCAATGTTCAACAACCAGACAAAGCAATACCATTTTAATCCGGTCATGAGATCGTCTAATTAATACGGAAGGAGAAATACAACAGTAACACTTAAAATCTACTATTAGGAAAAAAAATGGTTAGCTTATGTTTCTAAAAACAGAACCTCCTATTGTGCCATTCCTCAATTGTTTCTCCTGGAAATAAATGAATAAACTAACAGCTGGATGTTTTATTTCTCATTATCACAGAGGAATATCCACAGACAATGTCTAACTGATATCTACAGTATATTGATGAGTATGGCTGTTCTGGGGAAGTCCTGTTCAGATCCCATTCACCTCAATGACAGATGAGCTGCAATAACAGAGAGTGGCCACTACACAGGGGGTGGGAACTGTGGTGTCCGGGCATCAAACCCTGTGTACTTCCAGCCCTGTTGGTTCGGGCTGTCTGTCCCCTACTGATCTTACATTGCTTACTTATCCTAAGAACTCCTGGACAACCCTTTTAAGTAACACACCATGCTAGAAATGTTTGAAGCATTGAATATCTGTTTCTTTATGTTACTGTAATGCCTGCCTATAAAATTCTCAACTCCCGCTTTTTCAGAAACGTAATGGAGAGTTTCCATGAAGAGCTCATTTTTTTTAGGTTTTGCAATTGCAGCAATCTTACCACAAAGCACTTCACATGACAGATAAGGCCCAGAGCATATACAAGGAGAGGAAACATGATTAATGGGGTCTCAGTGCTTAAATATGAAGCCAGTGAATTGTCAGGATTCTTACAAATCACTAACCATGCTCAGTATCTGAACATATGTTTTTGGGATACATTTCCATTAAAAAAAACTAATCAAACTTTCAGACTAAACAAAAACGTGTACTATTCTCGTAGTTGCAGCTAGATCTTCGTTTTAGGAGTTTAATACCCTATCAGAATGGAGAAAGTGGACCACATGTCATTCACACCCGGTGAAGCCTACAATGCAGATCATGTATAGAAATGGATTCCGCTCGTCACAGCTTTTATTACACTTGGAAACATTCTCTGCAGTTAATGCAAACATGTCTTTTTATTACAGGAGCTTCCCATAGTAGAAAGTGATGGCATAATGCTAGGATATGCAATTACTTTGTGAGCGACAGCCGGGCCCCCACCAATCTTGAGAACAAAGATTACAAATACAACAAGCCCTACAGAGACGAGTAAAAAAAAAAAAAAATAGTCATATGCTATGTTCACTTATAGAGATTTCCCAAGGCTGGCCTCTCCATGAGGCAGTCTTAAAAAATTGCTATATCTTGGGAAACTCTAAAGATGGAAATTGAAATCTACGTATGACTGATATTGAACTGAACGTTAATTCAGAGCTAAAAGTTGCAGATTTTTGCCCAACTATGCAGAACACCAAAAATTGTGGAGTATTTACGGCACAAAAGTGGCCTAAAACTGAAAATAATCTCCTAACAATAACGGTTATGTCCAACATATGTGCTAGAAGCAAATCCCAAACATAGGCCCTCATTCACTCAACAGAGAACTGATATTTTGGCCTCCGTTATGCTTTGGTATTTGGTATATATCTTTTCACAACTGTATAGGAAAACACAGATGACAGAAGGTCATTAAAAAAAAATACCAATGTTTTGTCTATAGCATGACATGCAGTGGATTTGCCTTTCATCAGAGATATATATTTGGTAAAACTCCAGATGTCTGGGTCTGACATAAGGCTCAGATGTGATAAAAGATGTAAAAAAAAAAAAATCACTCCAGCCAAAAATGATGAAAAGTCTTGCGTGTGGACAAGAAGGGCTCAATTCTGGCTTTACTAGGACAGGGATACAGTGAGCGTCATGTTGCCTCCATCTTTAAAATTTCTAAGACAGCAGTCCATTACAACAAGGTCAAGCAGCAGACATTGGGGACAACAAAGCTACAGACCGGCAGAGGGCAAAAACGACTCTCCAATGACCGGGATGATTGTGATCTTATTCGAATGTCACTCAGCAACCACCGGATGAAATCAAGTGACCTACAAAAGGAATGGCAGCTGGGGTGGAGTGCACGGCAAGAACAGTTCGTAACGGGCTCCAAGAGGCAGGGCTCAAGTCATGTAAAGCTAGAAAAAAGACTTTCATCAATGAGAAGCAAAGGAGAGCCAGACTGAGGTTTGCCAAAGACCATAAGGTGTTATGAACTGGTCACCGAGGAAGATGGCAGGAATAGGCTAGGCCACCAGGAAACCAGAAAGGTTGGTAACTTAGCGGATTGCAGACCCCTAATCCTAACAACACAACTAGCAGTAGCCGTGGGGCGTACCTACGATGCCCTAGATCAGGGGTCCCCAACCGCCGGGCCGCTGCAGTGCCCTTGCCGGTCCGCGGACACAAGGGGAGCCAGGGGCGGTCAGTGGCGTAGCGGGGGCTGGGGCGGCGCGCAGCAGTTCTTAGCGGCGGCCAGGGAGCGATCCAAGCAGCTCCGCTGCCTGCAAGAGGGAATAGCAGGAGCGGAGCTGCAAGGACCCGTCCACTGCGTCCAGCTTCCTGCCGGCCGCCCGCGCTTCCTGTCTCTGACTGACACAGAGAGGAGCAAGCGGCTGCTGTGTCAGAGCGAGGAAGCGCGGGCGGCGGGCAGGTGAGAGGAGAGAGGTGGTGTGTGTATGTATGTATAATGTGTGTGTGTGTATGTATGTCTGTGTGTGTGTGTGTGTGTGTTGGTCTGTGTGTGTGTGTGTGTGTGTGTATGTGTGTTGGTGTGTGTGTGTGTCTGTGTGTGTGTGTGTGTGTGTGTGTGTATGTGTGTGTGTATGTGTGTTGGTCTGTTTGTGTAGCCTGGCCCTGGAGGATATGGGGACATGAGGAGAAGGCCATGAGGGGAGTGATGGAGAGACAGCAGTGGTGGGGTGAAGGCAATGATGGGGAGAGGGGAGTGATGGGGTGAAGGCAATGATGGGGAGAAGGGAGTGATGGGGTGAAGGCAATGATGGGGAGACAGCAGTGATGGGGAGAGGGGAGTGATGGGGTGAAGGCAATGATGGGGAGACAGCAGTGATGGGGTGAAGGCAATGATGGAGAGATGGCAGTGATGGGGTGAATGGAGTGATGGGGTGAAGACAATGATGGGGAGAGGGGAGTGATGGGGTGAAGGCAATGATGGGGAGACAGCAGTGATGGAGAGAAGGCAGTGATGGGGTGAAGGCAATGATGGGGAGAGGGGAGTGATGGGGTGAAGGCAATGATGGGGAGACAGCAGTGATGGGGTGAAGGCAGTGATGGGGTGAAGGCAATGATGGGGAGAGGGGAGTGATGGGGTGAAGGCAATGATGGGGAGACAGCAGTGATGGGGTGAAGGCAGTGATGGAGAGAAGGCAGTGATGGGGTGAAGGCAATGATGGGGAGAGGGGAGTGATGGGGTGAAGGCAATGATGGGGAGACAGCAGTGATGGGGTGAAGGCAATGATGGGGAGAAGGGAGTGATGGGGTGAAGGCAATGATGGGGTGAAGGCAATGATGGGGTGAAGGCAATGATGGGGAGACAGCAGTGATGGGGTGAAGGCAATGATGGGGAGAAGGGGGTGATGGGGTGAAGGCAATGATGGGGAGAAGGGAGTGATGGGGTGAAGGCAATGATGGGGAGAAGGGGGTGATGGAGCACTTATTCAAAACCTATGGTGAGTTGAGTCACATTATAAATGTTATTTAATTATAAGTATGCACTGCTACACTACAACCGTGTCCATAGCCCCGCCCCCTTATGACCAAAGCCCCGCCCCTGCCACACCTCCATCCCCGCCCTGCCGGGCCATGGAAGAATGGTCTTGCTTGAAACCGGTCCCTGGTGCAAAAAAGGTTGGGGACCACTGCCCTAGATGACTCGGCACAGCCGGAGAGCTAACTAAGCCTAAAGCAAGAAAGGTGAAATCTAAACTGCCCTGGAGTAGAACCCCAAAGGAATAGATAGCCCCCAAACATATATTGTCAGTGAGACAAAATGAGACACAAACGCAGGCAGAAAATAGACTGAGCAAATGATGGGGCCCAAACTGTCTAGATAGGATAGGAAAGGAAAGACACTGTCTGCAATCATGCAAAAACCCTAAAAACTCCAACAAGTCTGATGTACAAAAAAACACTGAGGTCTCACGACCTCTCCCCCACTATATCAGCTTTCTGGTGTGAACTGGCAGCAAAGCAAAAGAGATTAATATAACAGGGGACTGAACAAACTGACACAAGCTGTAACATATGGAGAGGGTTCAGCAGGGAGCTTGCTGAACCCTCACAGCAAAGCAGAAAGAGGAAAAACCAGATCAGATGCAAAGGATTAGCAAATGAACAACTTAACTGAAAAATGCAGGATCAGGCAGGAGACAGCAGACCT
This sequence comes from Dendrobates tinctorius, assembly GCF_039654945.1. Classification (NCBI taxonomy): domain Eukaryota; kingdom Metazoa; phylum Chordata; class Amphibia; order Anura; family Dendrobatidae; genus Dendrobates; species Dendrobates tinctorius. Next base: position 37,982,391 of record NW_027361788.1, read on the forward strand.
CAGAATGCACAGGAAGAACCTAATCACCAGCAGCCACTGAAGGAAGCCTGCTCACTTAAATACTCCAGTCAGTAACCCCTGATTTCCAATCATCGTTGCCAGGTGGCAGACTTCGGCCAGCTCCACTATCCACAGTAACCACCAAAGGGAGCCCCGACTCAGAAGTCAAATCGAGAGCGTTCACAACAATAAGAATTGGACCATAGAGGACTGGAGTAAGGTCTTCTCTGATGAGTTAAATTTTCAGCTTTGCCCAACACCTGGTCATCTAATGGTTATATGGAGACCTGGAGAGGAGTACAAGCCACAGTATCTTGCACCCACTGTGAAATTTGGTGGAGGATCTGTGATGATCTGGGGATGCTTCAGCAAGGCTGGAATTGAGCAGGTTAATCTTTGCAAAGGACGTATGAATCAAGCCGCATACTATGTTATCCTGGAAAAACAGTTGATTCCTTCTGCTCAGGCAATGTTCCCCAATTCTGAAGACTGTTTTTTCCAGCAGGACAATGCGCCATGCCACACAGTTAGGTCAATCAATGTGTGGATGAAGGACCACCACATCAAATCCCTGTCATGGCCAGCCCAATCTCCAGACCTGAACTCCATTGAAAACCTCTGGACTGTAATTAAGAGGAAGATGGATAATCACAAGCCATCAAACAAAGAAGAACTGCTTACATTTTTGTACCAGGAGTGGCAAAAGGTCACTCAAAAGCAGTATGAAAGACTTGTGGAAAGCATGACAAGATGCATGAAAGCTGTGATTCAAAAATCATGGTTATTCCACAAAATATTAATTTCTGAAATCTTCCTGAGTGAAAACATTAGTGTTGTTGTTTCTAAATGATTATGAACTTGTTTTCTTAGCATTGTTTGAGGTATCCAAGCAAAACTTAGTGCTTAGAAATTCGAAGACATGTTGTCAGTAGTTTATAGAATAAAAGAGCAATTTCCATTTCACTCAAAAATATACCAATAAAGAGAAAAATCAGACAAACTGAAAATTTTGCAGTGGTCTCACACACCGTATTTTTCGCTTTGTAAGATGCACTTTTTTCCCCAAATTTTGGGGGAAAATGGGGGTGCGTCTTACAAAGCGACATGCCTTACCATAGGCCGTGATCTGGGGGTGTCCAGCGGTTTGTGGCCGGTGCTTGGGGTGTCTCCAGTGCCCAGCGCTGCCCGGGGCTCTGCCGACATTGTGCGACAGGCCAGAGCCCCGACATTTCCACGGTTCCCCTGTGTGTGCGGTGGTTCTGGTAAAAAATGGCCGCCGGCGCTTGTGCAGATGGAACCGTGGAAAAGCTGGGGCTCTGGCCTGTCGCACAATGTCGGCAGAGCCCCGGGCAGCGCCGGGCACACCCGCAGCACCGCTGGGCACCGGAGACACCCGCAGCACCAGCCAGCAACCGCCGGACACCCGGAGAAACCCGGCAGCAGCACAAGACCCCCGCAGCAACGGAACACATCGGAGCCCCCCTCATCCCTGAATGCGGCCTGCAGCATCACTCCACACCTGCCTCCTCCAGCAGCGAGCCTGGGACTCCGCTACACCGCAGCCACCAACACCGGTAAGCAATAAGATGCAAGGATTATAAGAAGCACCACCATTTTATTAAAAAATATTCTGTTCTTATTTTTCTCCTCAAAATTTGTGGTGCTTCTTATAATCCGGAGCATTTTATAAAGCGAAAAATATGGTATATTTGTGTGTGTAAACATTATAAATTTGAACAAGGTATGTGTAATGACATTATGGCCTTCAATTCCAAAATAGAGAATGAAAAAAAAGAGATTGAGCAAGGAAATTAAATCGCAATTCTTTTTTTTTTTAATAATATATCTTTATTTAGCTCTATGGATTTGCAAAAAATGCAAGAAAAAAAACCTCATGAAAAATGCATCAAAAACGCGTGTATTTTCCACCAAAAGATGAGGAAATCTTGCAGAAATGTCTGCATGCAAATCCGCAACATGCACACATAGCCTTACATCTGATCATATGGTATGCTTTTATTTCCATTTTTCTTACCCATTTCTGTTACTGATTTGTATGTTTTTATTGTTTCCAATAGTTGGTGAATTGTTAAGACTTTTTCAACAATCCTAGAAATCAATTCGCTAGAATAAGGCTCCATGACTGTAAAAGAATGAGCCATGTGAAAACCGATCACGCATCTATTCGGGGAACTCTGGGGTAGAGCATTTATGCTAAATCAATATTTGCCATGTATTCATTTCACGTTCAAAGGCTTAGCTTTATTCGAGTGAGACCTAAGGAAGGGAGGTCTGACAGATTCTTTACAGCTGAGGAATCACACCAGACACAGAAGAGAAATTATACAACGGGTATGGGAGTCACTTACAGCCCAGGTCTTTGTCAGCCTGAAGATGGGTGCACTCTGCAGCGCTGACACTACTGACATCAGAGAGTGAAGGTTATTCAGATCCAAAAGTTTCTGGGGGGAAACACAAGAATGATGAAATATAATCAATTATCGCACTATATTTTAGGAATATCAAAATATTGTTTTCCTTAATTCCAAGAATAAGAATTAAGGTAGTTCTGAAAAATCATGAGGAATTCTAGATCAAAATCTGGGATTCCAATCAGATTGTATTATTGTGTCCTATTTACTACTTCTATTACACTAGAAGGGAACTACAAGATGCTAGATGATTGGGATTTTCTGTACTAAAGGACTCTTTACAGCTTACAAATTGATGGTAAATTGCTATAATATGTCATGACTTTACTACCTGTGGTGGTCTGACCTCTGAAATCCCGTTGATCCAGTGTATTAATGTTATTGGGGGTCAATTTAGCACCATATCTCCTTCAGCAAAGCCCTAATCAAACTATGACTGTGGCCCCTTCTTTCTCAGAATTAATGGATGACTTTTAGCCAAATATCATTTTTGAATAATGAAATACCCCTATAATACTTAAAGGGCCTGCCCAACTTTGCACAGATATTTTATAATGTTCAATGCATTAAAAAAAAAAAAAAACAACAACCTTAAGATTAATCCCATTGATTTGTGCATACAGCTCAATGAGGACCAGTTTTTTCATGGTTATACTACCGTCTATCTGTCCTTTGCTTCTTGCTAACCTATCACATACAGTTAGGTCCATATATATTTGGACAGAGACAACATTTTTCTAATTTTGGTTCTAGACATTACCACAATGAATTTTAAACATAACAGTTCAAATGCAGTTGAAGTTCAGACTTTCAGCTTTCATTTGAGAGTGTCCACATTAAAATTCGATGAAGGGTTTGGAAGTTTTCAGCTCCTTAACATGTTCCACCCTGTTTTTAAAGGGACCAAAAGTAATTTGACAGATTAAATAATTGTAAATAAAATGTTCATTTCTAGTACTTGGTTGAAAACCTTTTGTTTGCAATGACTGCCTGAAGTCTTGAACTCATGGACATCACCAGACGCTGTGTTTCCTCCTTTTTGATGCTCTGCCAGGCCTTCACTGCGGTGGTTTTCAGTTGCTGTTTGTTTGTGGGCCTTTCTGTCTGAAGTTTAGTCTTTAACAAGTGAAATGCATGCTCAATTGGGTTGAGATCAGGTGACTGACTTGGCCATTCAAGAATTTTCCACTTCTTTGCTTTAATAAACTCCTGGGTTGCTTTGGCTTTATGTTTTGGGTCATTGTCCATCTGTAGTATGAAACGACGACCAATCAGTTTGGCTGCATTTGGCTGGATCTGAGCACACAGTATGGCTCTGAATACCTCAGAATTCATTCAGCTGCGTCTGTCCTGTGTCACATCATCAATAAACACTAGGGACCCAGTGCCACTGGCAGCCATGCATGCCCAAGCCATCACACTGCCTCCGCCGTGTTTTACAGATGATGTGGTATGCTTTGGATCATGAGCTGTACCACGCCTTCGCCATACTTTTCTCTTTCCATCATTCTGGTAGAGGTTGATCTTGGTTTCATCTGTCCAAAGAATGTTCTTCCAGAACTGTGCTGGCATTTTCAGATGTTTTTTAGCAAAGTCCAGTCTAGCCTTTTATTCTTGATGCTTATGAGTGGCTTTCCACCGTGCAGTGAACCCTCTGTATTTACTTTCATGCAGTCTTCTCTTTATGGTAGATTTGGATATTGATACGCCTACCTCCTGGAGAGTGTTGTTCACTTGGTTGGCTGTTGTGAAGAGGTTTCTCTTCACCATGGAGACTATTCTGCGATCATCCACCACTGTTGTCTTCCGTGGGCGCCCAGGTCTTTTTGCATTGATGAGTTCACCAGTGCTTTCTTTCTTTCTCAGGATGTACCAAACTGTAGGTTTTGCCACTCCTAATGTTGTAGCAATTTGTCGGGTGGGTTTTTTCTGTTTTTGCAGCTTAAGGATGGCTTGTTTCACCTGCATGGAGAGCACCTTTGACCGCATGTTTCCTTCACAGCAAAACCTTCCAAATGCAAGCACCACACCTCAAATCAACTCCAGGCCCTTTATCTGCTTAATTGAGAATGACATAATGAAGGGATTGCCCACACCTGTCCATGAAATAGCCTTGGAGTCAATTCTCCAATTACTTTTGGTCCCTTTAAAAACAGGGTGGCGGGGGGGCGTGGCCTGGACCTCATGTAGGGAGGACGTGGAGTGAGAGAGCTCCTGCCCGGATCCGACAATAAATCCTGATTACCGGCACTGCTGACGAGTCCCACTGACCTGGAGGGCTGCAATATCTCCCTGGGCATTTAGACAGCGGAGGATCCTTGGGCCATGTCGAACCGCAGCAGTAAAAAAGATAAGGAGACGCCGGGGCGCGCCTCTGCTACATCCAGGATGGCGCCAGCAAACAACAAGTCGGCCGGTAGTGGAGCGATGGGAGCTGCTGGCAGGCTGGAACGATATGCAAGGGTGCCTCCTGCTGCTGCTCGATCGCCCAGTGCACAGACTAAGACAGACGCTGGATGCAGCGTGGAGCTGGAGGATCATCTCTCCAGGGAGGGAACAGTGAGTAAACTGGGCCCCCCTTCAGCCCGACACGTGCAGACACAGGGGCCTGTGCTGGAGGAGGAAGGAGTGGGGGATGGGGAGCAGCCGGAGTCTGTGACTGCTGAGCCCACGCTGGGAGAAATCCTCGCAGCAATTAACTCCTGCAATACCACACTGGCCACTCTAAGTAATCAAATGGAGATTGTCACCAAGGACATGGCCTGTATTAAACAAGAGCTGCGGGGGGTGACTGCCAGGGTGGGGGAACTGCAGGAGCGTGTTGGTGCGACGGAGGATAAATTGCCACCAATAACACGGGAGCTGGGAAAAGCCACGCAAAATATTACAATACTGCTGAACAAGGTGGATGATTTAGAGAACCGCTCCCGTAGAAGTAATCTGCGACTGGTGGGGGTTCCGGAGAGGACGGAGGGGACTGACTCACTTGGCTTTTTTGAAAAATGGCTAATGGACACCTTTGGTAAAGATGTTTTGTCCCCATTCTTTACTATTGAGAGAGCACACAGGGTCCCTACGCGTGCCCCCCCACCGGGAGCACCCCCGCGTCCCATCTTGCTCAAGCTCCTACACTTTAAAGATAGAGATGCTATCCTGCGCAGATCCAGAGACATTAAGGAACTTGCTATTAATGGGAGGAAAGTCTCCATTTTCCCTGATATTTCCCTGGAGGTGCAGCGTAAAAGGGCGCAATTTATTGAGATTAAAAAACGCCTACGTGACTTACAGGTGACATATTCCATGATGTATCCTGCTAGACTGCGGATTGATGTGAATGGAGAAACGCACTTTTTTGATACGGCGGGAATGGCGCTGTCCTGGCTGGATATTAATGAGAGGTCCATGAGGAGGAAGAATACTTGAAGTTCTCCCTTTTTTCGCCACCAGGTGTTGTTACTCCTTTTTGTCTAGGACGCTATGCTGGTATAATTACTACTGTTCATTCCATTTCGGATTCAGGGCGGGAGCTGACCGGATTGCTGTGGACACTCGTTACAGTGACAAGCTGTGGACCCTTCTCCCTGCGTTGACTCTGAGCGAGTTTTCTAGCCCTGATTCTCTCTATTTGAGAGAAATGTGCAAGTTACACTTGTGTTTGGGGGTAGGGGCGCTGTGCACTGGTGTGCAGTGCTCCCTCTCCCTCCTTTGTTTTTTTCGTTTGTTGTTGTATTCCCTAATTGTTCTGTGGGATGTGATGTGCGTCAGCCGTGTCACCCAATTCATTGTACTGAGGGATGGTGGAGATTGCCTCTCTCCCTCGGGAGTGGAGTATGTTCCGATTTCTCATTTTTTAGTCTGCTCTTATGGCGATATCACTTAATATTGTAGCGTGGAATGTTAGGGGGCTCGGGGATGCAAATAAGAGATCTGCTATATTTACTGGGCTTTGGAGACAGATTTATAAATTGGGTGAGGCTGTTGTATGGCTCGCCGGTGGCGAAGGTTGGGGCTAATGGCAGGGTCTCTGAGTCTTTTCCTCTTGGGAGAGGTACTAGACAGGGGTGCCCGCTCTCGCCCTTGCTATTTGCTACTGCGGTGGAGCCATTGGCAGTTGCAATTCGGAAGTCCAGAGAAATAATGGGATTCAGATGTGGAACTGTGGAGTTGAGGATATCATTGTACGCGGATGATTTACTTCTATATTTAGATAAGGTACATTCCTCGATTTTGCCGGCAATGGAGGTCATTCGAGAATTTGGGCTGAGGTCTGGTCTTCGGATTAATTGGTCCAAATCAGCTTTAATGCCGATAGACCCTCTCCCGGCGGATTTCTCAGATTTGCAGATACCGGTCCCTGTAGTTCGGAGGTTTAAGTATCTGGGTATAATTGTTAGTCCTGCCCCGAAGGATTTTCGGGCTCTGAATCTGGAGCCCCTGTTGCAGCGATTTAGAGCAAAAGTACATACTTGGTGTCGCTTGCCGTTGTCGAATATTGGTAGATCTAACTTAATCAAAATGGTAATGATGCCACAATTATTATATTTGATACATAATTCTCCGGTGTGGATCTGTAGGGACTTTTTTGCAAAAATAAATACATTATTCCGGGAATTAATTTGGAAGAAAAAACAGGCTAGGATTCGCTTGGAGATACTGCAGCGAGGGAAGGAGGAGGGAGGATTGGCGGTGCCAAACCCATTCATATACTTTATAGCCTCCCAGATGCAACATCTTAAGGGTTGGGGTAGAGACGGGGCGTGTGACAATGGTGGTGATATTGTGAGGGAAGGATCGGTATGGAAATATCAAGGGTGCCGGTTGGAGGTGGGAAGACGGCAGATAAATGGGGCACGATACCCCACGTTGGCTATGATTTTCAAGGTGTGGGATAGGGGTAAGTCTCTTTTGAAGATAAATGGGCCTACGGAATTGTGGCCATTGTGGCGAAATCCGGATTTGCAAGAGATCAAAAAGCTGGTGGGGTTCGGAAGATGGGAAGATAAAGGGATTTATCTGGTGTCACAAATTTTGCAAAATAATACTCTTAGTTTTGAACAATTGAGAACAGAATTTCGCCTCCCGCACGTCTTCTTTTATCAGTACTTACAGCTAAGACATGCATTGGAAAAACAGAGAAGGACAAATCCGGTGATAGTGACACATAATCAAACACTACATATGCTACTTGCATCTGAGTCTTCTAGGGGACTTATCTCTGAATTATATAAAAGATTATTGCCTGCCCATCTGGAGACATATCCACTGACTGCTGCTAAGAATAAGTGGGAACGGGACGTTGGCCCCCTGACGGAGGACCAGTGGTCCGATATTCTAGAACAAGTCCCTAAAATGGCGGTTTCTGAGTGCCAGCGGCTTTCGCAAATATATCTCATTCACAGGGTATATAAAACACCCAGTTTATTATTTAAAATGGGACTTAGGCCCAATACACAATGTGTTAGGTGTGGGCAGGATGATGCCCACTTGATGCATGTTATGTGGGAGTGCGGGCACATTGGGGATTTCTGGAGGCAGACCCTGGGACTCATAGCCCAAGTATACCATATCACAATACGACCGTCACCTCGTCTATGTTTGTTGAATTTGTGGGAGGAGGGGGTTGACCCGGACTCTGCAGTGGCCCTGGGAATAGCACGCATCCTGTATCAGGCAAGAAAGATACTTGCATATCATTGGTTGGATCCTATGCCACCAACATTGTCAGAGCTTAAAAATAAACTAAATAATGTCATCAGATTGGAAAGGGGGGCTTATTTAAAAAGAAATGCATTAAGAAAGTTTTACAAAATTTGGCAGCCATGGATGGAGTCACCGGGTCTCCCCTCGGGCGCACTGGTACGGGATGCGATGTTGGACCAGTTGCTGTTGTGCTTGCGATGAGGGGATGCTTCGGGGGTGAAAATAAAGTCTAGTGACCTTTGTGGCGAAGTAGATTTTGAGTGGCGCGGTGGGAGGGGGCTGGGGTGGATTGGACCTGATATCCGTGGGGGGCGGGGGGCGAAATATGATGCGGAGTGGCGCGGCTGGCGGGGATGGTTTTCCCGCTGAAATGAGGCACTGATGTATAATTTTGATTTTTGTTTATTTGTGGAGCCATGTTGTTTATAGGCTCAATTTTATGCAAATATCTGTGTTTTGAGATTTCTTCTTTTTATTTATTCTTACACAGGAAGAGTTTTACCCTTTAAATAATATCTGCTCTCAATGTAATTTTTACTAGCTATATAAGATGTCATATTCTTTCTGTATTGATTCCTGAATGTTTAATAAAAAAGATCTGATTAAAAAAAAAAAAAACAGGGTGGCACATGTTAAGGAGCTGAAACTCCTAAACCCTTCATCCAATTTTAATGTGGATACCCTCAAATGAAAGCTGAAAGTCTGAACTTCAACTGCATCTGAATTGCTTTGTTTAAAATTCATTGTGGTAATGTCTAGAACCAAAATTAGAAAAATGTTGTCTGCTCAAATATATATGGACCTAACTGTATATGTGAGTCATTGGGAGTATGACTGAAGGATTTGTTTGTAGTCTGTAACAATAAACAGGTCTGAATAAAGGCCCATGAGATTACCCCTAGTATTATAGGGGGTTTATGATCTTATTGATCAGGTGCACAGCGTTCCTCTGTCTCTGAGTCTGCTGAAGAGTGGTGTGTTCCTTAAGATTGACTCAGTTCGATGGCATGGTTGCATAGCTTGTGCACTTTATGATGCGACATTAAGATTTTCCCCTTCAGCATCAGAGGAACACAGAGACTGGCCAGATCTAGTTATCGGCAGGTATAGAGCTTGCATAGAAAGAAATTGCCTAGGGGACTGACCCCAGCTGTTACTGCAGAGGTGGCCGGCCACTAACCTAGGCAACGAGCAGTAAGCTATAAAATAGAAAATCCCTCCGTTCTTCAGAACTAAAATACAAAGCTGCTTGTTACAAGCACTTCACAATTTTACACATTTACTGTATGATGGTGAGTCAACCCTTTCTTTCCTCAAACTAGTTTCCATACATGAAAAAATGCCTTCTTTAGGGGAAAAAATATGTTAAAATGGAATTTGTCAGTATACAAAAGCGAGACTGAATAGTCATAAAAGCGATGATTTATAGAAACAAATAAGTCCCTGTCAGACCAATTTACTTTTTGCAGCTTCTGTGTTTATATTTGTGTCAGTGGACTCGTGAAAGTACTACCGATCAGCATAAATTCTGTAATGAGCTTTGATTCCCAATTATTCATGTGGCCAATCTAAGGCTGGAATACAGCACCGGCTGTTTAGACTGGGTCTTGTGCGATTTATAGCTCATATTTTTGCAATGAATGATAGATTTTTACCGAATGTGGGCTCTTAAGGCAATGAGGGGGTGGCCTGCAATCTCTGCACTTTTAACAACACTTCTAAAAGAAAGCAATCCAATTATTATTATTTTACAACATTTCATGATGAAGGTACTTTCTTAAAACGATGGCCGACCCCCGTTAATAATTGCATAAAGGAATATTCAAGCAAGAGCTGTGCTAATGGTTGGGGTGGCATACTAAAGACAGGTACCACCCCCATAGACAGACTCCTGTCATTTGTCACATTGGTAAGAAGGAAAGATTGAAAAGTGGCTAAGAAATATCTGTAATATTTTACTATTCAAGGCTTTCATACACAATTTCTACTGGAAACATGTTAGTACCTTGTTTTTAGATTCTAAAAGTCAACTGCATCGGTTGTTATTAAGACGGGTCATGAACTAGATTGGGAAATCCCGACCATCAGGTGCGGCATTAAAGCAAATGTCTTGTATATGAATTATAGGTTCCCCTATCATTATATTCAGATTGATGGCATCTTGCATATCTACTAACATGTGCTTACGTTTTACTTGACTTATACATACATTTTCATATGACATGTTTCCATAGTGGATTAATGGAAAATGCCTTGAAGAATGCCAATAAAACGAAATACCAAAACTCAGATGTTGCATTGAGAAGGCTAAAACCACGGTAGATGATTCTCTTTTAAAGACTCTTCCACGGCATTTTAAGCGTCACCATGACAGCAATGTCAGAGGTTTAATCATCAAAGGTATTGATTTGGTAATATTGGGCTTCAGAGGCGGGGATTTAAGTAAAACTTTGGCCCGAAAGGAAAGTCAATGGATTTTTCGCTTGGGAACTACGAGCCCTTCTGGCCTTAATGAAAATCTGGGGTTTGCGTCCTTTCTGTAGAGCTATTGGCATCATTAGTTATGTTTGTAGTGGCATCTTTTTTATGGGGTGGGTGGGTTTTATTGATTTTTTTTTAAGGTATATTTATATTGTTGTTCTAATATTTGCATATTTTATTTAGATTAACCATCTTACCTCGGAGAATTTATTTTTGGTCAAGTCGTTTATATCTGAAGGATGCGTATCCATATTTCCAATGGACTCTTCTCTTCATATTCATTAAGAAAGAAGATCGGATTGGAGCATGCTTAGAATACAGTTATTGCTTTTGAGAGTCTGTTCCAATTTATATGTGTAAGACACGCATTCATTATATTGATGGTTTCATTTCCATCTTTTATAGAGGAATATCTACCTTGAGCATGCTTAGAATAGTGTTGATTTGTTTACTTATTTTTTAAGCGCTTTTTCACTTTATAATATTTAAATATAAAATATTAATATCTTTTATAAAAAAAAATCATTAATATTGATGGTTATAGGTATTTTATAATATACATTATTTTGCACTTTTATATCAAATATTTTTGGTATATATTACACGATTAAAAAATATTTTTACAGTCACTATATATCGTGTCACTTTATCACTTGTTTCGACCACGGTGCACTATTAATTAGTTCACTGCTATGTCATGCAGAATCCTCTGGTTATTTTGGGGTTAATTTTCTGTCCATTATAATATCTTACGGGCATGGAGCCTCTTGTGTGAATTAAGCACTATATGCACTTTTAGGCACTAAATTCACGTAATTAAACTATATCCCTGATGATAGTGCGCCTGCGCAGAGTCTGTAGCGCCGTTCATTTCCAGGAGTGCTCCATTATTGAGCCGCATGCGTACTAGCGTGTGGCCCAAGGAGCGCGTGAAGTGACGTTGTATTCGGCTGCACAGATCAGCATATGCTCCATATATGTCTTAAGGGACGGATCTTTCCCCTATGATATGTCACGACTTTCTATTGGTTCTCTGGGGTATTTAACTCCATAACACGCTAACCTCAGACACCCCCCCGGAAGAAGCTATTGCGAAACTAGCGTTGGGGTGGAGGAGGTCACGCCACTTATTGTCACAGACGTTTATCTATGTCAGGTAGTTATTCATGTGTATTCATTGTTTCTTGGGGTTTACTAGTTTAACTATGTATCCTACTTAGGATTTTGCATCCATGATGGTAGATAATTACATAGCAATGATATAGTTGCGGTTTACAGCGTCTAGTTGATTCATTTATTGGCATAATAGCAATATACTGTGATTTTACCTGAAGCTGTTATTCCTGCTAATTTTCCGAAGGCAATCCGTACTTTTGAATTGGATTACCCACTGTCTTTATATTCATATTAGTCCTTAAAACCCAACACCAACCATGGGTACATTCCGCAAAGACTACCTAACACTAAATGCCACAGATAAAAGAACAAATGGCACAAGGAATGTGGAGTACAAAATACAAAATATAAACAATTTTATTCATATTAGAATTCATATATCATACAATCACATATAGATGCCTCAAATTATCAAAAAAATCGCTGGCAACATGGACAAAAAAATCACTTCATTATCCAATAAATAAACCATTAATCCGTGCTAAAAAATGGCATATAGTACCCAAGCAGTCATATACAAGACTGCTATGAATCCATATTGTAATAAATGCCCAAAATGACAATTTATATCCTAAACATAGTGCCTGGGATTTACTAAAGTGGATCAAGTTCTAACAGCCTAAAGGGTAAGCCATAGTAATACTACTGAATGTAAGATTAGCGATACCTGTGTATATGTGTCCACGCTGTCATCGCGGTGGGTAATGAATGCCATTTTTAGCACGGATTAATGGTTTATTTATTGGATAATGAAGTGATTTTTTTGTCCATGTTGCCAGCAATTTTTTTGCGTAGTGGCGTTTCAATAAGCCTCCTGCTGGGCATTTTGTCTTTTTTAATGTTATTTTAATATTATTCAATAAAAGTATTTGTTTTAAAATGGTCATTGCTGGGTCTCTTCAGTTCGGCTAAAAAGGTAATATAAGTCCGACACTCCCTTTGTGTTTATGAATTGCTTAATGGACTTCCAGTGTACTTTAAATATGGACTAATTTTTGATGTACTGAATGCAGAATAAATGAACCCAATGTAAGACTATTGTTTATTAAGTAACCCATTAAAGCCTGACGATTTTTTGAGTCTCTCCTTAATTCACCAAATCGTCATCTTTGCTTAGTCATATGTGATTAAACAAAACTTAGGATGACCAATATGGCTGCCAATAGCACTTCCAAAGTGGTCACCATGTGGCGAGAAATGAAAATAAAAACATAGGATACCATATAAACCCTCACCTTGGCTATCTTGATAAAATGGCTCAGAATTTCAGCTCTAATTTTTAGAGTCTGTGTTGTTAGGATTTCTCGGACAACCCAGAAGCTGACCTGAAATGAAACAAGAAAAAGATTGGGGCAAAGCAGTGCATGTGAATTGTATTCTATAGTTGCTGGTCACAATGGTCAGGTCACTGGGCCGGTCACAATGGGGTCCCAAATTCCCCTGTGTGAATGAAGTGGCAGTGAGAATCTGAGACAACCTCTGCTATAGCCGCACATATTCAGTACTGCTCCATTTACATGGGATTAATATTTACGGGTAAATTCCCAAAGATCAAACATTTACCAACCTTAAAATGTTGTTTATTGGACAACCCTTTACAAAAAAAGACCGGAAAATGGCAGTTCTGCTTTGTTTTTCATAAATCTGCACTTGTGTAAGTTTACCCTAAATAATTGATGACAGAGACATTACAAAGAAATGAAGAAAAATAATGAAAACAAATTTATTTCAAAATATTATAAAATTTATTAGCATTTCATCTTGGTTTTTTTCCAGCCCCCTGTCCACTGTACATAAAGCAGATGTCGTTTCTCATTAATAGTGAAACTTCCAATTCATCCAGACTATGTAGAAATGAGGTAAGACATGATAAGCAGCCAACCATGGATTAACATGTACAGTCTCCTGCCGCCTACGTCAATTATTTTGTGGCCGGGGAGGCCTGCATTGGGTCTTCCTTATATTGTATAACAATGATCAGTCGCTGACCTTTGTATTGTGCGGGCAGCTGCTTACCAAGATTTAATTTCCAGGATTTACATGTCACAAATTGAGTAATGTTTGATTTTTGTTCCATTAAAGAATAATAAATACGGTACATTTGCAAAATCATATTTCATGGCGGTCTACTACAACTCCCAGCAAAATCTGTGGAGGTGCAGATATGCAACAGCTACAGAGGCAACTAATCTATTAATTGCCATCAGCTTTATTACCTTAACTTTTTACTTTTCAGTTTGTTTTTACTGTGCTGCTAACAAGAAATAGCAACCTGGAAACCATCAACAAGCAGGTTATCCTAAGGTGATGGATTTTAGGTACTGTTCAAAGCCATGCTGATGTAAACAGAGCCTACAAGTGCCCACACACTTTAGATACCTGACAGAAGTATACGATTTTCAACCAACCTGATTGTTGATTGCTTTCATGTTTTTGTTGCCTAATTTTCCATCTCTGGAGGCTTTTTTTTCCATTAATGCAAGTAATTAGGTCTTTTTGCTTTTTTTTTGCCATTGGAGTTAATTAATGATACTGCATCGCATTCTACAGCCTCTGTGTTGCACCGTCTATTGCTGGTTGCAGAGTGAATTAACTGAGAATCCGTCAGTCAGCTCGCTATGATGGTCTGATTGGGAGTTAGTAACTCTTATCTGTCTTTTACCGAATTACTCTTGGTTGATTTAAAACCACATCAAAGTTGAATATGCAGGGAAACAAAACATTCTGTATAAGCAAAATGGTGCAACATTGTTAATAAAATCCAACTGCAAGATGAATTTTAGCGCCAATTTTAGCGCCATTCACTGGTCAGTTCTACTTCTTAAGACTGAAAGCTGTTCACCATCACTATCCTCCTATTGGGCAAGAGTTGCATCACTTACAACTCTACACCTCCTGTAGTACCATCATTGCCAGGTTCTACATCTATAATGAGGAAATATGACGAGTATACAACTAGATGGGCAACTAAAGCCTCACATGTCAGGGTCCACATAATAAAAAATAAATAAATAAGACATGGCCTACTGTGATCCAATGCCAATCAAGTTGCAGCTGAGTGTTGTCTGTTTTTTGCAGTTTGGTCAAAAGTCAGATCAAAATCATCAGCATTTGTTTTATTATTTTTTTTTTTTTTTTTATTTGAACCATTGATCTGCAAAAAAAAACAAAAAACAACTGATCGCTATCTACGCCCATAGAATATTTTTTTTTCACTGACTAGGTGATCAGAGAAGCATGGCAAACCACTACTCAAGAATGGTAAAAAAAAAAATTGCCCACATATGGATGAAAATCCAATTCAGCGCATAATGAAAACTGGGGTTGTTTTTTTTGCATCCAAAAAATCTGATATGTTAAATCTATTTTTTGTGTTTTGGGAGAAAGATGGCAGGGCTTAGAAAAACCGTAGTTGTAGCCACATTGGTTGGAAATTAGCAGCCCTTATGGAAATTTAATTTTACTGCCTAATATACCATTGGTACCGAGACCACTTTTACTATCTGAAAAGCACAGCAAGGCCCAAAACCAAACATTTATACCGTAAAAAAAAAAAATCTCTCAGAGTGGCCTGCAGTTTTACATGACCAGATAAAAAAATGAAGAGGGCGGGTGATGCATGATGCATCCAAGTAGTTTTTTCAATGTGGTGGAAACGGCAGCGAGAGAGAGAGATTATATCCATGTGAAATTGACTTAATTAAGTTAATCCATCCACCCAGCTGCCAAATTTCTTGATTGGAATCAGCATTTGCAACTAAGAATTTAAGACATAAAAAAAGTACGGTAAATATTGCCTAATTTTCATCAGAAGTTAATCAGGAATAGTAAAAGTTACTGATGCAAACATGTGTGGTCAGTGGTTTTTGGAGACTGAAATCCTAGAGTACAAGGCTGATCACCCTGAGGGGGGAAAAAAAAAAAAGACTATTCCCATAGAACATTCCTTTTTGGCCTTCACTGCTGATGGATTAAATCTAATGGGGTTGCTTCATCAAAAAGTAAAACGGATGCTGCCGATTAGTTGGCATTTCATGCCAGCATTCAAACGAATAGTTATCCATGAAGTTCACAGATGATCTGTTAGGTCAGGTTTCCATTAATCTGTTGTGTCTGGTTGGTTAGTTTATGCCGGAGCTAGACACAACTCATGCAAAAGTTGTGCTCTTTGTCCAGCTCAGAAAATGCTGCACATTGTATTTTCTGATTCAGATCTAACACCAATTTGGTACAACATAAGTTCTGGGTAATTGTGAACAATCCTAAAGAAAACTATGAAATCAGTTTCCCTCTGGTGTTTATGTACCACACTGGAGGGAAGAACCGAAGGATGGCCTGATAAATGGATAAAGGGCCTGTCACACTAAGCGATATCGCTAGCAATATCGCTATAACGTCATTGGTTTTTGTGACGTTATAGCGATATTGCTAGCGATATCGCTATGTCTGATACTTACCTCCGACCGCTCCCCCGCTGGTTATCGCTGATCGCGCGAGAACGTCCTGGACTGTTTCTCGTCGTCAGCTTCCTGCTGGGCTTCCTGCTGTGGAGTCGAGCGACATGTGGTCGCGGGCGGGAGGACGTCAGGATCGCCTCGTCTGACAGGTAAGTAGCGACCCCCGACCCCTGCAATGTCGCTGGTGAGATCTGCCTGTGTGGCAGCTCACTAGCGACCACTTAGCGATGCACCAGCAATCCTGACCGCGTCATATCGCTGGTCAGGATCGCTGGTGCATCGCTAAGTGTGACAGTACCTTATAAGGGCCTTAATAGCGCTCCATTCAGGCTTATAGTGCTCAGTGCAGGAAACCCTAAAAAGACATATATATGGTAAGGGGATGTCAAGATGCAACAACCATTTGAAGGTAGAAATGCTGTTTATTACTTCGCAATGAGTAGCAAACAATTATTAAGTCTAAATATTAGAAAGTTCTAAGAATCACTTCACATTTATGAAATAGGAACAATGAGACTGTAGGAAAATAGCCAGCAACCTTGTATAATTCGAGCAATCGGGTCTATAAGAATACAATGTAGTATTAAAAAGGTTTGGTACGTCTCATGGCAAACTGCCCAACATAACATCCACAGCTATTTTGGAAATAAATGACCTTGTGTCATATGATGAGCAATCAAAGAATATGCAGACATATCGTTTTTGGTAATAGAGTTTCCATAAGTCATGAAGTGGGGATAATTTTATAGATGATAATCAAATCTCCATTTAAGATGTGCGACATATTCCTAGCACAATCTTCCAGTAATGTAAAGTAAAAAGTGCATTCCTACTTCCATACTTAAAATGGAAAGTGTGTAAGTTACTTCTGTATTTAGCCATATCACAGAGCAACTAAAATGGTCTCTATAGTAAGGAAAGGCCTGTATTTGTACATTGTAGGTGTCCGATGACCCGCTGTCAGCGCTAGGCATAACACATAGGATGGTGTACACAAGGAAACTGTTCTTGCCACTAAGGTTTTGGAGGACTCAAGTCTTGCTACGAACTATTATTTAAAGGGGTTGTCCACCCCCGATGAAATCTATAATAAGAGATTGTAGCTTGCCAAATCCTAAGGAAGTGTAATGCATACACCACTCGGATTCAATACCACTAGTCATCTTGTGACCACACCTATTCGATTTGCATAATTGTATTCATGTGCTGACTAGAGTCTCAGCCCCAACTCACAATGATCTCTTTTATAAAGAGACGCGGCTGAGACTCTAGTCGGCACATTACCACAAGTACGTAAATCGCATACTTGGAGGTCATGTGACAATCGATTGAACTGGTAAGCAGAGCTGGATTCTAAACAGTGTGCACATTGCACTCCACTAGAATTTGGCATACTGTGGCGCTTTCCAAAGATTTCACCATGGTGGATAACCCCTTTAAAGGGATTTTTCCTACAATCTAAAATTATAGGAGATAAATACTGATCACTTGGGGTCTGACAGGTTGGGCCTCTAGTAATCCTGAGAACAGGGCTCTGCCGTGCCTTGTAGAATGGAGTGACGGTCGAGCATGCACACATCCACCCCATTCATTTGTCTATGGGACTGCTGCAAAGAGCCGGCCCCATCTAGACCTTACTGGAAGTTTCAGAGGTCAGACCCCCCCAGTGATCTCTATCTCATGGATAGAGGATAACTTTTAAGTGTGTGAAAAACTTTTTTGAAGTCACTTGCTTTCTATATCTTTCATTCACTGAAATGAATAACGACCAAGAATAAAGATTTCGGCACTCCCTTATTTTGGGTTTGGGACCCCTACTGTTCTGTCACTTCCGCTCTATGTGTCTGTGAGGTGCATGAAAGAGGCTGAACTCCTAACTCATTTTTCAATAGATAAAGCATTCCCATTCTTCAACATATGTGATGCATAAAGAGAGTAGGGGGCTGGCTTAGGTATTAGCATGAGACACACAGATAAGCCCCTTCACACAAATGACTGACAAAGAGGGGGCGGATCTTTTTCCTGTGTTGAAACCTGGAATGGAGCTGCCAGGATGCGAGACTGGAGCCAATACTTTGACAACTAGATATCTTCCTTAATTTACACATATTAAGTACTAGATGGAGGTCCAATGCTATCACATCGGGAGAGCGGTAATGTCTCGATGGGGGCAGGCTTTGCAGCGTTGAGAATCTCTCCCCCATGTGCTCACCGACCTATCCATTCTCTCTTTCCCCATGTGCTGACTTCTCCCATCTGTGCTCACTTCTTTGACCTGTCTACGTCATGTGCTATCCCCCTTGTCATCTTTCTGCGGTAACTTGGATAGCCGTCCTTTTCTTTGATGGTATATTCTTGGTATTTTTTGATGTTGGCGTTGATATTTGCTTTGTAAAGGTGTTTTCACACCAACAAAAGTTCATTTTTAAAATTGTCTGTGTCTAATCGTGTACAGAACATACCACTGCTCCTGGGCAGGGGAGGAAGAAAAAGCCAATACTGACATAACAGCAGGAGATCACAGAGGATACATTTTATAAGGTAAAATATTGTTTAAAAATAGTCAGCAAAATATTTTACCTCACAAAATGAATCCTCTGTGATCCCCTGCTGTAATGTCAGTATTGTCTTTTTGTCTTTTGCTTCCTCCCCTGTCCATGAGATGTGGCATGCTCCATACATGGTCAGACACAAACAATTTTTAAAGTGAACTTTCATTCGTGGGAAAACCCCTTTATTGTGACCGAATTCCTCTGCCTGTAGACACCTCGCGCACCTGCAGCCGGGATCAGCCGAATGATTCACTGCGCATGCAGGGAATTCGCGCAGACACATTAAATCAGACCACCGCTATCTTTGTGCAGACAGATAGCGGTGGTCACACTAAAACTGCGCATGCGCTCCTGTTGTGAGTTCATTTTTCCCTTCACCATTGAGGTCTGATGAACTCCCTCCTCTGGTGAAGGAAGGTAGTGAGGCTGATTACCAAACACCTGGGCAGCTAGATGATGACTGGGTGGCTGGATTTGAGGACTGTATATAAGGCTGCCAACGCCCTTCTTCCTGGCTGGTGATTTTCCTGCTGGATTCTTGGAGAACAGTCTGATTCCTGCATCTCAAAGCTAAGTTTTTCTGCTCTGCTTTGTACTCTTCAGTTTTGTTTTTGTTTTGCCTTGTTTTTTGGGAGTTCTGCCATCCCCGGCCGGGGGTGAGCTGAATTTCATTTTTGTCTCTGATCTGTTGATCTTTTGCTCTGTCTTCAGAATATACCTGAGTGCTGATATAGTCTTTTGAAGCCTAGCGACTTCAGGGCCTGTTTTTCCTATCAGTCAGTTGGCTCATTTTGATAGGGTTTTTGCGGATGGCAGACAGCAGCTTTCCTATCCTGTCCTATTGTAGTTAGCTTGGGCCCCATCATTTGCTCAACCTATCTTTCTATCTGTGTTAGTGTTTTCATCTTGCTTCACCGTCATTATATGTTGGGGGATGCCTATTGCTTTGGGGTCTGCTCTGGGGCAGTTTAGTTTTTCCCCTTTCTGTCTTTAGGCTATGTAGTTCTCCGGCTGTGATCGAGGGGTCTAGGGCACCGTAGGAACCCCCACGGCTACTGCTAGTTGTTGTGGATAGGTCCAGGGGTCTGCAATCCGATAGCTGCCAACCTCTCTGGTTTTTCTGGACTTAGCTGGTATTTTGTTTTTTCCTCCTTCGGTGACTCATCATAACAGAATCACCAGCCATACCGCAGATAATAGGGTACTCAATAGCAGGAGAGAATTGTAAAAAAAAAGTGTCAGAATTTTTTTTTTTTTTTGTGCATATTTTTTCCTCTATATCTCTGAGGTCGTAGGGGAATTTTTCTCTCAATGGAGATGAAGCAATTGTCTGATCGTGTGGAGCAGCTCGCTGAAGTGCGGGGAATTTCCGCCTATCTTGCTCATTCACATGCTGCTGAACCAAAGATTCCCACTCCTGATGTGTTTTTTCGGGATTGGTCTAAATTCTTGAATTTCAAGAATAATTGTAAATTATTTTTTGCCTTGAAGCCTAACTCATCGGGGAACTCCGCGCAGCAGGTTAAAATTGTCATCTCTTTGCTGCGCGGCGATCCCCAGGATTGGGCGTTTTCTTTGAAACCTGATGATCCTATTCTGAATAATGTGAACACATTTTTTCAAGCCTTGGGGTTGTTGTATGATGAACCTAATGCTATTGATCAGGCTGAAAAGACCCTGTTGGCATTGAGCCAGGAACGGGATTCGGCAGAGTTGTACTGTCAAAAATTCCGAAAGTGGGCGGTCCTTACTACCTGGAATGATGGTGCCTTGGCAGCCCTCTTTCGGAAGGGTTTGTCAGAAACTGTAAAAGATACTATGGTGGGATTTCCTGTTCCCTCTGTTCTTGACGATTCTATGTCATTAGCCATTCAGGTGGATCGGCATTTACGTGAACGCAAAACTACACGAGAGATGTTGCCACCTGTTGAACAAATGTCTGAACCTATGCAATGTGATAGAGTTTTGTCTAGGGCGCAACGTCAGGAGTTCAGAAGGCGTAATAAGCTGTGTTTTTTTTTGTGGAGATGCCTCGCATATTATTTCTGTCTGCCCTAACGAGAGAAACGTTGTGCACACACGTTTTCTGTGGGTGGTGTTCAACCTAAGTTTCTTCTGGCAATTACTCTGATCTGCTCCCTGTCCACATTTTCCGCCAAGGCTTTTGTGGATTCAGGAGCAGCTCTTAACCTGATGGACTTGGATTTTGCCAAACGTTGTGGATTTCCTATTACACCTCTGCGGACGCCTATCCCTTTGAGGGGTATTGATGCTACTCCTTTGGCGAAGAATAAACCTCAGTTTTGGACCCAGGTGGTCATGCGGGTTGCCCCAGACCATCAAGAAAATTGCAGGTTTTTGGTGTTGCATAATACCATTGTTCTGGGGTTTCCCTGGTTGCAAATCCATAATCCAGTTCTGGATTGGAAATCTTTGTCTGTGGTGAGTTGGGGTTGTCGGTGTGCCCTTGGTGATGCTCCTGTTTTCTCCACCTCTCCCCAGTCGCATGATGTTCCTGACTATTTGGCAGACTTTTATGATGTATTTAGTGAGAATGAGTATGCGTCTTTGTCTCCTCATAGGAGTTATGACTGTGCAATTGAGCTGAACCCGGGGTGTAAATTCCCCAAGGGTCGGCTTTTCAATTTATCTGTACCCGAGCACGAGGCTATGTGATCCTATATTAAGGAGGCATTGGAGAAGGGTCATATTAAACCATCCTCTTCACCCTTAGGTGCTGGTTTTTTTTTCGTGGCTAAAAAGGATGGTTCATTAAGGCCTTGTATTGCCTATCGTGCCCTCAACAAAATTACTGTTAAATATCAGTATCCGTTACCCCTGATTTCTGATCTATTCTCCAGAGTTAAAGGTGCCTGCTGGTTTACCAAGCTTGACCTCAGGGGGGCGTATAATCTTATTCGCATTAAGCTTGGGGATGAATGGAAGACGGCGTTTAATACTCCGGAGGGACATTTTGAGTACCTGGTGATGCCTTTTGGTCTCACTAATGCCCCTTCTGTCTTCCAGTGCTTCATGACCGATATATTCCGAGACTTTGTGGATAAATTTTTGATTATCTATCTGGATGATATTTTGATCTTCTCTAAGAATTGGGACTCTCATGTGGAACATGTTCGGACTGTGTTCTGGATTTTGAGGGAGAATTCCCTGTATGTCAAGGGATCGAAATGCCTTTTTGGGGTACAGAGGATTTCATTTTTGGGATTTATTTTGTCTCCGTCAACTATTGAAATGGACCCGGCCAAGGTACAGGCCATTTATGATTGGGTTCAGCCCACTTCTTTGAAGGCCCTCAAGAAGTTTTTGGGTTTTGCTAATTTTTATCGGAAATTTATAGCTAATTTTTCTGGTATTGCCAAGCCATTGACGGATTTGACTAGGAAGGGTGCTGATGTGCTGAATTGGTCTCCGGAGGCTGTTTCTTCCTTTCAGGAGCTGAAGCAAAGATTCACTTCTGCTCCGGTTTTGCGGCAACCTGATGTCTCACTCCCGTTTCAGGTGGAGGTGGACGCTTCTGAGATTGGTGCAGGAGCGGTGTTGTCCCAAAAAGATCCTGTGACATCTAAAATGAATCCTTGTGCTTTCTTTTCCCGAAAGTTCTCCCCATCCGAACGTAACTATGATGTGGGGAATCGGGAACTGTTGGCCATGAAATGGGCATTTCAGGAGTGGAGACATTGGTTGGAGGGAGCCAAACACCAAGTCGTGGTCCTTACTGACCACAAGAATTTGATTTACCTGGAGTCGGCCAAGCGCTTGAATCCAAGACAGGCTAGGTGGGCCTTGTTTTTCACACGTTTTGATTTTGTGGTCTCTTTTCTTCCGGGCACTAAGAATGTCAAGGCAGACGCCCTCTCTAGGAGTTTCCTTGCTGATTCTCCTGTTGTGACTAAGCCTGCTACCATCTTAGGCGAGGGGGTAGTTCTTTCTGCCATCTCGCCCGATTTGAGACGTGCTCTGGAAGAGTTTCAGGAGGACAAACCTGAGCGTTGTCCCAGTGGAAAGTTGTATGTTCCTGACCAGTGGAGGAAGAGAGTGATGTCTGAAGTTCATTGCTCTGCATTGGCTGGTCATCCAGGTATTTTTGGTACTAGAGATCTGGTGAGTCGCTCTTTTTGGTGGCCCGCCTTGTCTCATGGTGTCAGGAATTTTGTGCAGTCCTGTGGGACTTGCTCCCAGTCTAAACCTTGTTCTCGCTCTAGTGGCTTGTTAATGCCTTTGCCGGTGCCCAGGAGGCCATGGACCCATATTTCAATGGATTTTATCTCTGATATGCCTGTCTCTCAGAGAATGACTGTTATTTGGGTGATTTGTGATAGATTCTCTAAGATGGTCCATCTTGTACCACTCCCTAAGTTGCCATCTTCCTCTGAGTTGGTGCCCTTGTTTTTGCAACAGGTGGCTCGATTGCACGGGATTCCTGAGAACATTGTATCTGACAGAGGAGTTTAGTTTGTGTCTAGATTTTGGAGGACTTTCTGTTCCAAGCTGGGAATTCAGTTGTCCTTCTCCTCTGCGTTTCACCCTCAGACCAATGGGCAGACGGAGAGAACAAACCAGACTTTGGAGTCGTATTTGAGATGTTTTATTTCTGCCGATCAGGATGATTGGGTTTCATTTTTGCCCTTGGCCGAATTTGCTTTAAATAATAGAGCTAGTTCTGCCACTTTGATGTCACCTTTTTTTTGTAACTTTGGTTTTCACCCTCGATTTTCTTCAGGGCAGGTGGAGTCTTCTGCCTGCCCAGGTGTTGACACTGTGGTGGAGAGAATGCACCAGATCTGGGACCAAGTAGTGGATAAGTTGTCTGTCTCCCAGGAAAAGGCCCAGCGGTTTTCCAACCGGCGTAGGACCATTGGTCCCCAGTTTAAGGTGGGTGATATGGTTTGGTTGTCATCAAAAAATATCGCTATGAAGGTGGCTTCTCCTAAGTTTAAGCCTAGATTTATTGGACCTTACAAGATTTTGGAGATTATTAATCCGGTCTCTTTTCGGTTGGCTCTTCCTGTCACATTTAAAATTCATAATGTGTTTCATAAGTCCTTGTTGAAGAGGTTTGTTGAACCAGTAGTTCCTGTGGTGGCACCTCCTGACCCTATATTGGTTGAAGGTAACATGGAATATGAGGTAGAGAAGATACTGGATTCCCGTGTGGCTAGACGGAGACTCCAGTATTTGGTTAAGTGGAAGGGTTATGGTGAGGAGGATAATTCCTGGGTCTCTGCCTCTGATATTCATGCCGAAAGATTGGTGCGTGCCTTTCATCGGGCTCACCAGGATCGCCCTGGTGGCATGGATGAGGGTTCGGTGACCACTCCTCAAGGGGGAGGTACTGTTGTGAGTTCATTTTTCCCTTCACCATTGAGGTCTGATGAACTCCCTCCTCTGGTGAAGGAAGGTAGTGAGGCTGATTACCAAACACCTGGGCAGCTAGATGATGACTGGGTGGCTGGAATTGAGGACTGGATATAAGGCTGCCGACGCCCTTCTTCCTGGCTGGTGATTTTCCTGCTGGATTCTTGGAGAACAGTCTGATTCCTGCATCTCAAAGCTAAGTTTTTCTGCTCTGCTTTGTACTCTTCAGTTTTGTTTTTGTTTTGCCTTGTTTTTTGGGAGTTCTGCCATCCCCGGCCGGGGGTGAGCTGAATTCCATTTTTGTCTCTGATCTGTTGATCTTTTGCTCTGTCTTCAGAATATACCTGAGTGCTGATATAGTCTTTTGAAGCCTAGCGACTTCAGGGCCTGTTTTTCCTATCAGTCGGTTGGCTCATTTTGATAGGGTTTTTGCGGATTGCAGACAGCAGCTTTCCTATCCTGTCCTATGTAGTTAGCTTGGGCCCCATCATTTGCTCAACCTATCTTTCTATCTGTGTTAGTGTTTTCATCTTGCTTCACCGTCATTATATGTTGGGGGCTGCCTATTGCTTTGGGGTCTGCTCTGGGGCAGTTTAGTTTTTCCCCTTTCTGTCTTTAGGCTATGTAGTTCTCCGGCTGTGATCGAGGGGTCTAGGGCACCGTAGGAACCCCCCACGGCTACTGCTAGTTGTTGTGGATAGGTCCAGGGGTCTGCAATCCGATAGCTGCCAACCTCTCTGGTTTTTCTGGACTTAGCTGGTATTTTGTTTTTTCCTCCTTCGGTGACTCATCATAACACGCTCCTCCTGTGCAAAGATGTCGGTGGTCAGTAAATAATTCGGCTGATCCCGGCGGGGGCGTGTTCGCGACAGTGTTTCGCTGGTGGTAAAGCGCAAGAGGCTGCGTACGGCCTGAAACCGTGATATCCCAGCCTAGGATCGAACACCGATCCTAGGCTGGTGCCTGACTATGCTGGACATCGCAGTAAAGGACCCCCGATTGGCACAATCGCCGATCACATCTATCATGCCAATCGCAGGGCACAGCCATGGTGTGACCGCGCTGTGCCTTGCCGGTGACCTGCCTAGGATCGAAGCTGTAAGAGCACCGATCCTAGGCCGGTGCCTAGCAACACCAGCGTCACCAGGGCCAGCTCTGCTTGGTGTGATCAATGTTATCATCGATCACACCAATGACAGGGCACAGCAGCTATAAGACCGCTCTGTGACTTGTCTGTGACCGCACTGCAGGTCCTCACACTAGCTGAGGATTCCTGCAGTGCGGTCACGCTACAGAATCTGCTGCTGTACTGGGCCTTGTGGTGCACAGAAGCCTGTGACACCATAATCCCTGTTGAACTCAGAAGAAAGAAGAGAGACAACAACTGTAAGTGTTTTGATCCCTGCCCGATCTCTTCATTCACCCCAATTCCCCCATCCCCCTTTCTTTACCCCCTCCACCCCCCTTTGCGCCGCCTCCGTGCGCACATTTAGAAGCCGCCGAGCGTTGATTAGTAACGCAGTTCACGGATCGACACTCATGCTCGCTTTTCTTTTTCACCCCCTTTTGCGCCACCTCCGTGCGCACAACCAACAGCTGCCGAGCTGTGATTAGTGATGCAGTTCACTCAGCAGAGCTCATGCCTGTTGTTTTACACTTTTATTTTCAGAGACATTTTTTTCTCCCTCGTTGTGTTTTCTTTCTTTTAGCTATTCCTTTTCAGACAAAAGTTTACACCCAGCACTATCCCCTGTGAGGTAGCGCTGTCATTTAAGTAGGGGATACTCGCTCAGCAGCCACAAAACAGATCCAGCACGGGTCTTCATAAGCCATAACATAGTCCATGAGGTTTATTATGCAGCATAAACCACATCAATATAAACAGCATTACAGCATAGCGTCCATTATACAGGCTATTCAGCCTCATCCTTATCTCACCCACGTCAGGGTTCCCACATGGCTGTTTCTCCAGGCTGCAGACATCCACTCACTCCTCAGGGACTCTCAGACACTGGCCGCCATTACACACACAGCCGCTCCCCAGGCTGTTAGTGAGGAGATCCTTCTCCTCACAGGACCTTCCAACACTGGAACAATCAGGTCCCAGCATTCAACTACATGTGATCTACCCTAGCCACATTATATGGTCTATAGCCATGCCCACTGGGTCACATGGCTATGACCTCATCACAGGTCCTTCACACACTTACAAAGCCTTTTACTATAGACGTTTCCAGACACACCCCTGGGTGGGTTTGTAGGTAACCAGAACCCGCCCATCTCTCTAGTTACCTGAAGACTTCTCCCTTATACTTAGAACCAACACCTCAGCAATGATATTGCTGATCACACATACACAAGTCTCCATCTCAAAGCCACCCACTTTGAGATACATAACTATCCTTCAGGATTCTGCCACTCATCCGTTCTCTTGGGATATCCACACAGCGTCCCCTAGTGGACACAGTGGTCATTACACCACATACCCCGCCCCTCTGTTCAAACTTGTGGGGTTGAACACACAATCTTACACCAGGATCTCGAGACCGGGCACTCATTACACCTTGCCCCATAGGTCGAGAGAACAGTCTCCCTCTGTCATCCGGCCTCATTTCTACGTTAGGCCTCCCCCGCCCCCAGCGGTCAAAATATCGGTCATTGTCTTTGACCCTCCAGTTGCAGTCTGTCTGCGTCATCAGACACTGTTTAGTCACCACCCTCCTAGAGTGCGCTTCGTCACCTGACCGTTCACCCACTGACCGGCTCTCCCGGTTGGTACGGTCATCAGTCTTAATCGGTCCTACTGTCTGGCCTGAGTCTGACTCATTCAGCGTCTCACAGGAACTAATGTCTTTCAGCTTCGCACGGCCCATCAAACTGCCACTTGCTGACATTCTTCGGCCATCTGCCCTGTCACTTCTTGGCGGAACTCTTCGGGTCCTTACATCTTGTTGGGTTGCAGGCGGCCGCCACCTGGTATTACGTACTTCCTTATTAATTCGCTGACGGTCGAGCCTCAACTGCTCAATTTCTCGCAGGTACCCCACTCAATACTCCACGAGCATCCGAAAGTCTCTCAGGCTCTCCATGGAGCCAACCACCATGATGGGAATTCTACCCACTTCACTGGATACCTGGTCTTCATCATCAGGAGGGATCCTCACCCTCACCACACCGGAGATATTCACAAGGTCTTGCATTACCTTCCCGGATCTTCCAATGATTCTCCCAATCAGAGCTTTGGGTACCGGAACCACGTCTTTCCGCAAACCCAGCCGATCCATAGCCTCCCTGGCTAACTCCAAGCGTCGACCAGCTTTCACATTACTCTGCCTGACCAGCTGTTTGGTGTGGAGACATTATAGATGCATCTCTTTCAGGACAGCTACTCGGTTTGACGTATCTTCTCTGTCCGATACTATCACCAACTGCCGAGTCTCAGGTGCCCAGTGCACCTCACACGCCTTGACCACCTCTTTGAAAGCCTCATGTACACCTTCCTCCACACAGGCATCTTGCATGTCTTCTCGAACGTCAATCACAGTCTTGAAGGACGTGGTCTTGCTCTCTTCCAGGCCAGGAGGCTCTGGCCTTACCACGGACACTTCCCTCACTACAGTTGACCCGAACGAGTGACTGTCTTCTTCAGTTCTTAACTCATCAACTTCACATGGTTGGATCACTTCATGACCCTCGGCCACTATGGCTACTGGCAGTTCTGTCTTATTATCACTCACGCTCACCCGTGGTAAGTCTTCGTCCAACTTCTCTCGCAGAAGACTTTTTACTACTCCTCCGAGTTCCTCCATCTCTTCCTTGAGGTTCTTGTTCACACTTTGCCAGGTGGACAGGTGTCCTCTGAGCTCCAAGATCTCTTTCTTGAGCTCCTCGACCCTGTGCTCAGCCGTTTGTCTCAGGACTCTTTCTCGTTTGACACACTCATCCACCTCCTCTCTGAGGGCCTTATTCAGTCCTTGCCACGTTACCATGTGGCCTTTGAGCTCAGAGACTTCTTTCTCTAGCCCTGCTATTCTGTGCTCCCTTTCTTTCTCAGAGCCACAGTCACCCCCAGAGATTAAGTCATCCCTCCAGTTACTCACTAACCGTGTGACTACTTCCGCCATCTTATCCACCAGGTCAGCGTCAGTTTTGTCACGAGTTTCAGTCAGCACAGCACTAGATTCTGTCCTAGTGGTGGCTACTGGCAACAACACGTCACAGTCACACCACATCGTACGGTGAACCCCCAAGACACTCTCAATCCGTGTGTCAGCTCCGCTCTTTTTGTTTACACCATTCTCATTCACACTGTGGTACCCTTCAGGTGACGTCAGGTCAGTAAATTCATCTGACGCAATTCTTTCTCTGGTCGCCCCTACGTCTGGCCCGTCCACGTTAGGAGGCGTCAGCGTCTTCGTATTGGCTAGTCCAACAGTAGGAACGTCTCCACCCTCGTGTCATATATCATCAAACCTGACAAAGTCCCGGCCCCACTCCAAGGCATACACTAAGTCTGATGGTATACTGCCCCCTTGGCACTCACTGCCTTAGAGCGCCTCAAACATTATTCTGTCTACCGCATAGTTCACTGTGACCCCATGTGCACAGCGAACCTGGACCATTTTCTCGGTCAGACAGAAAGTGAGAGGAGTTCCTACCAGAGTCACCTGACTCTTTGAGTCCAACCGTCCCGAGATTCCTTCCCGGTGCAGCATCACAGTACACACTTGCGGCCAGTCATCACTCGGAAAGAATATCCCACATTCTGGAAATGACATACATGAACACTGCAGTTTCCCAGACATACTCACTGAGCCAACCCGTGCTGCCATTTCCACACACTCGGCCCCTTTCTGGACCACCACCCCAATTTGGGTTACCTCCTCCTTCTGAGACACCACCCCTTTTTGGGTTACCACCCCAATTTGGGACTCCACTTCTTTTTTGGTTACCACCCCAATCTGGGAATCCACCCCTTTTTGGGCTACCACCCCGATTTGGGTCACCGCCCCCTTTTGGGACTCCACCCCCTTTTGGGATCTCCCCATGTCGGTTATACCGATCTTCTCAGACCACCGTTCACACCACACAGTTTATGTCTCTTATGATACCAGACAAGTCCTTGCTGGCACCACCACAGCTCCTGCTGTCACCGATCACCGGCACCACCAGCCGCTGTTCACACACACAGCGGGTGGAGTCACTGCAGCTCCTGCTGCGCCGTCTTCGTGGACCCGCCGATCCACTGGAAGCCGCTTGTCACCTTCGTGACCCCACTGAGCCACATCAAGCCACTTGTCACCTTCTTGACTCCCACTGAGCCACCGCAGGCTGAGTCGAGAAAAAAGAAGAAAAAACACACCACAAAAAACTCAAAAACCTCACGTGTCCTGACTATGTGCTATTCAGGACGCTCCTGTCTCCACCTGAGACCGTCCAACACACAGGGCGCACCGGGTGCGATTCAGGGAGCGACCCTCCTCCCAGGGTCTCCCCACACACCGGCCTCACCAGGTGCTATTCAGGACATCTGTCTCCGCCTGAGACTGCCCAACACTCGCGCCTCACCAGGTCCAAGGTCACACCACGTGCTCCTGGGATCCGACTCTTGTCCCAGGGCTGACCCTCCAGGACCTTTCCTCACTGAACCCTCCAGGTACACTGTCTTCCTCCCTGACCCAGGTCAGTACCACATGAACACCTGTCCGATACCTGTGTCGGCCACACGGGTCACCGTTTTACTCATTGACCCAGGTCAGTACCACACAAACACCAGTCCGTTTCTCCTGTGTTGCCCACACAGGTCCTCGGGTACCTTTTCTCCGCAGAGGCACCCTAGCAATTACCAGTCTCTTTCTCCTGGGGAAGCGGCCGCACTGGGCTCACCGATCCGGACAGTGCCTTACTCACTAGGCTGCCCCACGGTTTCCAGAACCACAGCCGGACAGTGGCTTCCCCACTTGCAGGCCGTCACAGGCTCTGCTCACACGTGGCTGGTCAGCAGCACATCACAAGGCTTCCACAACCGTCAGCCCTCCTGGCTCAGCGTTGCTCTTTGCCACCGAATTTTGCAGTCCTTATCCGTTGCTCCCAGCAACAAGGCTACACCACTGCCCATAGCCTTCTCCATCAATTGTGAGGTAGCGCTGTCATTTAAGTAGGGGATACTCGCTCAGCAGCCACAAAACAGATCCAGCACGGGTCTTCATAAGCCATAACATAGTCCATGAGGTTTATTATGCAGCATAAACCACATCAATATAAACAGCATTACAGCATAGTGTCCATTATACAGGCTATTCAGCCTCATCCTTATCTCACCCACGTCAGGGTTCCCACATGGCTGTCTCTCCAGGCTGCAGACATCCACTCACTCCTCAGGGACTCTCAGACACTGGCCGCCATTACACACACAGCAGCTCCCCAGGCTGTTAGTGAGGAGATCCTTCTCCTCACAGGACCTTCCAACACAGGAACAATCAGGTCCCAGCATTCAACTACATGTGACCTACCCTAGCCACATTATATGGTCTATAGCCATGCCCACTGGGTCACATGGCTATGACCTCATCACAGGTCCTTCACACACTTACAAAGCCTTTTACTATAGGCGTTTCCAGACACACCCCTGGGTGGGTTTGTAGGTAACCAGAACCCGCCCATCTCTCTAGTTACCTGAAGACTTCCCCCTTATACTTAGAACCAACACCTCAGCAATGATATTGCTGATCACACATACACAAGTCTCCATCTCAAAGCCACCCACTTTGAGATACATAACTATCCTTCAGGATTCTGCCACTCATCCATTCTCTTGGGACATCCACACAGCGCCCCCTAGTGGACACAGTGGTCATTACACCCCACCCCCCAATACAAACAAACAGTTAAAAAAAGTACTGACACAATTACCATATTCATAAAAAAATGTCGTCCAGCCCGTACCGTTTGTCCCAACAACGCTATTCAGTGGAGGAGGCATATGCTTTCCTTGCCTCCGACACTGATAGCGAGGAAGAGGATCCCAGATTTCTTTATTTCTCAGATTCGTCGTCTTCTTCCTCCTCATGTTCCTCCTCAGGTCCAGCTGAACCACTACGCAGATGTCCCAGGACAGAGGAGGAAGCAGAGCCCACCATTCCAGAAGATGAACCAGAACACCCCATTACGGACCTCGCATGGGCTTCGCCCCCTGAAAATTATGAGCCGCTGTTTCCTGATTTTGTGGCAGAATCAGGAATCTAGTTTGACACCACCGGCCTCACAGACCTAGAATGGTTGGCCAAACTAATTTATATGCTTGGCAATTTTTGGCACAAAACCGTGGTTCATAATTTTCTAACTGGTCTCCTGTAGACGCAGTTGAAATGATGCAGTTTTGGGGCCTGGTCCTTCACACGGGGATCCTATAGAAGCCAGAACTTCGACACTATTGGAGTGTTGATGTTTTAAACCACACTCCAATGTTCCGAATGGTCATGGCCCGAACACATTTTAAGGCCATCCACAAATTCCTGCATTATACCGATAATGCACAGTGTCCCCCATGAGATGACCCCAACTTTGACCTTCTATTCAAAGTTCGGCCAGTCATCAAACACTTCAACAAAAAGTTTGCTGAAGTGTACGTGCCCCAAAGGGACATCTGCGTGAATGAGACCTTAATTCATTTTAAGGGAAGGCTCATATTATGTCAGTAACTGCCCAGCAAGAGGGCCAGGTAAAGAATTAAATTCTAAAAGCTGTGTGAGAGTACCTCAGGGTACACCCACAGGTTTAGAGTTTACGAAGGGAAGGACACCCGGATTGAACCCCCCTGAATGCCCCCTGTCCTGGGAGTGAGTGGGAAAACTGTGTGGAATTTGGTGCACCCACTGCTGAATAAAGGTTATCACCCCTACACGGATAACTTTTATACCAGCATCCCACTCTGCAGTACTGTCCGCAAAAATCAGAGAGGCCTCCTGAAAACGTTACTTGAGTAGATGCTCAGAAGGGGTGACAGGACAGCCCAACGTAGCGACCACCTGCTGGTTTTCAAGTACAAAGACAAAAGGGATGTCTTTTTCTTAACCACAAAACACAGTGATGGCAGCGCCCTCAGCACTGTATGAGGTACCTCTGTACAGGTCAGCAAACCGGACTGTGCACTGTGGGTACAACAAAAACATGGGGAGGTGATCTCACTGATCACCTCCTCCAGCAGTACAGTGCTTTGAGAAAGGCCAAGGTGTAGTACATAAAGCTGGCCGTGCACATCGTACAAATGGCAATGCTCAGCGCTTTACTGCTGTCACGATGTGCAGGCCAGACCGCTACGTCGTACCTTCAGTTCTAGGAGGTAGTGATTAAGGCCTTAATCTTTGGAAATAAGGAAGGCTTTAATACTTGAGGAACTGAATGTGCTCGTATCGTTCCAGCATTTCCCAGGGGATGTCCCGCAAACTGGAAAAAAAGGTAAGTTGTAAAAAAGGTGACGAGTGTGTTACAAAAGGGAAATACGCAAGGACACCATTTATCAATGTGACAACTGCCCCAAAAAACCTGGCCTGTGTGCGAAAGATTGCTCCAAACTGTACCACACCTCCATGCACTGCTAATTTACTTAAATTTACATAACCATAAACAGTAGATTAGTTCCAAAAAGGGGGCACTTGTTGGGCATTGCCACTGTTAGGCACATCTAGAAAAGTTCATTGGGGTCTAGTTTCCAAAAAGGGGGCACTTGTTGGGCATTGCCACTGTTCAGGCACATCTACATATGTTCCTTGGGGGTCTAGTTTCCAAAATGGGGTAACTTGTGGGGGGTTTCTACTGTTTAGATACATCAGGGGCTCTGCAAATGGGACATGACGCCCACAGACCATTCCTTCAAAGTCTGCATTCCAAAACGTCACTACTTCCCTTCTGAGCCCCAACAGTAATTTTCTCACACATATGAGGTGCCAGCGTACTCGGGACAAAATGGACAACAACTTTTGGGGCTCAATTTCACTCTCGGGCGTTATAAACTTTAGTGAAACATTTGGGTGTTCAAATTGCTCACCACACATCTAGATAAGTTCCTTGGGGGGTCTAGTTTCCAAAATGGGGTCACTTGTGGGGGGTTTCCACTATTCAGGCACATCAGAGGCTCTCCAAACGCGACATGGCATTCGATCTCAATTCCAGTCAATTTTGGTTTGAAAAAGTCAAACGGAGTTCATTCCCTTCCGAGCCGTGCGCCCAAACAGTGGTTTTCTCTCACATATGGGGTATCGGCATACTCAGGAGAAATTGCACAACTTTATCTGTCCATTGTGAAAATAAAAAAATTGTTGCTAAAAGATCATTTTTGTGACTAAAAAGTTAAATGTACATTTTTTCCTTCCACGTTGTTTCTGCTCCTGTGAAACACCTGAAGGGTTAATAAACTTCTTCAATCTGATTTTCATCAGCTTGAGGGGTGCACTTTTTAGAATGGTGTCACTTTTGGATATTTTCTGCCATATAAACCCCCTCAAAGTGACTTCAAATGTGAGGTGGTCCCTAAAAAAAAGAATTTTGTAAATGTTGTTGTAAAAATGGGAAATCTCTGGTCAACTTTTAACCCTTATAACTTCCTAACAAAAAAAATTGTTTCCAAAATTGTGCTGATGTAAAGTAGACATGTGGGAAATGTTATTTATTAACTATTTTGTGTGAAATATATATCGGTTTTAAGGGCATTAAAATTAAAAGTTGAAAATTGCAACATATTCCAAATTATTGTCGTTTCTGTTTTTTATACAAATAAACGCGTTATATCAAAGAAATTTTTACCACTAACGTGAAGTACAATATATCACGAAAGAACAAACTCAGAATGGCCAAGATCCATTGAAGCGTTCCAGAGTTATTACCTCATAAAGGGACAGTGGTCAGAATTGTAAAAATTGGCCCTATCATTAACGTGCAAACCACCCTCGGGGAAAAAGGGGTTAAAACATTTTTTTTTCAATTTGGATAACATGTTTAAGGCTTAAAGGGGTAGTGCCACTAAAACAGTATATTTTAATTACCGTATATACTCGTGTATAAGCCGAGATTTTCAGCCCACTTTTTGGGCTGAAAGTCCCCCTCTCGGCTTATACACGGGTCATATACCTGGGGGTCGGCGGGGGAGGGGAAGCGGGGGTGTCAGATCATACTTACCTGTCCTGCCGTGGTCTCTGCAGCCTCGCTCGCTTCTCCACTGTCTCCCTTCCCTTCCTGTCTTCAGCGGTCACGTGGTGCCGCTTATTACCACTCATGAATATGCGCATATTCATGAGTGGTAATGAGCGGTACCACGTGACCGCTGAAGACAGGAAGGGAAGGGAGACAGTGGAGAAGCGAGCGAGGCTGCAGTGACCGCGGCAGGATGGGTGAGTATAGCAATATTCACCTGTCCCCCGGTCCATCGCTGCTCACCGCTGTCTCTGCTGCATCCTGTGTCAGTGACGTTTAGGCAGCAGGGGGCGCGGTGACGTGATTAGTGCGCGCCACACCCTCTGCTGGCTGAACTGTCACTGACACAAGAAGCGGCAGACAGCGGCGATGGACCCAGGAGAGGTGAGTATGGCTTTTTTGCAGCATATGGGGGCATATTCTATGGAGCAGTATATGGGGGCATAGTCTATGGAGCAGCATATGGAGCAGCATTTGGGGGCATAGTCTATGGAGCAGCATATGGGGGCATAGTCTATGGAGCAGCATATGGGGGCATATTCTATGGAGCAGCATATAAGGCAGCATATGGGGGCATAGTCTATGGGGCAGCATATGGGGCATATTCTATGGGGAAGCATATGGGGGAATAATCTATGGAGCAGTATATGAGGGCATAGTCTATGGGGCAGCATATGGGGGGCATATTCTATGGAGCAGCATATGGGGCATATTCTATAGGGCAGCATATGGGGGCATAGTCTATGGAGCAGTATATGAGGGCATAGTCTATGGAGCAGTATGTGAGGGCATAGTCTATGGAGCAGTATATGGGGGCATAGTCTATGCGGCAGCATATGGGGGCATAAACTATGTAGAAGCATATGGGGGCATAATCTATGGAGCAGCATATGGGGGCATATTCTACGGAGCAGCATATGGGGGCATAGTCTATGGATTCCATGGCTTATACACGAGTCAATAAGTTTTCCCAGCTTTTTGTGGCAAAATTAGGGGGGTTGGCTTATACACGAGTCGGCTTATATACGAGTATATACGGTAATTGCTCTTAGAATAAAAATAAGTTTCACCATCTAATGTGTTAAAGAAAATGTTTCTGTGCTGATATAATCTTATAAATGTGCCCCTGCTGTGTACTGTGTAATGACAGTGTCTGTTCGGTTAGGAATATGGTCTGAATATACCACATCTCCTGGTTAGGGGTGGAAGCAAAAGATCGTATACGGAAAGGACAGACCAGGATCACAGCTGATTTTTTCGGTGAGGTAAAACATGTTTTCCCTTCTATTTTCCTTCCACTCCTATCCAGGAGCTGTGGTATGATCAGACCATATTACTGCATGTTCAGACACAGCCATTACACAGTAAACAGCAGGGGCACATTTATAAGATTATATCAGCACAGAGATTTTTATTTTTTTTTACGCAGCCAATAGAGTCACTTATTATTATTCCAAAATCTACTTATTAAAGATTACTTTGCTCCTGGGACAACCCCTTTAATGTTGAGCTTCCCACACCCCAAATACACCCTAATGTAAGTGTTCGGCCCCACAATGTGATTCTTCCTTCATTAACGAGATTCAGACAGGTAGATTACAACGTTACTGTTGGAATTGTCCTTTATACAATTATATTGCTGTACTTGTGAAATAAATTGGGTGCTCGCTCGCTGGGGCAGGGATGTAACATCGACTAAATTGGTGTCAATCATTACAACAATTATTAATCTTCCAATGTCCCCCATTCTGTACCTGGTTAAAGCGTCTTGTAAAGGCGACAACATTTGGCGCTAAACTGTGTTTTTCCTTCTTGTTCCAGCCGCAGCTGGCCAGCTCCTGAAAAACAGGAAATAAGTTTGGTCATCGAACTTTAGATTTATAGGAATAAAAAAAAAAATTTATAAAAAAAAACAACTAAATTTCACACTCTCAATTCCCAACCTTCTTGATGTGACAGACTCCGGACTATACCCCGTTTGCTGACATGGTACCAACAAAATAAAATTACAAGTAAGACATTTAATAACGAAACATTGAGAGTCAATGAAAAATATTACAAATCATATTCATTTATGGTGTCATGGAAAATTTATCAGTAGGTGTGTTACACTACGCCAAGTATTTTGTATACAGACATCACTTACTATGGTAGGCTATTTTTGCTGTAGTATAATTAATTAGTGAGGCCCTGACAAAGCATGTGGTGTCAAAACGTGTGACAGGAGTCCTAGGGATCAGCTGCTATATCTGGTGGTGTACAGTTAGGTCCATATATATTTGGACAGAGACAACATTTTTCTAATTCTGGTTCTAGACATTACCACAATGAATTTTAAACAAAACAATTCAGATGCAGTTGAAAGTAATTGGAGAATTGACTCTAAGGCTATTTCATGGACAGGTGTGGGCAATCCCTTCATTATGTCATTCTCAGTTAAGCAGATAAAAGGCCTTGAGTTGATTTGACGTGTGGTGATTGCATTTGGAAGGTTTTGCTGTGAAGGAAACATGCGGACAAAGGAGCTCTCCATGCAGGTGAAACAAGCCATCCTTAAGCTGCAAAAACAGAAAAAACCCACCCGAGAAACTGCTACAACATTAGGAGTGGCAAAATCTATAGTTTGCTACATCCTGAGAAAGAAAGCACTGGTGAACTCATCAATGCAAAAAGACCTGGGCGCCCATGAAAGACAACAGTGGTGGATGATTGCAGAATAATCTGCATGGTGAAGAGAAACCCCTTCACATCAGCCAACCAAGTGAACAACACTCTCCAGGAGGTAGGTGTATCAATATCCAAATCTACCATAAAGAGAAGACTGCATGAAAGTAAATACAGAGGGATCACTGCAGGGTGCAAGCCACACATAAACATCAAGAATAAAAAGGCTAGACTGGACTTTGCTAAAAAACATCTAAAAAAGCCAGCACAGTTCTGGAAGAACATTCTTTGGACAGATGAAACCAAGGTCAACCTCTACCAGAATGATGGAAAGAGAAAAGTATGGCGAAGGCGTGGTACAGCTCATGATCCAAAGCATACCACATCATCTGTAGAACATGGCGGAGGCAGTGTGATGGCTTGGGCATGCATGGCTGCCAGTGGCACTGGGTCACTAGTGTTTATTGATGATGTGACTCAGGACAGAAGCAGCCAAATGAATTCTGAGCTATTCAGAGCCATACTGTGTGCTCAGATCCAGCCAAATGCAGCCAAACTGATTGGTCGTCGTTTCATACTACAGATGGACAATGACCCAAAACATAAAGCCAAAGCAACCTAGGAGTTTATTAAAGCAAAGAAGTGGAATATTCTTGAATTGCCAAGTCAGTCACCTGATCTCAACCCAATTGAGCATGCATTTCACTTGTTAAAGACTAAACTTCAGACAGAAAGGCCCACAAACAAATAGCAACTGAAAACCACCGCAGTGAAGGCCTGGCAGAGCATCAAAAAGGAGGAAACACAGCGTCTGGTGATGTCCATGAGTTCAAGACTTCAGGCAGTCATTGCCAACAAAGGGTTTTCAACCAAGTACTAGAAATGAACTTTTTATTTACAATTATTTAATCAGTCCAATTACTTTTGGTCCCCTTAAAAACAGGGTGGCCCATGTTAAGGAGCTGAAACTCCTAAACCCTTCATCCAATTTTAATGTGGATACCCTCAAATGAAAGCTGAAAGTCTGAACTTCAACTGCATCTGAATTGTTTTGTTTAAAATTCATTGTGGTAATGTCTAGAACCAAAATTAGAAAAATGTTGTCTCTGTCCAAATATATATGGACCTAACTGTATAATTTTACTTTTTAAAGCGGTGTCCCAATAGAGGTCTCTATATACTGTATAATGTTGAGCTTTCTTGTACTACATTTCAATATATGCAGCGTATGGTTTTTGATATGTCATCTATGTTAGCCTCCTAGTTCCTTTGTGCACTTTTTACCATATTTTATATCATTCAACTTAGTCTGTATAACCATGCCAGATAACAAGTGACACAATTTCTGTATTCCATTGCCATTTCAAACTCATGGACAAATTTTGAAAAGTCATAAAAGGATTTAAAAAAAAAAAAAAATGACATCCTCCTGCTTGCTTCGGGTGGATGACGCATCCCTGAGTCATCCACACAGGCTCCCCGAGACCGCGCTACTGCCCTGTTGAGGGCAGAGCAAAGTACTTCAGTCCGCAGGTGCTGAGGCTCTTTGAGCTTTCCCGGCGCCTGCGCACTGCAGTACTTTGCCATGCCCTCGACAGGGCAAAGAACTACGCCTGCGCAGGAGCGCGGAGATGAGAGTGTGGATGACGCAGGGACGCATCATCCACATGAAGCAAGGAGGAGGGCGGCACTGCAAGAAGATGGGAAGCACCGGACCAAGAAGAGCGACACCCCTCGCACCGGACCGCCCTGCAGGTTAGCATCGTTTGAATTTTTGAACGCAAAAAATAAGCTGGAATCAATGGTTGCACCATGTCGCGTTTGGAGACCCCTGATGTACCTAAACAGTGGAAATCCCCCAATTCTAACTCCAACACACCCCTAACCATAATCCAATCCCAACCCTAACCATGACTCTAATCACAACCTAAACCACAACACAACCCTAACCATGACTCTAATCACAACCTAAACCACAACACAACCCTAATGCCAACACAAACCATAACCCTAACCACAACCCTAACTAGAACCCTAATCACAAACCTAACCCCAATCCTAACCCTAATCCCAGCCCTAACTCCAAACCTAACATCAATCGCGACCCCAACCCCAACCTTAGCACAACTCACTTTGGCCTAACTCTAACCCTAATGGGAAAATGAAAATAAATACATTTTCTTTATTTTATTATTTTTCCCTAACTCTGGGGTGATAAAGGGGGGGTTTATTTACTATTTTTTTTATTTTGATCACTGTGATAGGGTCTGTAATGCTGTAGATAAGCCCCCTAAGTAACCTGAAAGATAAGAAAAATGAGTTAGATTATACTCACCCAGGGGAGGTCCGGGTACGATGGGTGTCGCAGTCCGGCGCCTCTCATCTTCTAGCGATGACGTCCTTCCCATCGCGGCTCCAGCGCAGGCGTACCGCTCTGCCCTGTTGAGGGCAGAGCAGAGTACTGCAGTGCGCAGGCGCCGGACCTCTCTGACCTGGTCCGCGACGGGAAGCAAATAAGAGGACGTCATCGCTAGAAGATGGGAGGAGTCGGACCGGACCGCGACGCCCATCGGACCCGGTCCGCCCCTGGGTGAATATAATATAACTTCTTTTTTTATCTTTCAGGTTACATCGGGGGCTTATCTACAGCATACCAGAATGCTGTAGATAAGCCCCTGATGGCGGTGGCTGCAGCTTGAGAAAAATAGGTGACAGATTCCCTTTAAATGTCAAATCTAACTTTTTTTAAAATTTTTTGCGGTCTCCATTATACGGTTAATAACGGTGGGCTTTCGAGCATGAACCACCTTTTTAAGGTCATACCACCGCATCTCAATCGGATTAAGGCAGGGGTGGGCAATTACTTTTCCCAAGAGGCAACATGAGAAACTAGCACTGCTGTGGAGGACCGAACCAATCGGCTGAACTTAAAGGGCGGTCCGAAATCAAAGGTGAATTGCATATTAAATGTACATTCAGTGTAATAATCTAATCCTGTTTTCGAATATACTTCAATGAAACATGGATTTTTGTGAGTACTCACCGTAAAATCCTTTTCTCCGAGACGCTCATTGGGTGACACAGGTACTGTGGGTGTATACTACCGCCATCTGGAGGCTGACACTAGGCAACAACACAAAGTTAGCTCCTCCCCCGCCGTATACACCTTCGCCCTGATTGCGGGCGGAAGCCAGTTTAGTGCAAAAGCAGTAGGAGAACAATAACAATCAGCCTTAATGCCGAAAACAATATGTCTGGCAAAGAAAAAACCACCCTGATATTCACAACAGAAATACACATTAATTAAATAAACTAGAGCCAACTTGGCTAATAGAGTGGGTGCTGTGTCCCCCAATGAGCATCTCGGAGAAAAGGATTTTACGGTGAGTACTCACAAAAATCCATGTTTCTCCTTTGTCTCATTGGGGGACACAGGTACTGTGGGACGTCCTAAACCAGTCCCTGGGTGGGAGATTGACTCACCGATCCAAGCTGCATGCACCTCTTCATTCAAAGGTGTGCCACTGCTGCTTGGAGAATCCTTCTACCCAGGCTCGCATCCGCCGAAGCCTGAGTATGGATACTGTAATGTTTAGTAAATGTGTGCAGACTGGACCAGGTCGCTGCCTTGCATACCTATTCCGCCGTGGCCTGATGCCGAAGTGCCCAAGAGGCGCCCATTGCCCGAGTAGAGTGCGCATAGATCCCTGATGGAACTGGCGCACCTCTGATGTGAAAGGCCTCCTGAATAGTTAAACGGATCCATCTGGCTATGGTCGCTTTTGAGGCCACGAGTCCCCTCCTGCGCCCCTCAGTGAGCACGAACAGCGTATCCATCTGGCGAAAAGGTGCCGTCCGCGACACGTACCTCCTGAGTGCTCTCACCAGGTCTAAGGTGTGAAAAGCTTTCTCCACGCGATGCACCGGTACCGGACAGAACGAAGGCAAGACAATATCCTCATTGATGTGAAAAGAGGACACCACCTTCGGAAGAAAGGGGGGAGCTGGTCTAAGCACCACCTTATCCTTGTGGAAAGCTAGAAAAGGTGCTCAACAAGACAGCACCGCCAACTCCGACACTCGCCTAACGGAGGTAGTGGCTACCAAGAATGCCACCTTCCAAGGGAGGAACAATAAGGAAATATGCTGTAGCGGCTCAAAAGGAGCTTCCTGCAGAACACTCAGGACCAGGTTAAGGTCCCAGGTGCCCATCGGTGCCTTATAGGGAGGTACTAGATGAGAGACTCCCTGGATAAAAGTCTTTACCTGCATATTAGTAGCAATCTTTCACTGGAAAAGGATGGACAATGCCGATATCTGTCTCCTAAGGGAGCTCGGGGCCAGCCCCGAGTCTAGGCCTGATAGAAGAAAGGCCAAGATGTTGGGAATAAAGAATGTCAGGGGCGAACAACCCCGCTCT
The DNA here is from genome assembly GCF_039654945.1 of Dendrobates tinctorius. Lineage (NCBI taxonomy): Eukaryota > Metazoa > Chordata > Amphibia > Anura > Dendrobatidae > Dendrobates > Dendrobates tinctorius. Next base: position 38,023,837 of record NW_027361788.1, read on the forward strand.
CGACACCAAGTGAAGAAAACTTTCCAGGTGTGGTGGTAAATTCTCGCCGAGGTCGGTTTCCAGGTGCTAACCATTGTAGCAACCACCTTACGCTCAAAACCTGCTTGAGTTAGAATCCAAGATTCAACGGCCATGCCGTCAAACACAGGGCCCCTGAGTTCGGGTGGAAGATCGGTCCCTGGTGCAGTAGATCTGGGCGCTCTGTCAGTCGCCATGGGACGTCGGTGAGCAGCCGCACAAGATCTGCGTACCACGCCCGTCGGGGCCAGTCTGGTTCCAGCAGAATTGCTGGGACCCCTTCTGCTTTGATCTTCCTGACGACCCTCGGAAGCAATGGCAACGGGGGAAACGGGTATGGAAGGCGAAACTGGCTCCATGGTAGGACCAACGCATCCACCCCGAACACTCGTGGGTCTCGTGACCGAGCAACGTACACAGGCACCTTGGCGTTCATCCTGGTCACCATCAGATCCACATCTGGTGTTCCCCACCGTTGGCAAATTTGCTGGAAGACCTTGGAGTGCAGGGCCCATTCCCCAGCCAGGACCTCTTGTCGGCTGAGGAAGTCCGCTGCCCAATTTTCTATGCCTAAATTACCGACTGGTTCTTCTTGGCCCATGAAGCACATGTGCGATCTCGCGCATGGTTGCCCTGCTGCGCGTGCCCCCTTGATGATGTACATAAGCCACCGCCGTGGCGTTATCTGACTGTATCCGAATAGGCCGTCCTGCTAGGAGGTGCTGGAAATGCTGCAGCACCTGCCAGATCGCTCGTATTTCCAACAAGTTGATCGGGAGATGAGCTTCCTGTTGCGACCACCGGCCCTGGGCCGTGTGGTGGCGAAAAACTGCTCCCCAGCCGAGGAGACTGGCGTCGGTCGTGACCATTAGCCAGTGGTCTGGGGGAAACGGTTTACCCTGAAGAAGGGAGGATCTGGTCGTCCACCACTCTAGTGATTGCCTGACCCGAGAGGATAGCCGGCACCGCTGATCGAGAGTGAACGGGTTCTTGTCCCATGCTGACAAGAGAGCGTGCTGTAGGGGTCGAAGATGAAATTGAGCAAACGGAATTGCTTCCATTGCTGCCACCTTCTTCCCTAGTATCCTCATCCCAAACCGAATGGTGTGAGGGACCGGCTGCTGGAGCTTCTGGACTCATTGTCGGAGAGCTAGGGCTTTGTTTTGAGGGAGAATTACCAACCCTTGGGAGGTATCGAAGACCATTCCTAGAAAAGCAATCCTCCGAGCTGGGACCAGAGATGATTTCTTCCTGTTGACCAACCAACCTAAGCGGGAGAGTGTATCCAGTGTAATGCTGACATTCTCCTTGCACGCCCGAAATGAGGGACCCTTCACCAAGAGGTCGTCTAAGTATGGCAAGACGACTATGCCCCGCGAGTGTAAGACGGCCATCACGACTGCCATTACCTTTGTGAACACTCTGGGTGTGGTGGCTATCCCGAATGGGAGTGCTGCGAATTGAAAGTGTCGACCATTGATGGCGAACCGAAGAAACTTTTGATGCGGAGGAAAAATGGGAACGTGCAGGTAGGCATCCTGGATGTCGATAGAGGCTAAGTATTCTCCCTGCTCCATGGCTGATATAACAGAACGGAGAGATTCCATCCTGAAATGTTTGACTCTGATGAACCTGTTTAGGAGCTTCAGGTCCAAAACCGGTCTGACTGTCCCGTCCTTTTTGGGGACCGCGAACAGATCAGAATAAAAACCCTGAGCTTTTTCGTGCTCTGGTACTGGAACAATGACTCCGTTGTTTTGGAGTGAATTGATGGCTCCTAGCAGCGCTTTTGCCCGGGGCTCTACCTTGGGAAGTCGGGAGAGAAAAAACTGTGTTGGAGGGTACCTGATGAACTCTATTTTGTACCCTGAAGTCACCAGTTCTACCACCCATAAGTCGTGTGGTACCTCGGCCCAGATATGGTGAAAAAGGAGCAGGCGGCCGCCCACCATGCTGCTGTCGCCTACCAAGGGCTCCGAGTCATTTGGCTGAGGGTCTCTGGGCCCTGGCTCCTCTCGACCTGGGCTGGCGAAGGCGCATCCTTTCCACCGGAATGGGTCTATATGAGACCTGTTGCTCCCTATCCTGGTTGGAGCGAGGTGGGCCGGCCGAACTGGCTGCTGCCATCCATCCGGTGTTGCAGAAGGATCGAAAACGTGTCGGGACCTGGCGAAAAGGCTGTTTCGCCTTTTGCTGCGGGAGGAAGCTGCTTTCCCTACTGACGCATCGGAGATGAGCCGATCCAACTTCTCCCCGAACAGGCGGAATCCCTGATAGGGCAAGGAAGTCAAGGACTTCTTGGAAATTGAATCGGCTCGCCAAGTTCTCAACCAGAGGGCTCTCCTAATGGCTACCGCGTTAGCAGTTGCAAATGCCGCACAATTAGCCGCATCCAAAGAAGCATTAATTAAGTAGTCTCCAGCCATAGCAATCTGACTTGCGACCTCAGACACCTCCGCAGGTAGGCCTCTATCCTGCAAGGCGTTATTCAAAAACTCTGACCATGACATCATGGCCTTGGCTATCCACGTCGCTGCGAACGAAGGGGCGAGCGCCGAACCTGATGCCTCAAAAACTGATCGCGCCAAGCCCTCTATGAGCCGATCCATGGGGTCCTTATTGGACGAGCCGCTAGGCAACGACAGCAAGGACTTCGAGGCCAGGCGCAACACTGGCGGGTCCACCACTGGGGATTCCGCCCATTTCTAACAGAGTTCCGGAGCAAATGGGTATCTTGCCTCTATAGACTTCTGGCCCGAGAAGCGCTTGTCTGGGCATTCTCTGTGGCGCTGCACTATATCCTCAAATTCTGGGTGAGTGCCAAATACTCTATGTGGGTACTTGGCCCGCTTAAAGGCTACCTTATGGCTCGCGGCCAATGTAGCATCATCTTCAATCCCCAGGGTTTGATTGACATCTTCAATGAGGCTGTCCACTGTCTCCCGGCACCCCGGGGTATCTAGATCAAATGGCTCGTCTGAGTCACTATCTAAACTCTGCCCACTCCCTGGTGAAGGGGAGCGTGATGCTGAACTCCCCGATGCCGAGGCACCGGATAGGCCAGGAGACCTCGTACGGGTTCGTTTCCTTCGCCTCTGGCATGGGAACGGCCCCTGCAGGCCGAAGGTTCATGTGAGGTGGAGGACCCTTCCCAGATAAGCGAGCCACTATCCTTGCCTCCCTTTGGGGCGTGAAGGGACTTGATCGTCTTTGTAAGCGAGGCCATAGACTGGGACAATGATAACGCCCATTCCGGAGGATTCGGGTCTCTGGATTCAGTCGCCGAGGGGGGCTCTTGGGCGCGTTCGGAGTCGCAGGCCTCGCTCACTTTGGCGCTCTGCGCTCGTGGAAACGGGGCCTTACAAGAAGCGCATGCAGCGTAGAGAAAAGTGTGCGTCTTCCCTTTCCCGGCCATATTGTGCCTGCCAGGCGTTTTATATATCTCCAAAAAAAAAAAAATTTTTCTTCTGCCTCAGTGTGAGGGAGGGGTGGGGGAGGGGAGGCCCCCTTGCTGTTTTAGCAGCCTCCGCAGCGAAGCTGCACTCACCCGACCTGCGTCCCACGACTGCGCGCCCGACCTCCTGCACCTCCGTGGGGCAAACCGACCTCTTTCCTGGTCGTGGCCTACCCCGCACTGAAGCGCCGCCGAGGGCGGTACTTCCGCCGCGGCCTAACACCGGCCAAAAACCGGGGGCTAACTTTTTCTCCACCGCCCGCGGCGCCGTGCGATGCAGCGGCGGCGATGGCGCGCCGTGGCCTAACACTGGCCAAAAACTGGGGGCTCACCGCGGCGGTGATGATGGCAAAAAATGCCGCTACTCTTCCTACAATGGACACGAGGAGGGCCTTAGGGGGACGCACACCGCTGCCTGCCGCTGCTGCCTAGGAGCCCCCCGCACGCCCTTACCTTAAATGCGGCTGTCCACTTCACTCCAGGTAGGCCCTTCAGGGCGAACAACAAACCAGGGAGCGGGGGGTGGTGTGGGGATCCTGGACGGTGCAGGCACCCTAACTCCGTCCAGCTTCAGCCAAGGAGAGGGACCGTCCGCCTCCTTGCAGCACCTTCACCTTGCGTTGGTGGAGCAGTGGGGGCTGCTCGGACCGTCTTGTGTCTCTGAATAGCCCATGGTTTGTCTACCTAGGGGTGGTCAGGGCTAGATCCGGCATCACGTCCCACGTCGCGGGAAAGGATACGTGGAGGGACACTCGCACGTGCTCACCCGTTGTTGGTTTGGGGAAATCGGACCCTTTCAATAGGATCCGTTGCCCCTGTCTCATCTTCTTAGAAAAAAGAAAAAAACAAACTAAAATAAAAAATTCTGGGGAAATTGCCCAGATTTGTCCCACGGTGCGGGAAAGGATACGTGGAGACGATACTCGACACGTGCTCGCCCGTTGATGGTTTGGGGAAATTGGACCCTTTCAATAGGATCCGTTGCCCCTGTCTAATCTTCATGGACAAAAAAGTCTGGAGAAAAAAGGACCAGACGTGTGCCTCCATAGACACTAAGCAAAAAAACTGGCTTCCGCCCGCAATCAGGATGAGGGTGTATACGGCGCGGGAGGAGCTAACCTTGTGTTGTTGCCTAATGTCAGCCTCCAGATGGCGGTAGCATACACCCACAGTACCTGCGTCCCCCAATGAGACGAAGAAGAAAAATTCCTTAACGTACCCTCTACATTGTGACTTCCTGTCTTTTTTTTTTTTTTTAAGCGTCCCATGACATTTTGTTTGAGATTCACCAGTGCATGCTGGGATACTCGAATTAGCCGTCATCAGGGGGCAGAAGCTGCGGTCAGTGCCGCAGCCTGTGCGCCCTCTCTGAAATGAGGCACCATCAATGATGTCTGTCTTGGAGGCTCGGCATGTGCTGCTAACCTGATAATGCGTTGTTCATAAATTCTGACGCATACTCAGTATGAGTTTTTTGTGCTATATTCCCTTGCTGGCTCTAAGGAGAAGTGATGACCCGACAGGGACCAGTCCAGTCTCTGAAACAGTTGACGCTTCTTTTCATGGTGGGGAAAGCAGCTGTTGCAGCGACCGCAGCCTCTGCCCCCTAATGATGTCCCGTGTGAGTATCCCAAAATGCACTGGGATTCTCAAACAAAATATTATTGGAAGTTAAAAAAAAAAAAAACACAAGCAGACAGGCAGTTAGTTTTAAAACTGAAATATATTAGAAAAGTGATTAGATTATTGAATTAAATTTAATATGAAAGTCACCTTTTGTTTGGATCACCCTTTAAATCTGCATAATATTAATTTCATCACTTTATAAATATCAGTTGCTTATGTGATGCAGTTTACATGAGCGTCTAAAAGAAATCATGATTTTCATCCCGAAAAAGACAATTTTCCATCAGTATTGTCATCTGCATGGCATCCATTTTTAGACATCAGAAGTGAATAAAATTTAAAAGAAATACAGTGTCCTGTGTTAGTAATCTATTCTATTATTTCTAAACACTGCTTTTCGGTGATTCCTTTGTATCCGTTCATACTGCACCCACACACACAAATGATACACCATTTGAAAGGTAAACTTGCCCCCTTCAGCAAGAAAATAGCCAAACAAACCACACATCCACAATTTAATCACAAAATACAGTTTAAACATTAATTTTCATAAACCTGCAGTAAGGAAAAATGACCAGCAGGTGGCACCACAGTACCCCAAAGCACACTACCAACACATTTGTAAACATGCACTGCTTTTTTGCTGATTACTTCGCCCCACACACACACGATACACCATTTGAAAGGTAAACTTGCTCCCTTCAGCAAAAAAACAGCCAAACAAACCACACATTCACGATTTTATCATTTAATACAGTTTAACCCCTTTACTCCCAAGGGTGGTTTGCATGTTAATGCCCGGGTCAATTTTTACAATTCGGACCACTGTCCCTTTATGAGGTAATAACTCTGGAACGCTTCCATGGATCCCGGTGATTCTGACAATGTTTTCTCGTGACATATTGTACTTCATGTTAGTGGTAAAATTTCATTCACATAACTTGCGCTTATTTGTGAAAAAAATGGAAATTTGGCGAAAATGATGAAAATTTAGCAATTTTCCAACTTTTAATTTTTATGCCCTTAAATCACAGAGATATGGCACACAAAAAACTTAATAAATAACATTTCCCATATGTTTACATCAGCACAATTTCGGAACCAAAATTATTTTTTTGTTAGGAAGTTATAAGGGTTAAAAGTTGACCAGCGATTTCTCATTTTTACAACACCATTTTATTTTTAGGGACCACATCACATTTGAAGTCACTTTGAGGGGTCTATATGATAGAAAATACTAAAAAGTGACACCATTCTAAAAACTGCACCCCTCAATGTGCTCAAAACTACATTCAAGAAGTTTATAAACCCTTCAGGTGCTTCACAGAAATTTTTTGAATGTTTACAAAAAAAAAATGAACATTTAACTTTTTTTCACAAAAAAAATTACTTCAGGTTCAATTTTTTTTATTTTACCAAGGGTAACAGGAGAAATTGGACTGCAAAAGTTATTGTGCAATTTCTCCTGAGTATGCTGATACCTGATATGTGGGGGGAACCACTGTTTCGGCGAATGGCAGAGCTTGGATGGGAACGAGCGACGTTTGACTTTTTCGATGCAAAATTGGCTGGAATTGAGATCGGAAGCCATGTAGCGTTTGGAAAGCCCCTGATATGCCAAAACAGTGGAAACCCCTCAGAAATGACACCATTTTGGAATCTAGACCCCCAAGGAACTTATCTAGATGTGTGGTAAGAACTTTGAACCCCCAAGGGCTTCATAGAAGTTTGTAACGTACAGCCGTACAATTAAAAAATCATTTTTCACAAAAATGATCTTTTCACCTCCAATTTTTATTTTCCCAAGGGTACCAGGACCCCAAAAGTTATTGTGCAATTTGTCCTGAGTATGCTGATACCCCATATGTGGGGGTAAACTAGACCCCCCAAAAAACTTATCTAGATGTGTGGTGAGCACTTTGAATGCCCAAGTGCTTCACAGAAGTTTGTAACGCCCTGCTCCATTACCAGGTGTCAAAACGCAGGGGAAAATCCCAGGGTAATCCGCTCTAAATCCGAAGGTAAGACGCAGGTCATTTGACCTGCAGATTTAGCCAAATCGGAATAATCTGTAGCAGAATCAGCATCATGTGCTACAGCCTATCTCTAGCCCTAACCCTAATGGGAAAATGGAAATAAAAACATTTTTTTTTAATTTTATTATTTTTCCCTAACTAAGGGGGTGATAAAGGGGGGTTTGAGTTAATATTTTTAGCAGGTTTTTATGTTTGGCAACTGTCACACGCTAAAAGACGCTTTTTATGGTAAAAAAAAGTTTTTGCATCACCACATTTTGAGAGCTATAATTTTTCCATATTTTGACCCACCGAGTGATGTCAGGTCTTATTTTCTGTGGGACGAGTTGATGTCTTTTGTCCATTTTCGGGCACGTGACATTTTTTGATTGCTTTTTACTCCGATTTTTGGGACGCAGAATGAACAAAAACCATTTCATGAATTTCTTTTTTTTTTTGGGGGGGGGCATTTACACCCTTCCACGTGTGGCAAAATTGTTAAAGTGGTTTTATTCTTCGGGTCTGTACGATTACAGGGATACCTCATTTATGTCTTTTTTTTATGTTTTGGCGCTTTTATGCAATGAAAACAATTAATTTCTTTTGCATTGCTTTATTCTGCGAGCTATAACTTTCTTATTTTTTGGTGATGACGATGTAAGGTGGCTCATTTTTTGAGGGACAGGACAAGATGACGTTTTCAGCGGTACCCTGGTTATTTATATTCGTCTTTTTTGATCGCGCGCTATTGCACTTTTTGTTCGGCGGTATGATGATAAAGCATTGTTTTTTGCTTCATTTTTTGTTTTTGTTTTGAAGGGGTTAACTAAAGGTGTTAACTAGTGGGACAGTTTTATAGGCCGGGTCGTTATGGACGCAGCGATACTAAATATGTGCATTTTTATTGCTTTGGGGTTTTTTATTTACAAAAAAAATAATTTATCGGGGAATTTTTTTTTTTTTTTTATTATTATTTATTTGGGGATTTTTTATAAGTTATTTTTACAAGTGTTTTTTTCCTTTTACATTATTACATTATCCAAGGGGGGGACATCACTATCTAGTGTCAGATCGCTGATCTGATACTTCACACAGCGCTGTGTCAGATCAGTGATCTGACAGGTGCTGCTGCAGGCTTCCTCGTGCCTGCAGGCCCCGAAGGACCCCGCGGCTATATTGGATCTGGGGGCCTGCAGGTAGGAGGACCCTCGGAGCGACACAGCAAATCACGCTGCTCCGGGGTCGCAGGGAAGCACGGAGGGAGCCCCCTCCCTGCGCGCTTGTCTGCTATGCCCCCGGTACACTGCGATCATGTTTGATCACAGTGTGCCAGGTGTTAATGTGCCGGGGGCAGTCCGTGACCACCCCTGACACATAGTGCCAGGTGTCAGCTGTGATAATCAGCTGACACCCGGACGCGATCAGCGGCGCTTTCCCCTGTGAGCGTCGCTGATCATGCTGGACGTACTATTCCGTCCTTGGGACTTAGGTCCCAGGTCACATGTACGGAATTGTACGTCCAATGTAGGAAAGGGGTTAAACATTCATTTTCATAAACCTGCAGAAAGAAACATTGACCTGCAGGTGGCACCTGAACCGGAAAACATTTTTTGGCCTCTACTTATCAAAACAATTTATTGTATTACCAATCTACATATATAAATACCTGTCTGTGTTCATCAGCTCATGAAATACATTTACATTTGACCAGCTTGCTTTTTCAGAAATTGCCTGCGCCCCCGACGACCAATGTGCGAAAATTTTGCATGAGCCAAGTTAGTGGGAATGTATTCGGAAAAATCGGATGCTATACGGATGATTCCTATGGCATCCAATTTTTTTATTTTTGCACACCCATAGATTTCAACAGGCAGAACATTGGAAAAATGTTATTCTCCCACCTCTATTCCACATGCATGGATCCACATCACATATGGGGCAGGAGCTGATAGGCAGGGGGTGAGAATCATTATCCACTCCATAGACTGCAATGTGATAAGCCACAGATCACAGGGGGAGCACTATGGGGGACTTAACCCTTACCTCTCCTGCACAGGACATACAACAGTTCAAGCTGGGATCAAAGCGGGAGGTAAGGGTTAACTCTCACATACAGAGGTGAGTAGGCATCAGAATACATGGTGGGGCAGAAGAGCAGTTTGGGGAGCTCATGGAATATCCCATTTGCAGGCTGCATGTAGAGGAGGTGAGGTGGGGGCACTGCTGAACCCCAAATTCAGAAGGAATACTCAGCCCAAGTGTTTTATCCTCTATCAGCTGCCAGGAAGAGCCAGGGAGATGCAGCTGCTGCCAAAAAGCCGCTCGCCCTGAACATAAACTACAGCCCCACAACTTTCATTCCACAGCGTGAACTGAGGCAATACAGGTGCTGTGACCTACTCAGCACAGCAGACTTGTCTGCCTCCCAGGTGGTATCTGGGCTCCTCTTAGAAGCTACTTCAGCAGATGGGTGTTGTAGTCTCTGATTCCCTCCTCCTGTCCTGACCGCTCTGCCTGCTGCACAGGTTTCACCAGCTCTCTCTGCAAGCCAGGAACTGAGCAGCCCTGCATCAACCAATGAGAAGATGGGGGCGGGGCTACAATCTCTTCTGAGAAAGATCAGACTCATAAATCAGTCCTTCTCCAGCCCTCTGAATGCGTTTCAGAGGGCCACACAGAAACACTCAGGGGTGTGGATGTGGCCCGCAGGCCTGTATTATGGTGAGGACTTGGCCACACCAAAATCTTAATTTTATTTTTCTTAAGCCATTCAGAGGTGGATTTGCTGGTTTGTTTTGGATCTTTGTCCTGCTGCATAACCCAAGTGCAATTTAGTTTAAGGTCACGAACAGATGGCTGGACATTCTCCCTCAGGAATACTTGGTAGACAGCAGAATTCATGGTTCCATTCACCACAGCAAGACTTCTAGGTCCTGAAGCAGCAAAACAGCCCCAGACCATCACACTACCACCACCACATTTTACTGCTGGTAAGATGTTCCTTTTCTAAAATGCTGTGTTACTTCTATGCCAGATGTAAAGGATCACACACCATCCAAAAAGTGCATCTTTTGTCTCAATAGTCCACAAAGTATTGTCCCAAACGTCTTGGGGATCATCAAGATGTTTTCTGCCAAAACTGAGAGGAGCCTTTATGTTGTTATTGCTCAGCAGTGGTTTTCTTCTTGAAACTCTGCCATGCAATCCTATTTTTCACAGTCTCATTCTTATGATGGAGTCATGAACACTGACCTTAACTGAGGCCTGCAGTTCTTTGGAAATTTTGGGGGTCTTTTGTGACCTCTTGGAGGAGTCGTCGCTGCACTCTTGGAGTAATTTTGGTCAGCCGGCCATTCCTGGGAAGGTTCACCACTGTTCCATGTCTTCCCCAAAGTCTTGATAATGACTCTCACTGTGGTTGGCTGGTGTCTCAAAGCTTTAGAAATGGCTTTATAACCTTTTCCAGACTAATAGATGTCAATTACTGTGTTTCTCAATTGTCCCAGAACTTCTTTGGATCTGTCATGGTCTGCTGAGTTTCTGGGATTAGGTGGTTTTAGGGTTAACTTGTATGGCCTCACTCTGGGATTCTGGGAGGCTTCTTATATTCTCATTGTGGGGCCTTTCCCTGTCGCTTATACTCTGACCCTTGGCCGAGTGTGTTTGACCCTGTTGTGCCTGTGCAAGTGCTTTGTGCCTGTGATACGTTTCGTCTGTCTGGTTCTGATTTGGCTGTGCCCCTGTTATGAGTTTTGCCTGCCCCTTTTGTACTGTGCTTCCCTCTCTGTGTATGACCCCTTGGCTACATCCTGACTACCCTCTGCCTGCTTCTCTTGTACTGAGCTGCCCTCTCTGTGTATGACACCTTGGCTACGTCCTGACTATCCGTTCTGTCTAATCCTTGGGTACTGTCGTGCTATCTCGGACTGATATGGTTTATGCCCCTGTCTACGTCCCTTGGTAACTTTGTCCCGCCCGTAGTTACCCTTCTAAGAGTTTTCCTTCAGCTCCTAGCTCTCTGGAGCTTAGGCCATGCCCCCAGCAGTCACGTGCTTCATGTGCTGTTTGTCTGAAGCATGCATCTTCACCGCTGCGGCCCTGCTTTACAGGTATCTTTGGGCACAGTTTGTTTTACTCAGGACATGCGCACTGCCTCAGTGAACAAGTGCATTATGGTGTTCCTGACAGGATCGCAGCATGGTGTCTAGCTTTTGTGGATCTTCTGGTCTACTTCACTTTGTCAGGCAGGTCCTAGTTAAGTGACTTCTTGATTGAGAACAGGTGTGGCGGGGGCGTGGCCTAACAGCTCTGGAGAGAAAAAGGGTCTGGCAAGAGCTCCTGCTAAACTTGATATAAAACAGGAGAAAAACAAGCTCCAAGCCAACAGAAAAGACACTGATATGACCAGGTCACCTCCAGCACCTTCTGGAACAGCTACCAGGAAAAAAAAAAGGGGGAAAAAAAGGACTTTCCTGTCATCCTGAGCAGTGAGGCTGGGCGACCTGTGAAGGCCCAGATGGGAAGGCACGGAAACCATCTATAGACTGGGAGATCTGGAGCGGGAGCAGCCTGTTTTGCAGAGGTACCGGGTACCCTCCCTTCCACCCAGTCTCACGCAGGCTAGATTCCCTGCCACCCATTGCCCCCTCCTGCATCGGCGCCTGATGGGAGCATTCAGAGCACAGAAGGACTTGCCTGGTGTGGCGCAGGCATCTCTCCCTTCCTCCCTGCTCGTCCACGCGGGGGTAGAGCTCCGGTCGGATGAAGCCGGGTGGCGGGCGTCCGCTGCTGCATGACTGCAGATTCTTCTCTGGTGTTTGATCCGTGGGACATCGGGGACGGAGGAGCCAGATTTGGAGAGGAGGCGGGAAAGTTTGCGCCCTTTTAAGCCTGAGTGAGCGCCATATTAGCTTGGGCACAGTGGTGCTGGGAGCGGGGACCGAAGCTGAGGGGAGCTGCCGCGATTGTGACCCCCCGGAGCTGAGGGGATTCATCTGCTCACATCTCCCTCCCCAACTGTAACACTGGCATCTACAAAACTGGCTTAGTGACCAGAAAGGGGAGCCTGGGCAAATTGCCAGATTAACTAATGCCCTGCTGACACTACATAGGGGAGTCAGTGGAGAACATTGGGACAAGGGGAACAGATAATCCACCTTCTCAAACGAATTGGATCTGAGTAAATGAGGATTGGGCGACATCTAGTGTTCATCTTAGGGATATACTGTGCCTGACTCCCAATACTGAATTATCTGCAAGAATTCTCCAGTCTCTCTTTTCAGAATCAACAGCAGGCAACACAGAGCAGTGGCAAACCCCAGGACAATCATATACCAATCTGAACTAGTAAAGGAGCTATTAAGTAATCCTGTGGAATGATACACAAGAGCACAATTTTCTTATATGATATCAACAACTGACATGCTCTAGATTACGTGAAGTCATTATTGCCCTCTCCTCCTCTTTGGTCAGACCTCATCTGGCATGCTGTGTCCAGTTTTGGGCGCCACATTTTAAAAAAGACATCAACAAACTGGAGCAAGTTCAGAAAAGAGCGACCAGAATGGTGACCGGTCTGCAAACCCCTGAGGAAAGGTTGCAGGATTTGGCAATGTTTAGCTTGCAAAAGAGAAGACTGAGAGGAGACTTAATAGCTGTCTACAAATATCTCAAGGGCTTTCACATTGTAGAAGGATCATCTTTATTCTCATTTGCACAAGGAAAGACTAGAAGCAATGGGATGAAACTGAATGGGAGGAGACACAGATTAGATATTAGAAAAAACTTTTTGACAGTTAGAGTGATCAATGAGTGGAACAGGCTGCCGCGAGAGGTGGTGAGTTCTCCTTCAATAGAAGTCTTCAAACAGAGGCTGGACAGACATCTGTCTGGGATGATTTAGCGAATCTTGCTTTGAGCAGGGGGTTGGACCAGATGGCCCAGGAGGTCCCTTCCAACTCTACGATTCTATGATTCTATTCTTCTATTATCACAGCTTGTCGGCAGAGGGAAAATTATAATATCTTGACATACATTAGCTCTCAGAGCCCAATAGCAAAAATCATGGGAAAAACCACAGTGAAAACCATGAAAAGCTTTGCTAGAGCCACAAAATCTTTAACGCAGGCAGACATGGACAAATTTCTGAAAAAACAAGCCTCTTTCCCGGATACCATTAAATCTTCAAGGCAAATTGACTCTTAACTGGAAGAGGACTCAGAAACAGATCTTGAGAGTGACTCAGATAGAGGGGGAACCATGAAAGACTCGCTAGTGACCCGCTCATTCATTAAAAGAATCCTCTCAAAAGCTTTGGAACCTATAGGAAGGGAGCTGGCTGAGATAAAACAGGACATGTTGCAACAAGGCCATAGACTTGAAGCGATGGAAAGTAATCAGACAACCTTGACACAACACACCATGACTTAGGAAAAGTCTGACTGACGGCTTCACTGTAATGACCCCTCCCAAAAACCCACACTTACCCCTTCTTAACTTAAATAAGACACGACTGCGTGACATTGGATGTAAAAGGCCACAGCAGCCCCGTTTATTAACACCAAACAAGCAATAACATTTTATCCATAAACGTAGAAATATTCCATAAACATAACCACCAGCAAAAGGAGGGGGGGTAAATGAAGAGTCCATTGTACATGATTGCAACACCAGCTCCACCACGTGCCCTCAGCCGCACCACACCGGCTCGAGGACACCCAGCCGAGTGTTGCAAAACCCATTGTACATGATTGCAACACCAGCTCCACCACGTGCCCTCAGCCGCACCACACCGGCTCGAGGACACCCAGCCGAGTGTTGCCCAACCAATGTCCTGCTGGGACCCAGCCCAGCAGGGACCCACGTTAACATGCCCCGCTGTGACCGAGCACAGCAGGGTCCCACGTTAACATGTCCCGCTGTGACCCAGCACAGCTGGGACCCACCTTAACCAAGTATACCATTGCACCACCAGGGGTAATCCGCTCCTGCACTGGGTTCACCCCCCCGCTCTTTGTGCAATCCACCGACTTCAAATACCCCCCTCCTTTCCGCCACCGCGAGCACGTATGACACCTTGTACGTGCGAGTACCACCACCAAAAACCCAACCCGAGCCGACTCTGCGGCTCGAGTAACCAATGTTTCTGTACCAAGACCAATCAATCAAAACTGATCCCCATTAGACCTCACAATGCCAACCTACACCAAAATACCAGTAAAACAAGGTCAGGCACACCCAAGACCTGCAACTAGCCAACCGCATCGTCCAATCCTATGCACCGCTTGTGCGACCAGTCCCCAACCTGAGCCGCCGCCTCTGCCTCGTTGAGACCGCAACATTGCAGGCGCCTCCGAAAATTATACTTCACCTAATAATTAATCAAAGCCAACCATTATTGCCGTGAACAAAAGAACCTACATTGGTTCCCCAAACCTCCGATAGATTCTTGAAAATGTGCCCAGTAAAACCCACTATGTAGTCATTCCAAACAGGAGCCCCTATGGACACCAACATGAGCACGGCTCCCAGGCAGAAAATTGCACTCCACCTGATAATAATCAAAGCCAACCATTATAGACGTAACAACAGAACCTACACTGGTTCCCCAACCTCCGACAGATTCTTGAAAAACGTGCCCCACTATATAGTCATGAACAACAACACGAGCATGGCTCCCAGGCAGGAGCATTCAGGCCCGATGTCTCAGATCAAACTCCTTGACGCCCCAGCGACCAAGTCTCCACCACACACGTGCAGTACCAAAACGCTGTTGGTCCCGTCAACCCTGCGTGATAGCATCTATCTTAAAATATCCACCCAACTAGAAAACATAAACCAATCCACCCCGTAATCACCACGACCCGGAACGAATTAATTGTGTGCATCACCCGTGCACTTCGAACCCAGAATCACAACACTATTGTTGCCACCCTCTTACCAAAAGTGAGATGTACTCCGCACCCATTCCCCGCTGAACTGCGGATTCGACACTACTCACAAAAGAAAGAAAAGCGACTCCACACCACCTGAAGTCTAGGAAAACTCAGACACACATCACATCTCCCGAAAACCCCAGACACCATATACCCGGGCCATCCGTCAAAACATTGCACTCACCGGTGCCCGATGCTTGTCCACCACTCAGCCTTAAAGCACCGCAAAAAGCACCCCCAAACGGAGCACAGCCCCAGATGATTACCAGGTCCTTAGAATCATTAAAAGTCAATGCACATCGCACTAGCTTCCCCTGCCACAGCGTACCACCAGCCCAACATTAATGAAAGTAATGTTATAGCTGCAACCTGCTAACCCACTACCTAAAGTACACCTCCCCCGCAGCAGCGCTGCACCACAACCGTGTCCCCATAATACCAGCCGGTCCTGACAAGTGCGCATAACGGAATAAATGACATAGCCATGTATTGCCGGACGGGCTACACCCACGCGGGAGACCATTCACACGGCCATCGAAACAACATGTCCTGCCTCATGCTCTATACAGAATTCCTGACAAATGGAACAACACCCGCTGGATAAACAAACCGTTCACCAACCAGGACCCCCGAGACCAGTAAAGCACACGCTGGGTTACCCAACTCAAATGTTGCATCATCCTTGCGCAACACTTCACCCTGGCCCCCCCATCCGGGGGCACCCAAAAAGAAAAGACTCTAAGGAGAGCTGTATACCCAGAAGGCAAAGCAGGACCAGCTGCACCCACAATAAACCTCCTAGCCCATTGTAACGAAAAACTATCCACTCTGTATAATAAACTCCTACGTAGCTACAATCAACGGCTGTAACAAATACCCCCCGATACAGTCTGCCAAAAGCTCAATCGGCAACCCTAAAGAACCACAGTGAGAACCCACCAGTCCTTACGTACAAAAGTTGTTAAAACTGCCCCAGGGCAGCCACGACCAGCAAATTACCGCAAGAACGCCATATGACTGCAGATCATGCAAAAACCCCCAGTGGATCGTAGCCCCACGTATTCAATAACCAAAATCAACCCCCCAAAACAGCAGCGCGATATACACGGGAACCTAATAACGACCCCCGACCTGACACGATGTACTCGTTAACCTAACCTGACTTAGACATAGGGCCCCAGGTGAATCAAACACTTTGACTTATCCAAACACATGATAACCGCAACAACGCCCTGAGCATGAAGAAACCCAAAGTAGTCAAGGGTTGGACCTGGAACAGAAATAAGCACACCACCTTCCCTAATACCAGATAGTAGTTCCAGGTTGGACCATGAACAGAAAATAAGCACTGCACCATCCGTAATACCAGATAATCCCCGACTACCACACAGAAACCAAACCACGGACCTCAACAACCGGACATTGACCAACCATAACCCCAGCTCCACGCCATATCTACGTATCCCCAGAAATTAACCAGGAAAACAAATCCGGTAAAAGGTCAACTCCAAGCCCCCCGGGGGAAATGTCATCCATTGCTGCCAGAAAGGCAGGTTCCCGAAAGATCTGCCGTCCCAAGCATCTCGACCTCACCAGAACGTCTGCCGCAACAAACCAAAATGCCCCTAGTGAACATGAAAACCCTTAGTACACTCAAAGCCCCTATTGGAGAACCGAACCCGGCATATAAATAAAACACACCCTAATGAAAACTCGACCACCTACCCCCTCACCTCTGACCAGCAATAGAACACACCCCACTGTAACGTGAAAGATTAAGCCGCCCGATGCACTAACCAAACAGATCACCACGTCAGTGAACTGCCATCCAACCAATATCAAATACTTGGCGCGGCGATAATCCTCCAGCCCAAAGACCCCATGCCTATAACAATAAACCATAAAACTGGCATGGATATGGCTATCCACCACCGCTCTGCCAATATCCGTATCACCACCTGAATTACTCACAAACCGCCATGGAATCACCACCAGTCATACACAAACACCCAGAGAATGCAAGCACAATTATACTAACCAAAATAAAATGATGTCGTCACCTATAGATATACCCACTATCATAAAAGCAAACTAGCATGAAATTAAAAAATACCTCCCAACACTCATGAAGTGCACAAAACAGCCTCCTGGACCACAAAGCAACCATTCCCTCACAGATTCGAACGCTGTCAACATGGACCAGCCGCGCATCTTTCCGAACCCCCAGACAAACACCCGAAACCATACGTAGCAACACCCTTCCCAACCAATATA
This sequence comes from Dendrobates tinctorius, assembly GCF_039654945.1. Taxonomy (NCBI): domain Eukaryota; kingdom Metazoa; phylum Chordata; class Amphibia; order Anura; family Dendrobatidae; genus Dendrobates; species Dendrobates tinctorius. Next base: position 38,041,158 of record NW_027361788.1, read on the forward strand.
ATCTAGACATTAATAAAGGTTTAAGTGAGCCTTACTTACTAGGCTGACTCCGCGGAACCCCACGGAACAGCCGTCACGTGTCCTCCACGTCGAGCACCGCAACTGCGATCTTCTCCATGGATCTACGCCGACTGCAGCCCTCCTGGGCCGCAGCGCCAGCGCCCAGACCGACTGTCCGTCCGGGAACGCATGGCAAAAAGTCACTGGCTCGGAGCCTCAAACAGGGGGGGGAGGTTGGCGCTCCAGCCGCAGGCAACACCTCCTGAATCTGGCACCCAACGCCGGGGGAACGCGACGCCGGACCACATGACCTGTGGCCCCTGGCAGCTGAAGGGTGGCCACATGACCGAGCCACCGCCCGCTTACCCCCAGCGCCGCGAGAAAGGAAATGAGGCTGGTGAAGTCACACACCACCTCGCCACCGGGCTCCTTGCCGCGTCACGTCACCGCCGTCCACCGATGCCGATGACCGCGCCGGGTCAGGTGACCACGCCGGGTAACGTGGCCGCGACGTGCGCGTCACCACTGTGTGACGCGATCCGAAATGGAGGGGAGGCCGGCCACGTCACTCACCGCCCCGTTACCTTGCTGCCTGCTTCTCGACTTCTGGTCCGGCCCCGCGATGTCTTCTGCAACAGGTCTGCTAATGGGGCTCATCCTCCGCTGCAAACTTAACTCCGGGCTGAGGTGCTCAGCAGGCCGTGATCGTCGCTGCCGCTTCGGAGGCAGAGGGGTCCCATCTTCTCCGCCGTCGCCATCACCAGACCATCGCTGCAGCTGTTCCTTCATCCACTGCTGGCCACGCTGCTCCATCATCCTCTTCATCTGTGCCACGAGGTATTCCATCTTCTGGATCCAAAGATTCAAGCTGAAGTCCCAGTTGTGAGGAGCTGACGATTCCGGACGTCTGCAAGGTAAGGAATGACCATCCCCCCACAGTTCTGCCCTATATATCCATCCCACTACTGACCACTCCCTGCCAACTCACATTGCACAATAAGCCCCATAGCTCCAACCCACACCTTCCCCACAAGCACAAAGCACTACTGACCACTCCCTGCCAACTCACATTGCACCATAAGCCCCATAGCTCCAACCCACACCTTCCCCACAAACACAAAAGCACTACACCTTACCCTTCACTAACCCTCAGGCCTAGCATCCCTCCTTAGTCATGTGCGCCCTCCCTGTAGCCCCTTTGGGGCAGGCGTCCGGGCTTGCCTATACTCTATACGATTGCCTTATCGAACATGAAAACCAGATACATACGATTCAAACTACGTTAGAAGACCACGAAAATCGTGAACGAAGAAACAATATTCGCATAAAGGGGCTCCCGGAGTCAGTGGCTTTCAATGCATTAACTAAAGCTTCAACAGAGATCTTCACTAATCTACTACTGGACGATGATCCTAAGGACATTGAACTCATTAGAGTGCACAGGTCTCTACGCCCCAAACCCAAACAGGGAGAGCCCCCAAGAGACGTGCTGTGCCGCTTACTTGATTACCGAATGAAAGACCTGATTCTTCGCAGAGCAAGCGAAACACAAGAAATTTTGTACGAAGGCTCAAAGGTAAGACTTTTCCAAGACCTATCGGCCACAACGCTCAAAAAGCGTAAAATTCTAAAACCATTTACAGAAGCTTTAATACAAAAAGGGCAACGCTTTCCCTGGCTGTTCCCACTTGGAATCTTCATAACAGCAGGAGATAAAAAACTCCAAGCCAGGTCACCCTCGGACATCTAAGAAAAATGCAAGACCCTAGACATTCCTCTGGAGCTATTCCCGGACCTCGAGTCATTTCACTCAGCCTCACACTATCAGCATTTGCCAAACCCAACTCTGTGGCATCTGGTGGGGAACCCAAAATCCCAGAGACAAAAGAAGAAATCCAAAGTCCCCAAACTCAAGAGGAGACGAAGGGGGCGACATAAACACCGGGGTCCCTGGTTAACTTGTTGTTTTCAATGTGGTTTCTCTTACTGATTATAATATCCCATGGTAGATACCTTTTGAGACTTTGCTCAAAACTAATATTTGATTTCCAGTGGTTCTTGTTATTATTATTATTATAATTATATTATAATGAGTTAGATGTAATCCTTTGGGCTCTAGGACTCAGAGTAAATTTTCCCTCAAAAAAGTCCACAAGAACGATGTTTAAGTTCTATAGAATTGCTAGTTGTAGTTCTTTGATTATTGTGATATTCACAAATTTCACTATGTTTTTTCTTTCTCTTTTTTCCTGCTCTCTCTCTTCTGTCTCTCCCCCTTCCCCTCCCTCCACCCAACTACCGGCATCAAAAGGCACCTGGGACAAAAGTGGACACCGATCAAGAGTATACTCACCCGCCATACCTTCCATATTCATGGCCACTCATAATAAGGTATTTACCTTCGCTTCCTTAAACGCAAATGGCCTAAACTCGCCGATTACCAGGCGACTCACACTCTTAAGAGACAAAAAGCGGACATCTTAATGGTCCAGGAAACACATTTCAAAGTAGATAAACTCCCCAACTTTGAACAAACATATGACACATGGTACCATGCCACAACAACATAGGTGGGCTCGAGGGGCACTTCTGTGGCGATAGCGAGAGGAATACCGTTTCAGTTGCATGAAATGCTGACAGAACCACACGGGCGATATGTGCTAGTCAAGGGACTCTTAGCGGGAAATATGCACACTATTTGCAGTCTTTATGCCCCCAGTAAGAAACATTTGAAATGGCTGTTGGCAACCCTAAGGAAAATAGACTTTATAGAAGGGACTCTCATCATAGGGGAGACCTGAATGTAGCACTAGATCCTCAAATAGACACCACAAAAAAGAAAAGCTCAATATCTCTAAGAGATCTGGCCAGAATTAAAACAAAAATAGGATCAATGCAGGTGCTAGACATTTGGAGATACTTAGAACCGAATGACAAAGACTTCACCTACTACTCCCATCCCCATAAGACTTATCATAGATTGGACTACATATTTATCCCTAGAAGGCTACTCCCCAATGCCCTGACCTCAAAAATACTTCCTAATATTCATTCAGACCACTCTATAGTAACCCTCCAAATGACGCTGTCTAAACCTTTTCTCGATTAATAGAACATGGCAACTGAACGAGTCGACATTGTCTGACCTCAGAGCTCGCGCCCGCGTAACCAAGGCTCTCAAACAATACTTCGACCAAAATGACACAGGGGAGGTTTCAGCTCCAATTTTGTGGGAAGCACATAAATCAGTAATTAGGGGGGAACTAATCTCAATAACCTCGTACCAAAATAAGCAACGACAGCGAGAAATAAACACCCTATACAAAGAGATATTTGAATTAGAGACCCAACACAAAAAGCAAACAGATACAAAATAGATGGCTGCACTAACTAAGAAAAGACAACAAATGAAGGACATTTTAAACAAAAAAATCAGCAAAATGGTACGCCTCGTGGCGAACTAGAATGTTCGTACACGGAGAACAAGCCACTAAATTTATGCTCTCAAGGATAAGAAATCGCCAAGCCCACACATATATACATTTAATCAAAAAACCAGGAGGACTAAGCACCCAAAACTATGCGCAAATAGAGTCAGAGTTTTTGGAATAATACAAACATCTATATAACTTACGCTCGACAGAATCAAGCTTAGAATATGGCCCACGGCCGTTCGTCCAAATACAGGTGACTAACGGGGGTCCCGCTGCCACCAAAACGCGACGGACAGCGGACCCTGTGTCTCCACTATGTCACAGTCCCACCACTGACACGGGTGTATCAGCGGACGGAGGGACGAGACACACTGCCGGCACACGGCTATCACAGGCACAGTTGGGGCTTATCTTAGTTATCCCACCACGGGCACCATGTGACCAAAATATCCAGCAAGCTACTCTCGCTTTACAATTTGCCGCAGGGGGGGGGTTATATCTGGTAACCAGCTTTTCCAATCTCTGCTCTGAATCCACTCCTGTGTCTCCATTCAATGTCAGCAAGCAGTTAATCCTGAATGCTATCTCTGTGTTTTCAACTATGCAAGCTTATATCTGGTATATAGTTTTTTCAACTTACTCTGCTTGTCCCCTTATGTTGTGAGGTCAAGAAACTTTTCAAAGTGCTTTATGATCCATGTAGTGCTGGACATGTGTTTATATGACCACAACATTTTTTTGGGTCCTGGTGTCTCAATTTAGTGTGATTGATTAACGAGAAGAGAGAGCCAACAAAAAACGAAAAAAAAACAAAAACTTAGCCTTAACCTCCTATATATTCAGACCTAGCTAGGGGGAGCATTTATGCAGGGGGCATTTATGCACATGTAATCGAAGTACATGTATCAAAGTACTATTGGCAGTTATAACATGGCAGTTAGACAAGGCAGGAGACAGGTAAGACATTTATATACATCTACTCCCTGTACATTTGGAGTACAACAAATATATACCATATGCATTTGTGTAATTTTAATCCTGGCCGCTGCATTCACACACATCCACCGCCCTGGCATTAACTCTCTACACTCCATCCATATCGGCCCCTCACTCCTTTCCTCTCCTATGTATAGCACTCACACTCTTTTCACATTGTTAAATTGCACAGATCCAGTCAGTCCCACCATTCAACATCAGAGACGCTCTCACAAATCACTTAACCATCTGCTCACTCTTTCTATCCTCCTTCTCCTAGCCGCAGGAGACATTGCTCCCAACCCTGGTCCCCCATGTTATAGAAAGTCAAACCCCCCAACTGCTACACTTAGAAACCCCTCTAATCTGATTAATATTCCCTGCATGCCATCTGTCTCTCTTAATTGTGCACTTTGGAATTCTCGCTCAGTGTGTAACAAACTCTCCTTCATCCATGACTTCTTCCTTTCTAATTCTCTTAACCTCCTGGCACTTACTGAAACCTGGATCCAGCAGTCAGACACTACCGCTGCTGCTGCTCTTTCATACGGGGGGCTACACTTCTCTCATACCCCAAGATCAGACAATAGAGCAGGTGGAGGCGTTGGTCTGCTCCTATCATCAAAATGTACCTTTCAGGTTATCCCTCAAGTACCCTCACTTGTCTTCCCTTCTTTTGAGGTCCATGCCATCAGACTCTACACCCCCCTCTCCATGCGAGTGGCGGTGGTGTATCGTCCTCCTGGCCCCTCCCATCAGTTCCTGGATCATTTTGCCACTTGGCTTCCACATTTTCTCTCCTGTGACATCCCTACCCTCATCATGGGAGATTTCAACATCCCCATTGCTCTTCCCCTCTCACCATCTGCTACTCACCTTTTATCTCTATCCTCCTCATTTGGCCTTTCGCAGCTTACTAATTCTCCAACGCATGAAGACGGAAACTCCCTCGACTTGGTCTTCTCTCGGCTTTGTGCAGTGGATGATTTTGCAAACTCCCCTCTCCCGCTCTCTGACCACAATCTTCTTTCATTTTCTATAAAGAACTGCCAGGCTGCTCAGGTCACCCCCACTGTCCAGACTTATAGAAACATACAGGCCATTAACACCCAGAAACTTATGAAGAACTTGCAGTCTTCATTGGCCCCTATCTCCTCCCTCTCATGTCCTGATTCTGCATTGAAGCATTACAATGAAACACTTCAAAGTGCCCTGGATGAATTTGCACCCCCTATAAATAGAACACCACAACGCAGACGGCGACAACCCTGGCACACGGGTGCAAACGTTTCCTGCAGCGGTGCTCCAGGTGCGCCGAACGTCTGTGGAGAAAATCCAATCTACACGAAGATTTCATCCATTTTAAGTTTATGCTTAGAACATACAACACTGCCCTTCACCTCTCCAAACAAACCTATTTCAACACCCTCATCACCTCACTGTCAAATAACCCGAAAAGTCTCTTTGACACTTTTCATTCTCTACTCAATCCAAGAGTACAGGCCCCAACCACAGAGCTCAGAGCTGACGATCTGGCCAATTACTTCAAAGAAAAAATCGACCAGATTCGACAGGAAATTATCTCCCAATCACCTCATACCATGCACTGTCCTCCCTCCCCCACTGCATCTAGCTCACTCTCTGATTTTGAACCAGTCACAGAAGAAGTAAGCAGGCTCCTTGCATCTTCTCGCCCAACTACTTGCACCAGTGACCCATTTCCGTCACATCTCCTCCAGTCCCTATCCCCTGCTGTCACCCCTCACCTAACTAAAATATTTAACCTCTCTCTCTCTTCTGGTATTTTTCCCTCCTCATTTAAGCATGCCATCATACATCCACTACTTAAAAATCATCCCTCGACCAAAACTGTGCCGCTAACTATAGACCTGTCTCTAATCTTCCCTTCATCTCTAAACTCCTGGAACGCCTGGTCCACGCCCGTCTTATCCGCTATCTCTCAGAAAACTCTGTTCTCGACCCTCTCCAATCCGGTTTCCGCTCTTTACACTCTACTGAAACTGCCCTCACTAAAGTCTCTAATGATCTGCTAACAGCTAAATCTAATGGTCACTACTCCATGCTAATTCTCTTGGATCTCTCTGCAGCATTCGACACTGTGGATCATCAGCTCCTCCTCACTATGCTCTGTTCCATTGGCCTCAAGGACACCGTTCTCTCCTGGTTCTCCTCCTATCTCTCTGACCGCTCCTTTACTGTATCTTTTGCCTGTTCCTCCTCCTCTCACCTTCCCCTTACTGTTGGGGTCCCCCAAGGATCGGTTCTAGGCCCCCTCCTCTTCTCCTTGTACACTGCCCCTATTGGTCAAACAATCAGTAGATTTGGGTTCCAGTACCCTCTCTATGCTGATGACACCCAATTATACGCTTCTTCTCCTGACATCACGCCAGCCTTTCTAGAAAACACCGGCGATTGTCTAAACGCTGTGTCTAATATCATGTCCTCACTATATCTGAAACTGAACCTGTCAAAAACTGAACTCCTGGTGTTTCCTCCCTCTACTAATGTACCTATACCCGACATTGCTATTTCTGTGGGTGGCTCCACTATTACTCCCCAGCAACAGGCCCGCTGTCTTGGGGTCATACTTGATTCCGAGCTTTCCTTTGCCCCCCACATTCGATCACTGGCTCGCTCTTGTCATCTGCACCTCAAAAACATTTCTAGAATTCGACCTTTTCTTACTTTTGACTCTGCAAAAACTCTTACTGTTTCTCTTATTCATTCTCGCCTCGACTATTGTAACTCTCTTCTAATCGGTCTCCCTCTTACCAAACTCTCCCCTCTCCAATCTGTCTTGCATGCTGCAGCCAGGGTCATATTCCTCACCAATCGTTACACCGATGCCTCTACCTTGTGCCAGTCATTACACTGGCTACCCATCCACTCCAGAATTCAGTATAAACTTATTACCCTCACCCACAAAGCCCTCCATGGCTCAGCACCACCCTACATCTTCTCCCTTGTTTCAGTATACCACCCTACCCGCGCCCTCCGTTCTGCTGATGACCTGAGGTTAGTATCCTCAATAGTCAGAACCTCCCACTCCCGTCTCCAAGACTTTACACGTGCCGCGCCAATTCTTTGGAATGCACTTCCCAGGTCAATACGATTAGTCCCCAATTCCCACAATTTTAAGCGTGCCCTGAAAACACATTTATTCAGACTGGCCTATCGCCTCAACACATTAACCTAATCTATCCCTGTGTGGCACAGCCAAAAGTTTTACCATAACCAGATTTCCCGCATCATGTTCCCACATGCTGTAGGCATCCATTAGCCCTCTGTGTCTGTACTGTCACACACTTAACATTATGGCTGGTCCATACAATCAGGGCAACTGTTACCACCCACCTTTCGTGTCTACCTCTTTCCTCATAGACTGTAAGCTTGCGAGCAGGGCCCTCATTCCTCTTGGTATTTGTTATAATCTACTGTATGTGATTATTGCTATGCTGTAATGTCTATTGTCTGTACAAATCCCCTCTGAAATGTAAAGTGCTGCGGAATATGTTGGAGCTATAAAAATAAAATGTATTATTATTATTATTAGAAAAGCAAAAAAGGAAAAATGCAATTAGAAACTTCCTATCCCGACTGAAATTACCACAACTGACCGAAACACAACAGTCCCAACTGACCAGACCATTCCGACTGGACGAGCTCCAGTCTGCCCTGTCAAAGAGCCCAAGTGGGATAGCACCTGGACCTGATGGTCTACCAATAACTTACTAAAAGTCCTTCTCCTAAATCCTTAACACACACATGCTGAATATGTGCAACTCCATACTGGGTAAGGACCAGTTTCCCACCCAGGCCTTGGAAGCAAAAATTTAATTAATTTATAAAGAAGGTAAAAACCAGGAACAATGCAGTAGCTACAGGCCGATATCGTTGCTAAATGTCGATCTGAAGCTATTTGCAAATATGCTGGCGCGCAGGATAGCGAAGTTCCTGCCGTCGGTAATATCTTTAAACCAAACGGGCTTTGTGGGGGGGGGGGGGGGAGAGGGGAAGGACAATGCATATAAAATTTTACACCTTATGCAATATGCAAAAAAGAGTAAACTCCCTTTGGTTCTGCTCGGTACAGATGCAGAAAAGGCCTTTGACAGGGTAGACTGGACCTATTTGGAAGAAACATTAATAGGGTTTGGATTCCCGAGTCAGATAGTCTTAACCATAATGAAGTTATATAAAAACCCAAAGGCCCGCATTGGAATCAATGGCTCACTTACAGACACGTTCAACATAAAAAACGGCACATGCCAAGGCTGCCCGCTGTCGCCACTACTTTTCGTGCTGACAATGGAGCCCTTATTAATTGCGATACAACAATGTATAGAAAAAGAAGGTGTAAAAATTGGAAAGCAACATTATAAGACAGCGGCCTTCGCCGACGACTTACTTGTCACAATGACAAAACCACTCAGAAGCTTTCCGGCCCTCATGACGATATTAGATGAATATAGTAATATCTCAAACTTTACGGTGAACATGTCTAAGTCTGAGGCATTGGACCTAAATGTCCCACACCATATCCTTAACAAACTGAAGAGTCAATACTAGTTCCCCTGGCCCAAAAACTATATCACGTATCTGGGAGTGAAAATAAGTAGGACTGAGAAAGAATTGCTTACACATAACTACTACCCCTTATTAGAACACGCCGCTGCTACAATTAGATCCTGGTGGGACCCATTCTTATCCTGGACAGGTAGGAAAAATCTTTTAAAAAGTCTGATATTACCAAAATTTACCTACATGTTCCAAATGCTGCCCATACATATCCCAGATTCTTATGTGGCTAAAGTAAATTCCCTCTTCTCTAAATATATATGGAACAGTGCGAAACCTCGTATAGCTTTCCACACGCTAACTTCACCTAAAACAAGAGGTGGAATGGCTGCTCCTGATATAAGGAAGTACTATTATGCCACGGTGCTGACGCGATCAGTGAACCTGATCCGGGACGCGCAGGATAAGCAGTGGATAACAATAGAGAAAGCGCTCTCGCCTATACCCATTAGACCACTTCTGTTGACCTACTCTAGGCCGTGCACCCTCCTCCCCCATACAAACCTGCTTACACGCTCATTACTTAAGGTAAGGGCAAAAACATACAACATTCTGGTACCCCCCTCATCACCAAGACTAACACTTTCAGACATATTAGTTCACTGCTTAGAAGCCTCATCCAAGGACATACCACATGGGTTGAAAATCTCAATAGACCAGTTATTGATGGAAGGAGTGCTCCTACCGCATCCAGAAATTTGTAAATTCCCTGAACTTGCAAACATCAATTTTATGCATTACTCCACAATAAGAGACCCTGAAAAGACTACACTATTATGAAGATATCTCACGCAAACTCACACATTTCGAGACTCTATGCTCCAAATCAAACAAACCCTTAAAAGTACTATCTACAATCTACCAAGAACTCCTTTCAGAAGGCCTTTGTTTTAAACGAGCCTTTATAGCAAAGTGGGAAAAAGACCTAGGTTACACGTTCTCACAAGAACAAGTACTTCATATATACAAACATTCCCATGGCCCGACTAAATGCGTTAAAACCCAAGAAAACTCCTATAAAGTAGTGTCCAGATGGTATATTTCACAGACACAGTTTCAGGTCTGGCGGGTGAACCTACATACAAAGTCCTGGAGATGTGAAACTGATGAGGGTGGCTATCTCCACCTATGGTGGTCCTGCCCAAATATAAAATGTTTTTGGGCGCTCACGGAAAAAATTATTCAAGATGTAACTAGGAAAAAAGCAAAACTGATGCCCGAAGCAGCACTGCTGAACTTTCCGGTGTGGCCTGGGCATAAGAGGTTCTCTACCTTGGCTCACAACATAATAGCGGCAGCCAAGCTTGTGATACCCACATACTGGAAAACTACAAACAGTCCTACGTCCCAACAACTGCTACACAAAATAGATCAATTGTATTATACGGCAGAGTTGGTGGCTCATGTAAATCACACGCAAGCAAAATTCAAAGATGCCTGGAAACCATGGATTCGTTTCAGATCAAAAGATCTCTCAGATATGTTAAAGTGCTGACTAATGATGCCCCACATACCCTTGCCCCAAATACCCCACTTTTCCCATTCTGCTCCCCCTCTTCTTTATACTATTCACTTCTGTTCTTCTTTTAATTAGTTACATTGAAATCATATGGTTATTGGAAGTAAACATGTGATCCTTAAGAATACTAATTTGATTAGTAATATAAATAACTCAGGCTCCAAGACAAGATTCTTAATGTGGTATTAGTAATCAAGTTGTTAGTATCATAAATAGAATCATAATGTTCTTAGTTGGACTTGCTTTGTACTTATTAGAGCTTTGATGCTTATGTGTGTAATAATATAACAGTATGTTTATGTTATGCTTTAAAATTCAATAAAAACAACATTGAAAAGAAAAGAGAACAGGTGTGGCAGTAATCAGGCCTGAGTGTGGCTAAGGAATGTTAACTCAGCTTCCCAAAGATGTGATAAACCAGTTAGTTTATATTTTAAGGAAGGGGGCAATCACTTTTTCACAAAGGGTTCTATAAATTTGGATTTCTTTTTCCATTAATAATAAATACCTTCATTTAAAAACTTGCCTAATATTTACTTTGGTTTGGTGATCTGAAACATTTAAGGGTGACATTCAAGTGTGACAAACATGCAAAACAATAGGAAATCAGGAATGGGGCAAACACCACTGTATATTATTATTATTTATTATTATAGAGCCATTTATTCCTTGGCGCTTCATATGTGAGGAGGGGTATACATAATAAAAACAAGTACAGTAATCTTAATACAAGTCACAACGACTACAGGAGGAGAGAGGACCCTGCCCGCGAGGGCTCACAATCTACAAATATATAGGTACATACTGTACACAAAAAATTTTTGTTTTATTTTAGAATTTACTAATTTGATTTTTTTTTTACATTTGTTGGGCTTTTCTGCATCTCTAAAACGTAGTAAGTTTAGATATTATCTATTTTTTAAGTATTCACTATAAAAAAAATTCCAGCTTGCTCTTTACTTCTAAAGGTTACTTTCTGATTATTCTGATACAAGGGACAAGATTAGCACTTAGGCTAGTTTCACATTTGCGGTTGAATCCGCAGCGTATTTTCTGCAACCTGAAACATAAAAACTGCATGCAAATGGGTGCAAACACTGCATTTTTTAGACGCATTAGCTTACGCATGCATTGAAAAAAATGCAGCGTTTGAATGCTTTTGCTTGCGTTTTGCATGCGTTTGCGTTTTCTGTGCGCATTGTTGAAATTTTACAGGAGAAAAATCTAGGTAAACAGACACCACCAATGGGACAACAGTGGGCGTGTCTTATGGGATATCTTTATATAGACCCTTGGACAGCTGAATACTTCAGATTTTGCTCCTGTATCCTGATGCATGATGGATCTTCGCATGGAGAGCTTTTATTTCAACCTGGATTTGGATATAAAGATGTTTCTTGCCTTTGCTTTTGCTTGTGAACAACAAAGAAACAGAGAAAGACGGAGAAGACAGTGTCGCCGTTATTGGAGACACCCCATTATCAAAGTCCGGGAGATCCGTGGAGCCTACCACACCCTATACAGCGAGCTCAAAGCCAACCTGGAAAAATTTTCCGAATATACCAAGATGTCTCAAGATTCCTTCCGGGATTTGCTTGGCTGTGTCCAAGGAGCCATCCGGAGACAGGACAACCAGCTCCGTAGAGCGATTCCTGCTGAGGAACGTCTCCTGGTCACATTAAGGTATGTTATATTTTTAAAAAATGCCTGTCATAATTATTATTGTTCTGTCTTGTATTATGTTTTTTTCCTTTCAGTGTTTAGCTAAACCCCGTCATATTATAGTTCTTAATTTTTTTCTCTGTTTGGCAGATTCCTGGCTACCGGAGAGAGCTTATCATCGCTCCATTTTCAGTACTGGATTGGAATTTCCACCCTGTCTGGAATAGTTGCGGACACCTGCCGGGGTTTGTGGAACGTTCTCCGGGATGAATATATCCCCCTACCCACCGCAAACATGTGGCTTGAAATTGCTGAAAATTTCTGGCGAGTGTGTAATTTCCCCAACTGTTTGGGAGCAGTGGATGGAAAGCACATTCAGATTACCAAATCCGCCAGAACCGGATCAGAGTATTTCAACTACAAGAAATATTTTTCTGTAGAGCTCATGGCAATAGCAGATGCGGACTGTCACTGGACATTGGAGCTTTTGGCTGTGGCAATGACTCCCAGACTTTTAAAAACTCTGATATGGGCCAATGCTTGCATGGGAAAAATTTTAATTTCCCCCTGCCACGACCTCTTCCCAACACTCAAGGCCATCCCATGCCCTTTGTTATGGTTGGGGATGAGGCCTTTCAGATGTGTAAAAACCTACTGAAACCTTACTCCAGTAAGGTTTTGAACCACACAAAACGGATTTTTAACTACAGACTGACCAGGGCCCGAAGAACAGTTGAGTGTACCTTTGGGATTCTTGTCTCCAAATGGCGCATGCTTGGAACCGACATTAATCTAAAAATGGAGACAGTCGGTGAGGTGGTCAAAGCCTGTGTGGTTCTGCATAACTACATAATGGCTAAAGAGTTACCCAACATTGAACTTGATGAACCTGTTTCAAACCCATTGCCAGATTACCATCATTACCCTCTGTGGTCAACAGTTGAAGTTGCCCAAATGAGGGACCAATTTGCTGCCTATTTTGTTTCTGATATGGGAAGTGTTGCATGGCAAGATGAAATGATTTAATAAAATGTTGTGCTGTGTTTGTCAATACCTGTAATGTTAAAAAGTGCCTAATGCTTGGTGTAAACAAAAAACCTGTATTCATTCCTGTACCGAGTGTCATATGCATTTCATCTCAAATTCACTTATTATGTCAGTGGTATTGTAAGTTACTTCATTCAATTCATTGTTTCTTCAGTCTGCATAACTGCACGCAGAATGAAGTGAATATAGAGGTAATACAAAGCATATCTATACTCAGCGGGCAAGGTTTCAGAAATTGTGAATTCAGGATGCACAAAACACAGCATCCCGAATTCAATATTTCATACACCTGGACAGGTGAGTACACATATGCCTTGTATTACCTCCATTGTCTCTTCAGTCTGCATAACTATAGATTACGCACACTGAAGAGATGATGGAGGTAATAAAATGCATATGTATACTCACCAGGACAGGTGTCAAAAATAGTTAATTCAGGATGCTGGGGTTTTGTGTATCCTGAATTCGCTATTTCTGTCACCTGGCCTGTTGGGTATAGATATGCCTTGTATTACCTCCATCGTCTATTCAGTCTGCTTAACTATAGATTACGCACACTGAAGAGATGCTGTAGAAAATACAAGTGATATTTGTTTTTGACAACTCATAGCTCCATACCAAACACAAGAAGCAAAGCTGCAGTGTTCTATTTATCTCCCTCCTGAAGCTATGAAGTGTCAAATACAAAAAGTGTACTTCCCAGTGTGTTGATTCAGTGCACGGTGTGTGTTGCCGGCGGCGAAATACCCAAATAACCAAACCGTATTAGGGGCCAAACAAAACAAATTTATTTACATAAACAAACAAAAATAATTAACTTTGCCGACTTGGGGTAAAGTGACGTAACTGGGGGGTGTTGAGCTGGGATGATTGACTGGGTAAAGACAACACAGGGGTTGCAGGGGAAGGGGAGCTGAAACTAGTGGGGTCAGGGAGTTCAGAGATGGTATTGGAGGCATGGGACAGGAGAGACACACTCGAAGGTCGAGACAAACCGGACAACACAGGCACATTGGGAGGTGAGGGTGGAGGGAGTGTTAGAGTCTGTTTCTTTTTTCTATTATTACGGTCTCTGTCCTGTGTTCTGCTGTCTCTGTCCAGTGTTCTGCACTGCTGTCTTCTGGGGAGCGTTGGCGTAGTTCCTTCTGGCACTATGGTGCTAGACGATGACCTGCCAGTATCCTGGTGCTGCAGCGGCCTGGTGCTGGGGGACAACCTGCCATGGTCCAGTTGCTGCTGTAAGCTGGTGGAAGATGTTCTGCCAGGGTCTGGTTGCTGCGGCATGTTGGTGGTGGTGGAGGAGGTCCATGCAGAAGCAGCACTGTGCACGGTGGTGGGGGTGGACTGTGCCGCAGCACTCGGCATGGCACTCGTGCGCTGTAGTGGTGTCCGGCAGGGCTAGGCATGGTGGTGGCCGTGCAGTACTATGCAGAAGAACTTGAGGTCAAGCATGACAGTGTTGGCACAGGTGGAAATGCCACCACTGACTGCTGCAAGTACCGAGTCTGCTGCATAGCCTGCGCCAACTCCTGTGGAATAGAAAAATACAGATTAGGCAATACAACACAATCCAAAACATCACAAAAATACTTACGTTCTCTGGGCAAGGACCGGTCTCAAAAACGCCAGCATGCGGTGGTATTAGTATTTTCGCATCCTTGCCCCAGAACCACTTTTAGCCTGGCTCTCAATACGAAGGGCCTTGTTGAAGCGATCCTTCATCGAACGCCAACATGTTCTGACTTGGTGCACTGTGAAAAAAAGAAGAAATTTTTAGACAATGCACTTTCGGCCGGGAACACTCAAATGTGTGTGATGCGAGAAACTCGCAAGGTCATTGCCGCAGCACACAACACTGAAATTCTTACGAAATGCCTTGCGGACCCGTTGCGGGGTGTTGTCCCATCCATCCAGCATCACTTCTGGCGCCGAATCACCTGGTTATCTGAGTGCTGCTGAACCCGGGTGTCCCACAACGGGACTCGCTCGTGGACCAGGGAAATTAGGAGGTCATTGTCTATTACATCTTCCTCCCGTTCTGGAACCTAGAAGAAAGACATTATTACTGTTGTAAAGATAAAAGAAAGAAAAAAAAAAACAGGCAAGAATAAGTAAAGTCAAGAAAAAAAAAAGGATAGTAGTAAAGACAGAAAAGGGAAGAAAGAAGCAAAGTGAAGAAATAAAGAACAGGCAAGAATAGTACATTCAGGTAAAAAAAAAAAAGCGTACAATCAGTCAAGTATACTTACACGACTATTGCCACAAGACATTGTGCTTGCTGCTCCTGCTCTGCCTCCGCTCCAGATGAAGAACTGTTCTGAAAAAGGAAAAAAAAAAAGATTTTGCCACGTATATGAGACAGAGAATACTTACCAATCAGTAGGCAATCTACTCACTTCACTTTCCTGTCCAGCATGCTCAGGGCCAGGGCGCTCCTCAGAAGACACTAAAGACATTATGAATGCTACAAGAAAAAAAAGACAGAAATTTAGTACATACTAAAGAGAGAAAGAAGGACAGACAGACATTCACTTTGAATACTCACATTTTCCAAATATTCAAAGCAAAAACACCTGAAAGAAAAACAGCTTCAAAAGTAAATACATCCAAGAAGAACAGAAGCTAAGTCTAAGAATAAATCTTTATTATAACATGTTAAAAATTTAGTACAAATCATTTAAAGTGAGGGACATAACAAACAGGTCCCCGCACCGTGGGGTAAACAGCAGGAAGATGTAAATAGTGCTTCCATGGAGCTATACATTACAGAGTAACCATATAAAAAATCACATTGAATTGCATAAATATGTGTGCTAATGATTACTAAAAGGTTAATATATCGACGTGCAAAAGAGGGTGGTAACAAGCTCCATAAAAAGCAACCGGGTGAATGCTTACTATAAAGTCTATAAGGGGAGGATACTGCCGAAGGCTGTATCATAATCAGAGTATGCATGTGCAGAAAAGTTTTTTACTCATAATAAATCCTATTAGTACCCCGAGACCTATAATGGGAAACAAACCGGCAAATGTAATCAGAGCATATTTACCTTAGGGTGCGGGCAGGAAGACCCCGACGTGCGTTTCGCGGTAGCTTTATCAAGGGGCGTGCAATGTAGCTGTTTATGCGCCCTTTTATGTGATAATGGAGTGTGGGGGTGGACGCTATAGAGCGCTTCCGGTGAGCGGTCTGGACCATCGCCGTCACAGACCAGCGCCATGCAGAGCCGCGCCTACTCCCAGCTCGACGCGTCAGAGCAGGAAGCGCTAGCAAAATGACGCGTCGCCATGACGACGCTGAGAACCGGACCATGAATTGAGTGCAACCCGCTGCCATGAATGGAAGGAATAAGCCTACAGTGTGCGAAAAGAAAAAGAGGGGAGGGTGTTATGAATGGGTCACCGAGGAGAAAAAAACAAAACAAACTAAGTCACAGAAAACCAGAGAGGTTGGTAACTATGCAGATTGCAGATCCCTGATCTTATCTTACCACACAACTAGCAGTAGCCGTGGAGCGTGCCTACGATGTTCCTAGATGCCTCGTCACGGCTGGAGGACTAAATAAGCCTAAAGCAAGAAAACGGAAAACTAACTGCCCCAGAGCATACACCAAAGGAATAGATAGCCCCCACACATGTATTGAGGGTGAAACAAGATGAAGGCACAAACACAGGCAGGAAAATAGGCTGAGCAAATGATGGGGCCCAAACTAACTAGACAGGAAAGGAAAGAAAAGACACTGTCTGCAACCTGCAAAAAACCTTACAAAAATAATGTCCAGCACTTCTGACAGCAAAATTAACCCTGAAGTCACTAGACTTCTCCAACTATATCAGCACTCTGAAATATTCTGAGACAGAGCAAAAAGAGACCAAACTAGTAAGGGACAAAAAGCCAATTGGCAAAATACTGATAAATAAGAGTGGAAATTCAGCACAGCCCCCAGCCAGGGCTGGCTGACCACACAAAAAACTGAATAGACCAACAAAATCAAGTGTGAACAATAGCAGAAAAACTTAGCTTTAGATGACTGGAACAGAGCTGAAAACCAAGAGCTGACAAGCCAGAGGGAATCACCAGCAACTGAATAGGGCGTCGGCTGTCTTAAATCCAATCTGAGAATCCTGAGGTCCAATCGTCATCCTCATTCTCAGGTGTCAGATTTCCACAGATCAAATCAGCCTCACTACCTCCTGTTACCACCAGAGGGAGTCTGGAAGGGGAACTCACAACTGGTGAACCAGAGAATGAACTCACAACAGGAGGGATAAAATTTATTTTGTGTTAATGGACAAGTAAATAAGTGAAAAAATGAGTGAATATGTGTGCACAGAAAATACCAGTGTAAATTTTGTAAATAATAACATTAAGCCTGAATGTTAAAACATACATTACAACTACCTTCAAAATTAGTGAAGATTGCACAAATTTATAAATAGGAACATGGCATATTTAAAAACATGAGAAGTGAACCATAATAAAATCTCCATTAGTAAAGTACAAAGCTCCACAAAATATACTAAAAAATGCATAAAATATGCAGTATATGGTATATATGCTCTATAAGGATCCATTAATAAAAACTCTTTTAAGAGGGGTGCAAAAGTCCATGTGTAAATAGCAAAATATCTGAAGTGAATATCCATAAAGAACAGAGAATCCTTCCAGCTGGGGCAATCGGGAATAAGATATTGAAATATCACATCAAGCTTGGCATGCGGGCAAAGAGAAACAGCAACATTGTGATTGGTTCGCACAAAATCTATATAAGAAAATAAATAAAAACAAAATTAAAGACACATAAATGGAACAAAAAACAGAGCTATAAATAACAGAACGATAAAAAGCTATAAAAAGGTGGCGAAACTGATGACCTCATTGAGACCTTTTGGCTGCATCGATCCAATTTTGGAAATCCATCGTGCTTCTAATTGCGCAAGCGCCTTTCTCCAATTACCACCTCTGATATCGATATGTATTTTGTCTATGCCAAAGGCCTTTAAGAGAGCAGTTGTGCACCAGATTGAAATGTCGCGGTATAGGTTTTAGGGACGAAAGCTCTTGTATCACTGCAGCATTGATAATGTCGCGATAGTGTTCCCTAATCCTGGTCTTTAGAGGCCTCGAGGTCAAACCTACATAAATTTTTGAGTATGGGCAGTAGGCATAATAGACCACTCCAACTGAGTCGCAAGTAATATATTGCGTGATTGAAAATTTCTTCCCACTGCTGGAATGAAACGAAGTGATTCGAACCATGTTGGGGCATGCAATGCAATCCCCACAGGGAAAAAACCCCCAAGCAGGACCTTTAGATCCAAAGGCCCTGTTTGGTTGAAGTCCTTTATAATAACTGCAAACAATGTGATTTTTTAAATTGGGAGATTTCCTGTAAGTGATAGGATAGTCAGGCACGTGTTTCGCCAGACTCCTGTCCTCTTGTAAAATGGGCAAAAATTTTTTCAAGGAATTCTGCATCCCACGCCAATTAGTGCTGTAGGTGGTAATAAATCTTACCTTAGGATCCTGTGCAGGCCTAGATTGCGGTTTCAAAAGTTTATTACGGTCCGCTTTTTCAGCTGCCTTTAATCCTTTCTTTATACATCTTCGTGAATAACCTCTTTCCTGAAACCTGAGAGATAAATCATCTGCTTGTTCATTAAAGTTTTTCTTCCTAGAGCAAATTTGCTTGGCTCTAAGGAATTGCCCCTTAGGTATGCTCTTTATCAGTGATTGGGAGTGAGAAAAATCTCTTGTTCCCACATACCCAAGAAAAGATTTGCATACGCAGATGCGAATGCTGCACCCATTGCAGTCCCTTGCTGTTGCAGATATGTACTCTGCTTAAAAATGAAAAAATTGTGTTCCAAGGAGAATTTTAACAATGAGAGCAAAGACTCGATTAAATCGGGACAATGCTCAGACATGTGCAAAAACATTTTGGCGGCCAGAATGCCATCCTGATGTTGAATTGATGTATGCAGGGCTTCTACATACATAGTGACTAGCCACATATCCTTCTCAAGAGGGATGCTGTTGTGAGTTCGTTTTCCCCTTCGTCACTGAGGTCTGGTGAACTCCCTATTCTGGTGGAGGAAGGTGATGAGCCTGATTATCAGGCACCTGAGTCTAGTGAGGATGACTGGCTGAGTGGAGTCACTGACTGGATATAAGGCTGCCGACGCCCTTCTGCCCTGCGGGTGATTTCTCTGTGGACTTCTAGGACACCAGTCTGATTCCTGCTTCCCTAAAGCTAAGTTTTCTGCTTTGCCTGTTTGCATTTATATTTTGTTTTTGTTTTCCTTGCTTTTCTGGATTCTGCCATTCCCTGCTGGGATGAGCTGAATCTCCTTTTGCCGGTTGCTCTGTCTTCAGAATATTCCTGAGTACTGACATAGCTTTTTTGAAGCCTAGCGTCTTCAGGGCCTTTTTCACTGTCAGTCTGTTGGCTCTTATTTTCATAGGGTTTTTCACGGATTGCAGACAGCAGCCTTCCTGTCCTTTCCTATCTAGGTAGTTTGGGCCCCGTCTTTTCTCAGTCTATCTTTCTGTCTGTGTTAGTGTTTTCATCTTGCTTCACTGTCATTATATGTTGGGGGCTGCCTATTGCTTTGGGGTCTGCTCTGGGGCAGTTTAGATTTCCCTTTTCTTTCTTTAGGCCTATTTAAAAAAAAAAAAAGGTGTGTGTATATTCTTTCCTCTATATCTCTGAGGCCGTAGGGGGAATTTTTTTTTCTCTCAATGGAGATAAAGCAATTGTCTGATCGTGTGGAGCAGCTCGCTGCGGAAGTGCTGGGAATTTCCGCCTACCTTGCTCGTTCGCATGCTGTTGAACCAAGGATCCCTACACCTGATGTATTTTTTGGGGATCGATCTAAATTTTTGAGTTTCAAAAATAATTGTAAATTATTTTTTGCCTTGAAGCCTAACTCGTCAGGGAGCTCCGCGCAGCAGGTTAAAATTGTCATCTCTTTGCTGCGTGGCGATCCCCAGGATTGGGCGTTTTCTTTGAAACCAGATGATCCTATTCTGACTAATGTGAACGCATTCTTTCAAGCTTTGGGGTTGTTGTATGACGAACCTAATGCTATTGATCAGGCTGAAAAGACCCTGTTGGCATTAAACCAGGGTCGAGATTCTGCAGAGTTGTACTGTCAAAAGTTCCGAAAGTGGGCGGTCCTTACTACCTGGAATGATAATGCCTTGGCTGCTCTCTTTCGGAAGGGTTTGTCAGAAGCCATACAAGATACTATGGTGGGATTTCCTGTTCCCTCTGGTCTGGACGATTCTATGTCATTAGCCATTCAGGTTGATCGGCGTTTACGTGAACGCAGGATTTCACGAGATGTGTTGCCACCGGTTGAACAGACGTCTGAACCTATGCAATGTGATAGAGTTTTGTCTAAGGCGCA
This sequence comes from Dendrobates tinctorius, assembly GCF_039654945.1. NCBI lineage: Eukaryota > Metazoa > Chordata > Amphibia > Anura > Dendrobatidae > Dendrobates > Dendrobates tinctorius. The sequence goes on from NW_027361788.1 coordinate 38,061,807, forward strand.
ACGTCAGGAGTTCAGAAGGCTTAATAAGCTGTTTTTTCTGTGGAGATGCCTCGCATATTATTTCTGTTTGTCCTAAACGAGAGAAACGCTTTGCACACACGTTTTCTGTTGGTGGTGTTCAACCTAAGTTTCTTCTGGCAATTACTCTGATCTGCTCCCTGTCCACATTTTCCGCCAAGGCTTTTGTGGATTCGGGAGCAGCGCTAAACCTAATGGACTTGGATTTTGCTAAACGTTGTGGATTTCCGATGACACCTCTGCAGACGCCTATCCCTTTGAGGGGGATTGATGCTACTCCTTTGGCTAAAAATAAACCTCAGTTTTGGACCCAGGTGGTCATGCGGGTCGCCCCAGACCATCAAGAAAATTGCAGATTTTTGGTGTTGCATGGTCTGCATGATGCCGTTGTTCTGGGGATTCCCTGGTTGCAAATTCATAATCCAGTTTTGGATTGGAAGTCTGTGTCTGTGGTGAGTTGGGGTTGTCGGTGTGCCTTTAGTGAGGCTCCGGTTTTTTCCACCTCTCCTCAGTCGCATGATGTTCCTGACTATTTGGCGAACTTTTATGATGTATTTAGTGAGAATGAGTCTGCGTCCTTGCCTCCTCATAGGAGTTATGACTGTGCTATTGAACTAAGCCCGAGGTGTAAATTTCCCAAGGGTCGGCTCTTCAATTTATCTGTACCCGAGCACGAGGCTATGCGGTCCTATATTAAGGAGGCGTTTGAGAAGGGTCATATTAGACCATCCTCTTCACCCTTAGGTGCCGTTTTTTTTTTGTGGCCAAAAAGGATGGTTCTTTAAGGCCTTGTATTGATTATCGTGCCCTCAATAAAATTACTATTAAATATCAGTATCCGTTACCCCTGATTTCGGATCTATTCTCTAGAGTTAGAGGTGCTTGCTGGTTTAACAAGCTTGATCTCAGGGGGGCGTATAATCTTATCCGCATTAAGCAGGGGGATGAATGGAAGACGGCGTTTAATACTCCGGAGGGACATTTTGAGTACCTGCTGATGCCTTTTGGGCTCACTAATGCCCCTTCTGTCTTCCAGTGCTTCATGAACGATATTTTCCGAGACTTTGTCGATAAATTTTTGATTATCTATCTGGATGATATTTTGATCTTCTCCAAGGATTGGGATTCTCATGTGGAACATATTCGGACTGTGTTCCGGATCTTGAGGGAGAATTCCCTGTATGTCAAAGGATCGAAATGCCTTTTTGGAGTACAGAGGATTTCATTTTTGGGATTTATTTTGTCTCCGTCAACTATTGAAATGGACCCGGCCAAGGTACAGGCCATTTATGATTGGGTTCAGCCCACTTCTTTGAAGGCCCACCAGAAGTTTTTGGGTTTTGCTAATTTTTATCGGAAATTTATAGCAAAATTTTCTAGTATTGCCAAGCCATTGACTGATCTGACTAAGAAGGGTGCTGATGTGTTGAATTGGTCTCCGGAGGCTGTTGCTTCCTTTCAGGAGCTGAAGCGAAGATTTACCTCCGCCCCGGTTTTGCGGCAACCTGATGTCTCACTCCCGTTCCAGGTAGAGGTGGATGCTTCTGAGATTGGTGCAGGAGCTGTTTTGTCCCAAAAGGATCCTGTAACATCTAAAATGAATCCATGTGCTTTCTTTTCCCGAAAGTTCTCTCCATCTGAACGTAACTATGATGTGGGGAATAGGGAACTGTTGGCCATGAAATGGGCATTTGAGGAGTGGAGACATTGGTTGGAGGGAGCTAAACATCAAGTTGTGGTCCTCACTGACCACAAGAATTTGATTTACCTAGAGTCGGCTAAACGCTTGAACCCTAGACAGGCTAGGTGGGCCTTATTTTTTTTTTACACGTTTTGATTTTGTGGTCTCTTTTCTTCCTGGAACTAAGAATGTCAAGGCAGACGCCCTCTCTAGGAGTTTCTTTGCTGATTCTCCTGTGGTGACCAAGCCTGCTACCATCTTAGGCGAAGGGGTAGTTCTTTCTGCCATCTCGCCCGATTTGAGACTTGCTCTGCAAGAGTTCCAGGAGGACAAACCTGAGCGTTGTCCCAGTGGAAAGTTGTATGTTCCTGACCAGTGGAAGAAGAGAGTGATGTCTGAAGTTCATTGCTCTGCATTGGCTGGTCATCCAGGTATTTTTGGTACTAGAGATCTGGTGAGTCGCTCTTTTTGGTGGCCCACCTTGTCTCATGATGTCAGGAATTTTGTGCAGTCCTGTGGGACTTGCTCCCGGTCTAAATCTTGTTCTCGCTCTAGTGGGTTGTTGATGCCTTTGCCGGTCCCCAGGAGGCCATGGACCCATATTTCTATGGATTTCATCTCTGATATGCCGGTCTCTCAAAGAATGACTGTTATTTGGGTGATTTGTGATAGGTTCTCTAAGATGGTTCATTTTGTACCACTCCCTAAGTTGCCATCTTCCTCTGAGTTGGTGCCCTTGTTTTTGCAACAGGTGGTTCGCTTGCACGGGATTCCTGAGAACATTGTATCTGACAGAGGAGTTCAGATTGTGTCTAGATTTTGGAGGACTTTCTTTTCCAAGCTAGGAATTCAGTTGTCCTTCTCCTCTGCTTTTCACCCTCAGACCAATGGGCAGACAGAGAGAACAAACCAGACCTTGGAGTCGTATTTGAGATGTTTTATTTCCGCTGATCAGGATGATTGGGTTTCATTTTTGCCCTTGGCCGAATTTGCTTTAAATAATAGAGCTAGTTCTGCCACTTTGATGTCACCTTTTTTTTGTAACTTTGGGTTTCATCCTCGATTCTCTTCAGGGCAGGTGGAGCCTTCTGCCTGCCCAGGTGTTGACACTGTGGTGGAGAGAATGCACCAGATCTGGGACCAAGTGGTGGATAAGTTCTCTCTCTCCCAGGAAAAGGCCCAGCGGTTTTCCAATCGACATAGGACCATTGGTCCCCAGTTTAAGATTGGTGATATGGTGTGGTTATCATCAAAAAATATTGCTATGAAGGTGGCTTCTCCTAAGTTTAAGCCTAGATTTATTGGACCTTACAAGATTTTGGAGATTATTAATCCGGTCTCTTTTCGTTTGGCTCTTCCTGTCACATTTAAAATCCATAATGTGTTCCATAAGTCCTTGTTGAAAAGGTTTGTTGAACCAGTTGTTCCTGGGGTGGCACCTCCAGACCCTGTATTGGTTGAAGGTAACATGGAATATGAGGTAGAGAAAATACTGGATTCCCGTCTGGCTAGACGGGGACTCCAGTATTTGGTTAAGTGGAAGGGTTATGGTCAGCAGGATAATTCCTGGGTCTCTGCCTCTGATATTCATGCCAAAAGATTGGTGCGTGCCTTTCATCAGGCTCACCCTGATCGCCCTGGTGGCGTGGTTGAGGGTTCGGTGACCCCTCCTCAAGGGGGAGGTACTGTTGTGAGTTCGTTTTCCCCTTCGTCACTGAGGTCTGGTGAACTCCCTATTCTGGTGGAGGAAGGTGATGAGCCTGATTATCAGGCACCTGAGTCTAGTGAGGATGACTGGCTGAGTGGAGTCACTGACTGGATATAAGGCTGCCGACGCCCTTCTGCCCTGCGGGTGATTTCTCTGTGGACTTCTAGGACACCAGTCTGATTCCTGCTTTCCTAAAGCTAAGTTTTCTGCTTTGCCTGTTTGCATTTATGTTTTGTTTTTGTTTTCCTTGCTTTTCTGGATTCTGCCATTCCCTGCTGGGATGAGCTGAATCTCCTTTTGCCGGTTGCTCTGTCTTCAGAATATTCCTGAGTACTGACATAGCTTTTTTGAAGCCTAGCGTCTTCAGGGCCTTTTTCACTGTCAGTCTGTTGGCTCTTATTTTCATAGGGTTTTTCACGGATTGCAGACAGCAGCCTTCCTGTCCTTTCCTATCTAGGTAGTTTGGGCCCCGTCTTTTCTCAGTCTATCTTTCTGTCTGTGTTAGTTTTCATCTTGCTTCACCGTCATTATATGTTGGGGGCTGCCTATTGCTTTGGGGTCTGCTCTGGGGCAGTTTAGATTTCCCCTTTCTTTCTTTAGGCCTATTTAATTCTCCGGCTGTGATCGAGGGGTCTAGGGCATCGTAGGAACCCCCCACGGCTACTGTTCGTTGTTGTGATAGGATCAGGGGTCTGCAATCCGATAGCTGCCAACCTCTCTGGTTTTCTGGACTTAGCTAGCAGTTCTGTTTTTGCCTCCTACGGTGACTCAATCATTACAGGATGCCGTCAATTTTTCTCAATACATCCCCAGAATCTTTCACGTAGGAAGGGAGATCTACTACCAATGGTTTCAAATGAAAATCAAAGAATTTTGAAATAATTTCACAAAGGTTTCCATTTCCTGATACAATTGGGCGCCCGGGTGGAATGGAGGCATTTTTGTGTATTTTTGGTATAAAATAAATACATGCCATTTTCGAATAAAGGGGTACCAGATTGTCTCTGAGATATTTGGAAATGAGGCCCTTATCGAAGGCTTGATCAAGGATATCCTGCAGTTCTCCTTTGAATTTAAGAGTGGGATTAAATGTTAATTTCTTATAGCAGGTTTAATTTCTCAACTGTCGAAAGGCTTCCCTTTAGTACATCGTGACTGGCCACACCACCACATTACCCCCTTTATCTGCTTACTTTATGACAACCTCTTTTAGATTTTTAAGTTCATTCAAAGTCTATCTCTGTGGGACGGTTAAATTGCTCTAGAATCAGATCGTTTTAATTTTTAAAATTCTTTGGTCACAAAAGTTTAACAAAAAGCTTGATATGCGGATAAAGGTTTAAAGGGGGAAATTTCTTAGGGATAGGAGGTTGAAATTGGTCATTACCTGCATTAATCGTAGTTTGCTGATCATCTCCCAACTCTTCAAGGATGGAGATGGCACGTAGTTCATCATCATTCCAATTTTCTCCCATTTTAGGTCTGTCATGTAGTTTTTTCAAAATTAATTTGCGGGCAAAAAGTTGGAGGTCTTTAGTGGCTAAAAATGGATCAAAGCAAGATGCTGGTGAGAAGGATAAACCTAAACTTAAGACTTCCAACTGGGAGGGAGTTAGATTAATGGAGGATAAATTGATTACCTGCATTTTGGTGGAAACTTGAGCAGGGCGTTCACTTGATTTTTTAGGAGTAAGTCCCTTTTTGGAGTTATCATTTCCCCTTAAATTGTAGGTACGTTTTTGTGTTCCATTACTCTCCCTTGATGATACTGAAGAGATAGAAGAAGAACGAGAAAGTTCGCCCACGTGTTCCATTAGAGGGCCATTTGTAAGTAGTGCCATTATTAAAATCCTTTAAGTCTCTTTGAAATGTTCTGGTTTTCACTTCCTTTACCTCTTTTTCCCAGATTGCAAATCGATTATCCAGGTCTTTGTTGAAAACTTCAATCTCAGAGGAGGACAGACCTTCCAAAATTTTCTGACGCGTACAATCTATGTCAATATCCAATTTTTCGAGCATTTTCTTATTGTTGCCAATAAGAAGCTCTATTAGAGATTTGGAACAAGCAGTGCAAGCTTCTTCCCATCTAGTCTTAAATATAGGGTCATCAATAGTAAAGGAAGGCATGATTCGAATATGCAGTCCTCTTGGTATGAGGCTTTTCGCCAAATAGGTTTCCAAGGAGGCCTTGTTCCACCATGTTCTAGTTCGCTTTTTAAGAAAAACTTTCAAGGAATTTTTTACCTCTCTTTTTTGACCAATTTCACTGGTACCTGATTGTATAGTATCCCCACAAAATACTGTATCAACACAAGAGAGCCAATTTTTATCTCTTGCTTTATAGTCCATCCCGGTAGGAAGACATAACTGTAAGCAAAGAGATTTTTCTCACTAAACCCATAGCGCACATCGAGGGAGTCCTGTTCTGGGTCCGCTACATCGATGATATACTCATGGTGTGGCAGAGCTCAGAGCAGGACCTCCTTGATTTTGTTGGAATCCTCAATGATAACAATCTGAACATCTGACTTACCTGCAAGTACAGTCAAACTTCCATTTATTTTCTCGATATTCAAATCACAAATCCTCCTGGTGGTTTTTTAGAAACCAACATTTTTCGCAAGGAAACCTCTGTTAATTCGCTTTTACATGCAACATCCTCTCACCCCCAATCGCTGATAAAGAGCATAGCTAAGGGGCAATTCCTTAGAGCCAAGCGAATTTGCTCTAGCAAGAAAACTTTACTGAACAAGCAGATGATTTATCTCGCAGGTTTCAGGAAAGAGGTTATTCACGAAGATGTATGAAGAAAGGATTAAAGGCAGCTGAAAAAGCGGACCGTAATGAACTTTTGAAACTGCAATCTAGGCCTGCACAGGATCCTAAGGTAAGATTTATTACCACCTACAGCACTAATTGGCGTGGGATGCAGAATTCCTTGAAAAAATTTTTGCCCATTTTACAAGAGGACAGGAGTCTGGCGAAACACCTGCCTGACTATCCTTCTATCACTTATAGGAAATCTCCCAATTTAAAAAATCACATTGTTCGCAGTTATTATCCAGGACTTCAACCAAACAGGGCCTTTGGATCTAAAGGTCCTGCTTGGGGGTTTTTCCCTGTGGGGATTGCATTGCATGCCCCAACATGGTACGAACCACTTCGTTTCATTCCAGCAGTGGCAAGAAATTTTCAATCACGCAATATATTACTTGCGACTCAATTGGAGTGGTCTATTATGCCTACTGCCCATGCTCAAAAAGTTATGTAGGTTTGACCTCGAGGCCTCTAAAGACCAGGATTAGGGAACACTATCGTGACATTATCAATGCTGCAGAGATACAAGAGCTTTCGTCCCTAAAACCTATACCGCGACATTTCAAACTGGTGCACAACTGCAATGCGGATCTCTTAAAGGCCTTTGGCATAGACAAAATACATATCGATATCAGAGGTGGTAATTGGAGAAAGGCGCTTGCGCAATTAGAAGTACGATGGATTTCCAAAATTGGATCGATGCAGCCAAAAGGTCTCAATGAGGTCATCAGTTTCGTCCCCTTTTTATAACTTTTTATGGTTCTGTTATTTATAGCTCTGTTTTTTGTTCCATTTATGTGTTTTTAATTTTGTTTTTATATATTTTCTTATATAGATTTTGTTCGGACCAATCACAATGTTGCTGTTTCTCTTTGCCCGCATGCCAAGCTTGATGTGATATTTCAATATCTTATTCCCGATTGCCCCAGCTGGAAGGATTCTCTGTTCTTTATGGATATTCACTTCAGATATTTTGCTATTTTACACATGGACTTTTGCACCCCTCTTAAAAGGGTTTTTATTAATGGATCCTTATTGAGCATATATACGATATACTGCATATTTTATGCATTTTTTAGTATATTTTGTGGAGCTTTGTACTTTACTGATGGAGATTTTATTATATGTTTCACTTCTTCTCATGTTTTTAAATATGCCATGCTCCTATTTATAAATTTGTGCAATCTTCACTAATTTTGAAGGTAGTTGTAATGTATGTTTTAACATTCAGGCTTAATGTTATTATTTATAATATTTACACTGGTATTTTCTGTGCACACATATTCACTCATTTTTTCACTTATTTACTTGTCCATTAACACAAAATAAATTTTATCCCTCCCCTCTTATTCTTTTCGCACACTGTAGGCTTATTTCTTCCATTCATGGCAGCGGGTTGCACTCTGTTAACAGTCCGGTTCTCAGCGTCGTCATGGCGACGCGTCATTTTGCTACCGCTTCCTTCTTCCTGCTCTGATGCGTCGAGCTGGGAGGAGACGCGGCTCTGCATGGCGCTGGTCTGTGACGGCGATGGTCCGGACCGCTCACAGGAAGCGCTCTATAGCGTCCACCCCACACTCCATTATCACATAAAAGGGCGCATAAAGAGCTACATTGCACGCCCCTTGATAACGCTACCGCGAAACGCGCGTCGGGGTCTTCCTGCCCGCACCCTAAGGTAAATATGCTCTGATTACATTTGCCGGTTTGCTTCCCATTATAGGTCTCTGGGTATTAATAGGATTTATAATGAGTAAAAAACTTTTTTGCACATGCATACTCTGATTATAATACAGCCTTTGGCAGTATCCTCCACTTATAGACTTTATAGTAAGCATTCACCGGGTTGCTTTTTATGGAGCTTGTTACCACCCTATTTTGCACGTGCATATATTGACCTTTTAGTAATCATTAGCACACATATTTATGCAATTCAATGTGATTTTTTTATATGGTTACTCTATAATGTATAGCTCCATAGAAGCACTATTTACATCTTTACAGCATTATATTTCCTGCTGTTTACCCCACGGTGCGGGGACCTGTTTGTTATGTCCCTCACTTTAAATGATTTGTACTAAATTTTTAACATGTTATAATAAAGATTTATTCTTAGACTTAGCTTCTGTTCTTCTTGGATGTATTCACATTTTCCAAAGTTGAGATTCTTCCCTGCACAGCTTGTAGTCTGCTTCCCAGTCTGTAGAGTAGTGGACTGGCAGTGCCCACTCACTCTTTTTATCTATGTTTTTGTGGGGGTGGCTAATTAGTGTCTAGACAGGTTTACTCTGGAAAAACACATGCGTAAGAAAACGCGAGCAATTGCGTGTGCTTTAAAACCCATGCGTTCTCATAGACTGTATTGCACTGTTTCAACGCATTCCTTCCGCAATAGGCCGCATGCAGAAGGTGGCAGAAAATTGCCAAAACTCCAAAACTGCAATATGTTGCGTTAGCCACGCCCAGCTGCACAAGCTGAAACGATGCATGTGTAATCAAACGCGGCAAAAAGCATCCAATCGCAGGAACCTGCGTCAGCAATGTTAAAGATAGGAAAAAAGAACGCATGCAGAAGTATGCGGCATAAACGCTGTGGACACAACCGCAAATGTGAAACCAGCCTTACTAAGGTAATATCACTACTGGTGCAGTCCATATTCAACATACCGTATATACTCATGTATAAGTCGAGTTTTTCAGCCCTTTTTTTGGGCTGAAAAAGACACTCTCGGCTTATACATGAGTCATACACCAGAAAGCTGGCAGGGGGAGGAGCGGAGGAGCAGGAGACATCATATTCACCCTCCTGGCGTTTTCATATCAGGCTCTGCTACATCTCAGTCCCGGCGTCTGCATCTCCCTTCCTGTTTTCGTCCTGTGCTGGTCACACGGTACCGCTCATTAAAGTCATGAATATGGACGTGTCTCCACTTCCATGCCATATTCACCTGTCCCAGTTCCACCGCTGTGCTGTCTCCCGAGTCCTCTGGCTGTGACTTCAGGTCAGAGGGCGCGATGACGTGATTAGTGCGCACCCTCTGCCTTAACAGTCACTGCAGAGAGCTGGCGACGCTAAGGAGCAGCTGGCAGCAACGAGAGGCGAGTATATCATTTTTTTTTTTTAAATCGCAGCAGCATTATATGGGGAATATATTAATGTGGAAAATGCTATGGGCTACCACTAACCTTTGTGCAGCATTATATGGCTCATATACTAATATGGAGCATCTTATGGGACCACCATTAACCTTTGTGCAACATTATATGGGGCATATATTAATATGGAGCATGTTATGGGGCCACCATTAACCTTTCTACACCATTATATGGGGCATATATTAATATGGAGCATGTTATGGGGCCACCGTTAACCTTTCTGCAGCATTATATGGGGCATATATTAATATGGAGCATCTTATGGGGGCCACCATTTTACTTTTATTAGCATCTATTTTTATTTTCGGAATTTACCAGTAGCTGCTCCATTTCCCACCCTCGGCTTATAAGTTTTCCCATTTTTTGAGGCAAAATTAGGGGTCTTGGCTTATACGCAAGTATATGCGGTAATTGTGTTAATTTGGTCAGCGACCAATAACACTGGGTCTTGAATGCTGTTAATGACAGGAGGAGAGTCTAGCAATTAAATCCCTTTTTCTTAGAAAAAAAAAAAGAAACCGACATTGGAATTTCCATTATGGAAGGGCCTCCTGAGTAAACATCACAAAGGATTCCTTGTACTTTAGCAAAGAAACGTTAAAGAAAATGAAATGACTGTTTGACAAATTCTTTATTGATATTTCTGTCTGGAATTATCTACTAGGAAACACTGCAGACCTCAAAGGGAACACATCCAGATCTTTTCACTGACATGAAGCTGTGAGCTCATCAACAGTCTATTAGCAACTATCTGCCAAGGCCTATCAAAAAAAGGTGCAAATCACTTTTACTTTACTTCCTTCTTTGAATGTAATTAAAGCATCCACTAGAACTGGGCAGTATTTTCTAAGTACCAACCACACTGATACCATGTGTATAAAGGCTCTTTCATATCTGCTTAATCAAATACCAAGCAACAAGTTTATTGAAAGGGAACCTGTCATCACGATTTAGCATGTTAAAATAAAGGTATGACCATAATACACTGATTTAATACATACCTGTAGAGAATAAATTCTTGTTTAATTCACATTAAAAGTTTTCGTGCAATATCCTTTTCATACATTGGGGCGGGACTGTGGGCAGGGATGTCGGCTCTGCCACGGTCCCTCTGCTTTTGTATGGGCCCACTTTTTTATTTTTACAGTTCACGCTAGCACACATTCATCTCCCGTCATACTTTACAAAAAAAAAATGCCCATACAAATGCAGAGGCTCCTCTGATGCCGCAGAGATAAAAGTGGTTTCTGTGAATATTATGTGAGAACACATGTTTTAGGGCAGAGGCTCAACCATGTCGTTGGTGCAAACTATCAATCTACAGGACTACAATGCCCCCCCAGCAACCAGGAAGCCAAGCGGCAAGGTAGCGGTGCACTCCTGAAGATTAATCTTGAGAACAAACCTTGCAAACTGGAGTTTTATGATCCAGGAGCAGAGGAGTAAAATGTGCCAAATTTATTAAGTCACACCTTTTAATGAATTTGGCACATGGTGGGCAGCCTGTGCATCACAATTCAAAATTTAAGCCAGTTATCAACTTGAATACATTTCTGCTATAGTAAATACTTTGGGTCATGGGCACAACTGTTCTACTTAGAATGGGCTCACTGTTTAGAAAAATAGAAAATCTAGCGGGAAAAAGGACAAAATAAATCAGAACATTTTCATAAATTTTAGTACTGGGAATAATACATTAGACCCTTAGAAGTCAATTACAGCTCTGCAGAACAGCTATGTGTCAGATTAATAATACATCAGAGTGTCTTACATTACTAGATCTGACCTTGAGAAAAAGTAACCAAAATATATAAAGGAATTGTAATGTACATTGAGAATGTACAGTACATACTGATCAGCAGAATAGCTGTGAGGAATAACTGTCTATAACATGATTATTTTCCCTCCTGTCCACCCACATCAGTTGTGTGACCGACCGCAAGGGTGAACTCAGGCGTGACAGCTTTAGAATACAAAAAAAAAAGTGGTTTGGTACCGTGTTAGCCAGAAGAAAAAATATATATAAAGTGCTCTCAGTGAGAGAAACAAAATAGGAATCTTGTGGATGTGATACCTTTTAATGGCTAACAAAATATAGTGAATGATGTTACAAAGCAAGCTTTCGAGACTGCTTACGTCTCTTCATCAGGCATATATCACAAAATATTGGAAGAAACCTAATTACAGTATATACAGTAAAAAGCACAGGAATGGTGTGATACATGGACATTTCAATAAACAAACAATGAGCTTAAAGAGAGAATCCTTAATTAGGTAAGATTAGATAAGTGGTGTGAAAGTTTTATGGACCCCATATGGATGTGAGATCAAAGGGCTGATCAATAATCTGGACTGAGCCTGAACAAGAACTTCTAAATTTCCATGACAAATTCAACAAATTCCATCCAACCATAAACTTGACATTGGACCACCAAAAACAAAAATCAACTTCCTTGACACCACCATAAAAGTCCAAAATGGTTCATTCCAAACATCAGTGTATCGGAAACCAATTGACCGTCCCACATACCTCAGATGGGACAGCTTCCATCCTAAACACATTATAAAGTCCATTGATTACAGCCAGGCCCTCAGATATAACCGTATATGTTGCAGTCCTAAGATTATGGATGAACACAGGGCTGCCACTAGGAATTTCGGGGCCCCATACTGGCAAAATTTTTGGGGCCCCCCTTGAGACTCCACAAAGGCTCCACCCCAGCCCCGCCTCCACCTTTCGAACTGTCCACAGTCCCACTGCTCTCTCTTGGAAAAACTCCACTTCTCACCAATCACACATTAACAGTTCCCATCATCAGATCACACAAATAGCCAGCAGCTCTTGTTCTGGCCAAAAGATTTTTTAAATCCACCACCACAAGGTAGACTGTTTTGGCAGGGCCCTACTCTACCCTAAACTATTAAACATTTGTTACAATATCCAATACAATTTATGTATATTTTTATTTATTTTTCAATTTTTAAAATTACCAATAACATCACATCCAAAAGGGACAAACACCACCGCACCATGACCAGACCACATATTACTACCACATGGTGACTAAATACAATAATACTTATCATTAATTAAAAAAAACACAATACTATCACCATAAGTGCCATTATACACATGAGATCTGTACTTTGTATGCAGTGTCTGTGCAGGAAATACAGTGATCACTGATGTCATTATACACAGGAGCTCTGTAAATAGTGCCAGTGTACAGGTAATACAGTGATCACTGGTGACATTGTACACATGAGCTCTGTATACAGTGTATAGTGTCAGTGTACAGGTAACACTGACTCACCAGTGACATCTCTAGGTGAAGTCCTTTATTATTAATATTTATTTATATAGCACCATTAATTCCATGGTGCTGTACATGAGAAGGGGGGTTACATACAAAGTTATAGATATCGTTAACAGTAAACAAATTTACAATGACAGACTGGTACAGAGGGGATAGGACCCAGTCCTTGCAGACTTACATTCTATGGGATGTTATGAATGAGTCACCGGAGGAGGAAAAATCAAAAATACAAGCTAAATCCAGAAAACCGGAGAGGTTGGTAGCTAGCGGATTGCAGACCCCTGATCCTATTCACAGCAACTAACAGTAGCCGAGGGGTGTTCCTACGGTGGTCCTAGACACCTCTTTCACAGCCGGAGAACTAAATAAACCTAAAGAAAGAAAGGGGAAATCTAAACTGCCCCAGAGCAGACCCCAAAGCAATAGACAGCCCCCAACATGTATTGACGGTGAAAACAGATGAAAACACAGACAGAAAGACAGGCTGAGCAAACGATGGGGCCCTCACTAACTAGATAGGACTGGAAAGAAAAGCAACTGTCTGCAATCACGCAAAAACCCTGCCAAAAATATTGTCCAACACGTCTGATAGAAAAGGCCCTGAAGTCACTAGACTTCAAAATCACTATATCAGCACTCAGGTATATTCTGAAAACAGAGCAAAGAGATCAACTGATCAGAGACAAAAATGGAGTTCAGCCAGTCCCAACCAACACTAAGTAAACCAGACAAAATCTCATGGAACAATAGCAGAGCAAAAACTTAGCTTTAGTAGACAGGACTAAACTGGAGGCCAGAGCTCAGAGCAGAGAGGATCACCAGCAACCCAGCAGGGCGTCGGCGGCCTTATATCCACTCAGAGATTCCGGATGTCCAATGACACTCCACCTGTTCAGATGACAGGTTTTTCCCATCCAAATCAATTTCACTACCTCCTTTCACCAGCAGAGGGAGTTCATCGAACATCAAAGGTGAAGGAGAAAATGAGCTCATAACAGGGATAGTGGGGAAGAGACAGAAAGTCGGGGGTGCAAGAGCTCTGGTGGTTTTGAGGCGGCAGCTCGGGCGTTGGTGAGGCGGCACAATGGTTATTGCAGGCTGTAAGCTTTCCTGAAAAGATGAGTTTTCAGGTTCCGTTTGAAGGATCCGAGGGTGGTGGATAATCGGACGTGTTGAGGCATGGAATTCCAGAGGATAGGGGATATTCGGGAGAAATCTTGGAGGCGTTTGTGTGAGGAACGTAGGAGGTCTTGGGAGGATCGAAGATTATGTGAGGGAAGATATTGGGAGATTAGTTCAGAGATATAGGGAAGGGAATAGTGTTGTGAATTCCCTTGCTCAAACTTCTGGGCTGGAGCTCCCTCTGGTGGTTACTGGGAGCTGGCCAGTCTGATGGAAGTTTGCCACCTGACGATGATGACTGGGAGTCTGGAATTACTGGCTGGGAGCATATAAGTGAGCAGGCTTCCCTTGGTGGTTGCTGGTGATTTCCTCCTTGTGCATTTTGAGCTCTTCAGTCTCCTGCCTGATCTGCATCATTCAGTTAAGTGATTCTTTTGCTAATCCTTTGCTTCTAATTTGGTGGTGCCTTTTCTTTTTGCTTTCAGCATACTCCCTGCTGGGGTCAGCGCTGGGCCCCGCGCCATATGTTACAGCTTGAGCTAGTTTGTTCAGTCCCCTGTTATGTTAGTATCTTTTGCTTTGCCTCCAGTTCACACAGTTTGAGCCCCATCATTTGCTCAGTCTATTTTCTGCCTGTGTTGAAGATGATGAAAATGAAGATGAAACACAAACACAGGCAGAAAATAGACTGAGCAAATGATGGGGCCCAAACTGTCTAGAAAGGACAGGACAGAAAGATACTGTCTGCAATCACGCAAAAACCCTAAAAATCCAACACATCTGATATACAAAAAAGACCTGAGGCCACACACCTCACTCCCGCTAGATCAGCACTCTGGTGTGAACTAGAGGCAAAGCAAAAGATACTAACATAACAGGGGACTGAACAAACTTGCTCAAGCTGTAACATATGGAGCGGGGCCCAGCGCTGCCCCCAGCAGGGAGTACGCTGAACCCTCGCAACAAAGCAGAAAGCAAAAAAAAAGGCACAACCAAATTATGTGCAAAGGATTAGCAAAGGAATCACTTAACTGAACCATGCAAATCAGGCAGGAGACTGAATATCTCAAAATGCACAAGGAGGAAATCACCAGCAACGACCAAGGGAAGACTGCTCACTTATATGCTCCCAGCCAGTAATTCCAGATTCCCAATCATCATCGTCAGGTGGCAAACTTCCATTAGACTGGCCAGCTCCACTACTCACAGTAACCACCAGAGGGAGCTCCAGCCCAGAAGTCTGAGCAAGGGAATTCACAACAGGATAGGTTATGGATGGCTTTGTAAGTCAGTGTTAGTAGTTTGAACAGGATTCGTTGGTGAATTGGGAGCCAGTGGAGGGATTTGCAAAGGGGAGAGACAGGGGGAGTAGCGAGGAGAGAGGTGGATTAGTCGGGCAGCAGAGTTGAGGACAAACTGGAGTGGTGCAAGAGAGTTAGCAGGGAGGCCACAGAAGAGAGTGTTGCAGTAGTCAAGGTGGGAGATGAGGGCATGTACAAGAGTTTTAGTAGATTCAGGGCTGAGGAAGGGATGGATTCTGGAAATATTTTTGAGATGAAGGTGACAGGAGGTGGCAAGAGTTTGGACGTGTGGTTTGAAGGACAAGGCAGAGTCGAGAGTTACTCCGAGGCAGCAGATTTCAGGTGCAGGAGAGAGCGTGATGCCGTTTACCATAATAGATAGATATGGTAGGGAAGATATGTGAGATGGAGGAACGATAATGAGTTCGGTTTTGTCTACATTGAGTTTTAGGAAGCGAGAGGTGAAAAAGGAGGATATGGCTGATAGACACTCTGGGATTCTGGACAGCAGAGAGGTGACATCTTCGCTTTTCATCTTTCATCCGGCACAGACCGCCATTACGTCTTCCAGCCAGGGCTCGTCTCTGCAGGAAGTAACACAGTTATCTAGAGCTCCGCTTGCAGAACACTTTACTTAATTTTTTCCCAACTTCTACACTACACCAAGATGAAGAAAAAAAAGGCAACAGTGTCGCTTGGCACATTAACAGGACCGCCCCCCCCATTTAAAACAGCATGCTCAAAAAAATGAAATAATTCCATAATTGCAGTAATTATATCCCTTAATTAGCCCCTATGGTACTAATACCCCCCATCCTGGCCCCATGTATCTCATTTCTGGCTCCAGCCATATGTTCTCCCGTCCTGCCCTCATGAGTATCCATTATGCCCCATATGATCTCTCGATCCTGCCCCATCTGTCCCATGATTCTGCTGGCCCATCTGTCTCCATTCTGCCCCATGATCCTGCACCATGTGTCTCCCATCCTGTCCCCTCCTGTGTCACACATTCTGCCACTGTGTCTCCAACCCTGCCCCCTATGTCCAATCTGCCCCGTCTCCATTCTAACCCCATGCCTTCATTTTGCCCCCTGTATCCATTCTGCCCTAGTCCATCCTTTCTTCCCCACTATGTCCATTCTGCCCCACTTTGTCCATTCTGCCTCCGTGCCTCCATTCTGCCCTCCTGTGTCCATTCTGCTCTCCTGTGTCCATTTTGCCCCGTGTCCATTCTGCCCTCCTGTGTCCATTCTGCCCCCGTGCCTCCATTTTGCCCCCTGTGTCCATTCTGCCCTCCTGTGTCCATTCTACCCCCTGTGTCCATTCTGCCCTCCTGTGTCCATTCTACCCCCCTGTGTTCATTCTGCCCTCTTGTGTCCATTCTGCCCTCTTGTGTCCATTCTGCCCCCCTGTGTCCATTCTGCTCTCCTGTGTCCATTCTGCCCCCCTGTGTCCATTTTGCCCTCTTGCTTCCATTCTGCCCCCCTGTGTCCATTCTGCCCTCCTGTGTCCATTCTGCCCCGTGCCTCCATTTTGCCCCTGTGTCCATTCTGCCCCAGTGCCTCCATTTTGCCCCGTGTCCATTCTGCCCCATGCCTCCATTTGCCCCGTGTCCATTCTGCCCTCCTGTGTCCATTCTGCCCCCCCTGTGTCCATTCTGCCCTCCTGTGTCCATTCTGCCCCCTGTGTCTATTCTGCCCTCCTGTGTCCATTCTGCCCTCTTGTATCCATTCTGCCCTCCTGTGTCCATTCTGCCCTCCTGTGTCCATTCTGTCCCGGTGCCTCCATTTTGCCCCCTGTGTCGTCCATTCTGCCCTCCTGTGTCCATTCTGTCCCCGTTCTCCATTTTGCCCCCGTGTCGTCCATTCTGCCCCCCTGTGTCCATTCTGCCCCCGTGTCGTCCATTTTGCCCCTGGCTTGCCGCTTTCAATAAAAATAAAAAAAATAAAAAAAACACTTTCTCCTTACCTGGCCGTGGTCCTGCGGCGAAGATCCATCAACTCCGCTGTAGCGCGCTGCCGGCGACTGACAATGACGTCAGACGCTGGCGCGTGCACACTGACATCAGCTGCCAGCCTCAAATTGACTGGCAGCTTTAACTATTGCCGTGCACGGGACCTAACTGAGCCTGTGTCTCCAACGCAGGTTCAGTTATTTGATGGGCAGTGGGGCCCGATCGACAAAAGTGACGGGGCCTAATGCGGGCCCCCTCTGCCCACTGGGCCCCATACGCCAGTCAGGGCAGTAATGCCCTGATGGCGGCCCTGGATGAACACATAACCCATGCCTGTGCTTTTTACTGTATAGAATTAGGTTTCTTCAAATATTTTGTTATATCAGCCTGATGAAGAGACATAAGCAGTCTCAAAAGCTTGCTTTGTAGCATCATTCACTATATTTTGTTAGCCATTAAAAGGTATCACACCCACAAGATTCCTATTTTGTTTCTCTCACTGAGAGCACTTTATATAGCTTTAGAATAAAAACACATACATCTAAAGAATAACCATTTAATAAAAACTGACCCAAGAAACTGTCCAAACATCCTGCACATTTGTCAATATTAAGTCAGCGGAGAATGTCAAATATTCTCACTAAAGAAAAAAAATGACAGCCTACCACAGACTCTTCATAAAATTCGGGACAAGAAAAATGTCTTTATACTCCTTTACTGCAAGTATTTTAGATTTGCCCACAACTGTGTTAGAAAAAAATAAATATTAAAGTATAGGTTTACAATTGTTCTCCTGTATGTTCTAAATTGATATACTGCGAATATAATATCAGCTCTGCCTTTCTATTTCCATTTGGATTTTATCCTCAGCATAATAAATACTCATCCACAATTGCGGCTAAATGAAAAAAAGAAAAATGGAAAAAACTGCTCACTGTAACAAATTTGAAGTCAATACAAAGAATTTTGCAAGTCCATTGAGTAATCTCAAATGTGGTACATGGAAGAAAAAGCAATGAGCCAGTACACCATAAGACCACAGGACCCTTTTTAATCATGATCATTATTTTCATCATAATTCATTAAAAGTTATTTTATATCTTATTAATTCAGCGGATGCCGAAATCTCAATTTCAATAGATCTCTACAGAATTGCTGCTGTTGTAATTTACAACATATCTGCCACATGTGAACATACCCTTAAACTTGTCAATTGGAGCTAAAGTCAAGGTAACACAGATAGACTTTTGACATACCTAGTGCAGGGCCAGATGGGAATGACTCTAAACCTCTGTGTCATGCCCCGTACTCTATCGGAGTTTCGTATGGGAGTGCTCCTTTAAAAAATAAGCAGTCAGGTGCTAATACAGTAGTTTGGCAATGAACTATCATGCAACATTACCAATATGAAAACTTGCACACATTAAAATTATCAAGGGATTGATGATCTATCCTCAGAATATTTCATTAATATCAGATTGGTGAGGGAATGACACCAGACACCCCTATAAATCAGCTGTTAATGGTTTGGCAGCAGTAGGATGTAAACACTAAATAGCACTAAAAAGGGTATGTGCACACATTGCGGATTCTCTCTTGCGGTGTACAGTACCATTATTTTCAATGTAAAATAAAAAACGCTGTGCACATGCTGCGGATTTTTCCGCGCAGATTTGCTATGGTTTTGAATCCGCAGCATGTCAATTCTTTGTGTGGATTCCGCTGCGTTTTTACATCTCTTCCATTATATGAATCCGCAGGTGTAAAAACGCAGGGGAAATCCACACAAAAACTGCAGAAAATCTGCAGAAATTTGCACTAAATCCGCAGGTAAAACGCAGGTCATTTTACCTGCGGATTTAGCAAAATCCGCGAGTAAAAATCCGCAGCAGAATCCGCAACGTGTGCACATACCCAAAAGCTACGCTGAATATGTAGTGGTCACTGCCGGGTACTGCAGATCACCTACTATTCCCTTGCATCTGATCTACCCAAGTTAAAAAAACTAGTGGTGAGTGAGCATGCTCAGATAAGGTGCTATCCAAGCATGCTCAAGTGCTAATCAAATGACTTCTGTGTTCTCGAAAAATATGTTTGTATCCCCGCAGCTGCATGTCTCACAGCTGTTAGACAGCCACAACACATGCAGGGATTGCCTAGCAAACAGGAAATCCTTGCATGAGTTGCGGCTATTGAACAGCCGCGAGACATGCAGCTGCCGGGATATGAACATTTTTCAGACACGCCGAAGACACTAGGTTAGCACACGAGCATGTTCGGATAACATCTTATCAGAGCACATTCGCTCATCACTATTAACAGCTGAACGGTGGGGGTATTAAATGTAGGGCTCCACTACTTAAGGATTTGTCATTAATATCATGTGACCAAAGAGTCCCTTTAGAAATTGGGTTCCACTCAAAATTGGTTGAGGAATCCAATATACAAATTCCGAAAGCCCATGTTGGATCACAACCGCACCCAAAAAAATATTGAATAATAAAAGCGAAAAAGTCCATCTTCATTTTTCTTTTGAGATTTTCTATTTTCAATTATTAAATAAATTGAGCATCAAAGGAAATGCAATTTCCATTCTCTTTGAAAATATCTCGGAACTGGCAACAAAACTTTATGACTTTTCCATTGCATAAGTGGTTTCGGCACACAGCAAGGACGGGAATTACAGGACGGTTTCGGCCAGGGAACATTATCGAAGTAACCTGTCAGCTTGAAATTGGATCACATGTGGTTTTGGAGGTCGAATATATATTCAGGAGAAAACATAAAACTGGAGGAAGGGGCATTTAAGGACGTCGCGTCTAGACTCAGGATGTGCATGAGTTTCTGTATTTTCTAAAGCAACAGGTTAACATCCTGCCATTTTGGTTAATGCACAGCTATAAAACCCAATATCACAGTATACTCTTCTTCCAAATGATATCTTATTACCAACGCCTGAAGCACTTACATCGTCTGCAGAAAATGAAGACTGAAGTCTTAGAACGATCTTACAAGTCAGTATCAACCCTTCAGGGTATGTGCACACGCTGTGAATTCTGCTGCGTTTCCGGCCCTGCGGAAACCCAGCAGATCTTGCTGCGTTGTACAGTACCTTTATTTCCTATGGAAATAAAAAACGCTGTGCACATGCTGCAGATTTTTTCCGCGCGGTTTTGCTGCGGTTTACAATCCGCAGCATGTCAATTCTTTTGTGCAGAAACGCTGCGGTTTCACACCTCGTCCATTATGAGGTGTAAAACCGCAGGCAAAACCGCGGATAAACCGCAGGACTAAAGTCTTAGACTTTATCTGCGGTTTTCACTACAAAATCCGCAGAGCCAAAAAACTCTGTGTGCACATAGCCTTAACAAGCTTTGCAATATGACTTAGGATAAAAGCCAAATCAGAATCTCACTTAGCAGACACCGTGTTTCAGGGTATTGTCCCTAGTCAATGCAAAGTATGAGATCTGATTTGACTAGATAAGAGGCTAAGGGCCCCGTCACACATAGCGACTCACCAGCGATCCCGACAACGATATCAACGTGTCAGGATCGCTGGTGAGTCGCTACATGATCGCTGGTGAGCTGTCAAACAGGCAGCTTCACCAGCGATCAGCACCAGCGATGCCGAGCGCGCGGCGTCACTGTGTACTTTAGTTACCAGCGCGCTGATGCAGGGAGCTGTTAACTAAGGTACACATCGGGTTTCTAAGGGACGTGCGTCACTTAGAAACCTGATGTGTATCTTGGTTACCAGCTCCCTGCATCAGCGCGCTGGTAACTAAAGTACACATCGGGTTTCTAGGCGCTGCGCGCCCCTTAGAAACCCTGCGTTTTCCCTAGTTACCAGCTCCTGCTCGCTGGTCTACCGCCTGTCACACGCAGCAATGCGTGCTGGCCAGTGGGAGACCAGCAACCCCAAAAATGTCCAGAGGTTTCCACAGCGATTCCCGGCAGGGGGGGTGGTCGCTGATAGCTGTCACACACAGCGATCTCGCTGGTGAGATCGCTGTTGCGTCACAAAACTTGTGACTCAGCAGCGATCTCGCTAGCGAGATCGTTATGTGTGACGGGGGCTTAAGACTGAGATCTAAGGGTACCATTACACTGGTGCATCGCTAAGTGGTCGCTAGTGAACTGCCAAACAGGCAGATCTCACCAGCGACATAGCAGCTGTCGGGGGTCGCTACTTACCTGTCAGATGCGGCGATCCTGACGTCCTCCCGCCCGCGTCCACGCGTCGCTCGTCGCCACAGCAGGAAGTGGCCGACGAGAAACGGGAGGACGTCAGGATCGCCGCGTCTGACAGGTAAGTAGCGACCCCCTACCACTGCTATGTCGCTGGTGAGATCTGCCTGTTTGGCAGCTCACTAGCGACCACTTAGTGATGTACCAGCGATCCATATCGTTGTCGGGATCGCTGGTGCATCGCTAAGTGTAACGGTACCCTAAGCGATATCGCTAGCAATATCGCTATAACGTCACTGGTTTTGTGACGCAGCAGCGATATCGCTAGCGATATCGCTATGTGTGATACTTACCTCCGACCGGCTCCCCCGCTGATCGCGCGAGAACGTCCTGGGCCGTTTCTCGTCATCAGCTTCCTGCTCTGGAGACGTGCGACGTGTGGACGTGGGTGGGAGGACATCTTCATCGCCTCGTCTGAAAGGGGGTCGCTACTTACCTGTCAGACGCGGTGATCCTGACATCCTCCCGCCCGCGTCCACGCGTCGCTCGTCGCCACAGCAGAAAGCCCAGCAGGAAGTGGCCGACGAGAAACGGGAGGACATCAGGATCGCCGCGTCTGAAAGGTAAGTAGCGACCACTGACCGCTGCTATGTCGCTAGTGAGATCTGCCTGTTTGGCAGCTCACTAGCGACCACTTAGCGATGCACCAGCGATCCTGACCGGGTCATATCGTTGTCGGGATCGCTGATGCATCGCTAAGTGTGACAGTACCTTAACATTAATGGTCTATCTTTAGGATAATCTATTACCATATAATAAGAGGGCGTCCGACTACCAGCATCTTCTGCTTCCAACTTCAGTGCTTGGGTGTGACTGCAACCTCTGCACACTCAAGAATTAAGACCCCGATCCTAAATAAACTGGTGATCACTCAAACCAACATAACTCGAAAACTGAAGAGAAGATCTGAAAGGCAGTGGCCGCATGTTATATAGGCCAAAACAGATGACAGGTTTCCTTTAAAACTTAGTTTTAAGGTATGAATTCTGCTCACGTAGTCAGTGATGAACGCGTAAAAGCTGTTACGGCTTACAATAATACAGTCTGATCCCAGGCGATAAAAAAAAAAGGAAATAGGTTTTCTTAAAAAAAAAACCTAAGTAAATAAAAGACCTTGAATCTCTGAATAGCCTTCTCTTCAGTTTTCGAGTTATGTTGGTTTATGAGTGATAACCAGCTGATTTAGGACCGGGGTCTTAATTCTTGAGTGTCTTCTCCCTCATTGCTGTCAGGCAAAGAGAAATCAAATTGACTTCTAACACAGTGGGGTTTCCCAGCTAAGGCCTATGACCAACCTTCGAGGACTGGTCTTCCATCCCCAATGTGTCATGAAAGGTCAATCTGATGAGATATCTTGCGCATGTACAAATTATTAACTGCCATATCGCTTCTTGCACAGCTGGTCAGCATACCATGAAGTCTCTGCCAGCTTCTTTTAGCAGAAGACGACTCCTCATACTATTACTCACCTTCTAGGATTTCTGTGGAAATATCTTTGCAAATTTGCAAGCAGATGAAAGGCGATTATGGAGCTGGATAAACATCTCCCCAGCATAGTCTACCTCTTTTCCGGACACGTAGCCATATAGAAACTACATTTTTCTTATTATTGTGGCTTTTTAGGTCTCCCTTTCTTATTGGTATATCACTCCAATAACTAGACACATTGTTGCCATTTCAATAAGACTGGCATTTCATATATCAGCTTTCATGAAGGGTTCATGGTAATATGATGTGCTTAATTCATTAAGATGTGCACACCACTTAAAGAATTTGGCGCACCTTCTCAGTTGCGTGCACCCCCATAAGAAAAGATGGCACTTTTGAAGAATTTGACACGTGGTGCGTAGCCAGGCCCCAACCCTCCTATTTTCTTGCAAGGCTGTGGAGTCACTAAGCCAAACCACTGATTTAGACTCCTCAATTTCCCTGACTTCCGAGTCCAACTCCAGAGCACTGGTCACTACTGGGCATGTACATAAAGTGCAGCACAGATTCATCTAAACTTAAAGCCACGATCCTTAGATCTGGAACAGGACAGATTTCTACAGGACATTTCATAACTTTCCCAAATTATTATGAAAACATTTATGGCACATCCTGCACTGAACTACTGAACCCAATTTATTATATACTAGATGGTGGCCCGATTCTAACGCATCGGGTATTCTAGAATATGTATGCAGTTTATTTTTGAAGATTTAATAATAATGCACCCCCCAATCCTGATATGTATGGTTCTCTTATTCCCAATCCTGATATGTATGGTTCTCTCACCCCCAATCCTGATATGCATGCTACCCCTCAACCCACTACCCTGGTATGCATGGTCCCCTGACCCCCCCAATCCTGGAATGCATGGTCCTCTCACCCCCCAATCCTGGTATGCATGGTCCTCTTACCTCTCTTTCCTGGTATGCATGGTCCTCTTACTCCCCTTTCGGAGTATGCATGGTCCCCTCACCCCCCAATCCTGGAATGCATGGTCCTCTCACCCCCCAATCCTGGCATGCATGGTCCTCTCACCCCTCTTTCCTGGTATGCATGGTCCTCTTACCCCCTTCCGGGGTATGAATGGTCCCCTCACCCTCCAATCCTGGTATGCATGGTCCTCTCACCTCCCAATCCTGGTATGCATGGTC
Organism: Dendrobates tinctorius; assembly: GCF_039654945.1. Classification (NCBI taxonomy): domain Eukaryota; kingdom Metazoa; phylum Chordata; class Amphibia; order Anura; family Dendrobatidae; genus Dendrobates; species Dendrobates tinctorius. The sequence goes on from NW_027361788.1 coordinate 38,085,773, forward strand.
CCCTCACCCCCCTTTCTTGGTATGCATGGTCCCCTCAACCCCCTTTGCTGGTATGCATGGTCCTCTCACACCCCAATCCTGGTAAGTATGCTCACCGTCACCCCCCTTTCCCGGTATGCATGGTCCCCTCACCCCCCAATCCTGGTAACCATGGTATTCTCACCCCCCTTTCCTGGTATGCATGGTCTCCACACCCCCCTATCCTGGTATGCATGGTCCCCTCACCCCCCAATCCTGGTATGCATGGTCCTCTTACCCCCCTTTTGGGGTATGCATGGTCCCATCACCCCCCAGTCCTGGTATGCATGGTCCTTTCACCCCTCAATCCTGGTATACATGGTCCCCTCACCCCCTATCCTGGTATGCATGGTCCCCTCACCCCCCTTTCTTGGTATGCATGGTCCCCTCACCCCCCTTTGCTGATATGCATGGTCCTGTCACACCCCAATCCTGGTATGTATGCTCACCATCACCCCCCTTTCCTGGTATGCATGGTCCCCTCACCCCCCCAATCCTGGTATGCATGGTCCCCTCACCCCCCAATCCTGGTATCCATGGTCCCCTCACCCCCCCTTTCCTGGTATGCATGGTCCCCTCACCCCCCAATCCTGGTATGCATGGTCCCCTCACCCCCCAATCCTGGTATGCATGGTATTCTCACCCCCTTTTCCTGGTATGCATGGTCCCCTCACCCCCCAATCCTGGTATGCATGGTCCCCTCACCCCCCAATCCTGGTATGCATGGTCCCCTCACCCCCCTTTCCTGGTATCCATGGTCCCTTCACCCCCCTTTCCCGGTATGCATGGTCCCTTCACCCCCCAATCCTGGTATGCATGGTATTCTCACCCCCTTTCCTGGTATGCATGGTCTCCTCACCCCTCTATCCTGGTATGCATGTTCCCCTCACCCCCCTTTCCTGATATGCATGGTCCCCTCACCCTCTTTCCTGATATGCATGGTCCCCTCACCCCCCAGTCCTGGTATGCATGGTCCTCTTACCCCCCTTTTGGGGTATGCATGGTCCCCTCACCCCCCAGTCCTGGTATGCATGGTCCTCTCACCCCCCCAATCCTGGTATACATGGTCCCCTCACCCCCTATCCTGGTATGCATGGTCCCCTCACCCCCCTTTCTTGGTATGCATGGTCCCCTCACCCCCCTTTGCTGATATGCATGGTCCTCTCACACCCCAATCCTGGTATGTATGCTCACCATCACCCCCCTTTCCTGGTATGCATGGTCCCCTCACCCCCCTTTCCTGGTATGCATGGTCCCCTCACCCCCCAATCCTGGTATGCATGGTCCCCTCACCCCCCTTTCCTGGTATGCATGGTCCCCTCACCCCCCTTTCCTGGTATGCATGATCCCCCTCAACCCCCAATCCTGGTATGCATGGTCCCCTCACCCCCTTTTCCTGGTATGCATGGTCTCCTCACCCCCCAATCCTGGTATGCATGGTCCCCTCACCCCCCAATCCTGGTATGCATGGTCCCCTCACCCCCCTTTCCTGGTATGCATGGTCCCTTCACCCCCCTTTCCGTGTAGCCGTGACCAATCAGCGTCGCGGCCCTCTGTCCGCAACCAATCAGCAACGCGGCCCTGTAGCCGGGACCAATCACTGCCGCGGCCCTCTAGCATGTAAAAAAAAATAATATTAAAAAATAAAAAAAAGTTATTCTCACCTTCCGACAGCCTCCTGTCTTCTTTCCACGCGCCCGGCCTCGCGTTCCCAGTAATGCTTTGCAGCTTAGACCGCTGATGACGTCGGTCTTCTTTCTCACTCTCGCGAGAGTGACGTCGGTCTTCTTTCTCGCGAGAGTGACGTCATCAGCGGTCTAAGCCGCAAAGCATTACTGGGAACGCGAGGCCGGGCGCGTGAAAAGAAGACAGGAGGCCGTCGGAAGGTGAGAATAACCTTTTTTTAATTTTAATTCTCTTTTTTACAGATTAAGGCCTGCGCCCGATTGAGCGCTGCGCCCGACTGCGCCTGCCGCGCTTTCGGTTACAGACAGACATGATAAGACGATTATATATGTAGATTTTTTAGGAGGTCTGAGTCGGTCCATTTTATACAGAGTCCAACTCCACAAAATGGATACAGACTGACTTCACAGCCCTGCTTTCTAGCTCTACTAATAGTAGAGGAGCTGCTTCAAACTGGTGTAAAAATGCTGAAAAGGTGTGCAACTTTGCATTGCTCAAAAATGTTGTGATTTTTCAAGTGGTTTACCCCGGTTTTATGACATAAAAGCTTTGATGAATCAGGCCACTGAGTTAAGTTTCTGTCTTATATAGTCATGAAAAAGATAAGTGAATTAAATGGTTTTATGTAAGGAAAATACAACCTCAGATGAACAGCAACATATGGCAAATAAACCATGTAATTATTTTACCAAAACTAAGCCAAATGCAGAAGTAGTGTGTGAAAAATAAAGTACACCCTTACTCCATAGAACACATTTCCACTCCTCCAGAGCCAAGTGGTGGCGGCTTTACACCACTTAATCCAACGCTCAGCATTGTGCTTGGTGATGTAGGGCTGAATGTGTAGCTGCTCAGCCATGAATCTTCTGGTGGGGGAGCAGTGTTTGTTAATACCAGAGGAGGTCTGGACTCTGGAGATATGGAGTCAGCAGAGTGTTGGTGACTTTTGCTCCTCAGCATTCTGTGACCCCACTCTGTAATATTACAGGGTCTCCACTTTGTGGCCCAGTTGCTGTGGTTCCTTCCACTTCTCAATAATATCACTCACAGGTGATGGAGGAAGATTCAGGAGGGAAGATACATCATGAACAAACCTGTTACACTGGTGACTCCTATTGCAGGAATGCACTGGTAACAGTGAGCTCTTTTCCACCACCCATTATGTCAGTAAAGGCAGACGGCATGGCGGGTTAGGTCAGGGGGTTGAGGGGCCGGATGATAGACTCCAGGGGGCCTGATGTTATACATGGGAGACAACAGGATTGAAGGAAAAGCCGAAATTCAATGTTTAAGGCACGAGATCCAGTACTTCTCTCAATATAGTGTACCTTACAAGTCTATAAATTTCTTTAGATTGGATTTCTCTTTTAAGGTTCCCATTTCTATTAAGAGAGACATCTTTGGGTCTTGATTATACAGACTGTGTAAACATTATTTTAGTATTATTCACTTCAATGGGACCCTAAATCAACAAGCCGATAGCACACACACACACACAAAGCTGCACAATACCGCACTAAATTAGTAGCTAATGACTTCTCATTAGACGCTTTGTAGCCTCATATGTAAGTTGGCAAAGTAATAGGATGATGCATTTGTGCTGCCCACAAAAACATGGTGACATCATTCCATTTAATAGAAATGTACTGAAGTAGTGGAACTGAGTTGTTCATTTGGCTGAAGTCCCAATAGTATCATGGGTCCACATTCAATCTCTTCATAGTACATACACAATTCAGCACCTAAAAGATAAGGGATTGAGCTCTGCTACAATAAGCAACTCTAGGAACTGGCAAAAAATAGGTTAACATTGCACAATTTACGCCACCCTCCTGACATTTAAGAATGCCCATTTGTACCCCAGTAATACAATCCAAAAACTAAACCACAAAAGGCATTTTTTCAACATGTATGCATGTCCTTACAAAGACATACAAGCCAATAATATATAATACAATTAAAACTAATAGTCTCAGACTTTACATGGTAAAATTAACCCCTTAGTGACAGAGCCAGTTTGCAGCTTAATGACCAGGCCAATTTTTACAATTCTGACCACTGTCCCTTTATGAGGTTATAACTCTGGAACGCTTTAATGGATCACACTGATTCTAAGATTGTTTTTTCGTGACATATTGTACTTCATGTTAGTGGTAAAATTTCTTCGATAAGTCTTGTGTTTATTTATGAAAAAAATGGAAATATGGCGAAAATTTTGAAAATTTTGCAATTTTAAAACTTTAAATTTTTATGCCCTTAAATCAGAGAGATGTGTCACACAAATGTCTTAATAAATAACATTTCCCACATGTCTACTTTACATCAGCACAATTTTGGAAGCAAAATTTTTTTTTGTTAGGAAGTTATAAGGGTTAAAAGTTGACCAGCGATTTCTCATTTTTACAACAAAATTTACAAAACCATTTTTTTTAGGGACCACATCATATTTAAAGTCATTTTGAGGGGTGTATATGACATAAAATACCCAAAAGTGGCACCATTCTAAACACTAGACCCCTCAAGGTGCTCAAAACCACATTCAAGAAGTTTATTAACCCTTTAAGTGCTTCACAGGAACTAAAGCAATGTGGAAGGAAAAAATTAACATTTAACTTTTTTTTGCAAAAAATTTACTTCAGAACCTATTTTTTTTATTTTCACAAGTGTTAAAAGAGAAAATCAACCACAAACTTTGTTGTACAATTTATCCTGAATACGCCGATACCCTATATGTGGGTGTTAACCACTTTTTCAGCACACGGCAGAGCTCGCAAGGGATGTAGCGCCGTATGACTTTTTCAACGCAGAATTGGCTGGAATTGAGACCGGATGCCATGTTGCGTTCGGAGAGCCATTAATGTGCCTAAACAGTGGAAACCTCCAACAAGTGACTCCATTTTGGAAACTAGACCCATTAAGGAACTTATCTAGATGTGTGGTGAGCACTTTGAACCCCCAAGGGCTTCACAGAAGTTTATAACGTAGGGCCGTGAAAATAAGAAATCTATTTTTTTCCACAAAAATGATCTTTTCGCCCCAAATTTTTTATTTTTTACAAGGGTAACAGGAGAAATCATACACGCACAGTTGTTATGCGATTTGTCCTGAGTACGCCGATACCCCATATGTGGGGGGAACCACTGTTTGGACGCATGGGAGAGCTCGGAAGGGAAGGAGTGCCATTTTGGAATGCAGACTTTGATGGAATGGTCTGCGGGCATCATGTTGCGCTTGCAGAGCCCCTGATGGGCCTAAACAGTGGAAACCCCCAACAAGTGACCTTATTTTGGAAACTAGACCCATTAAGGAACTTATCTAGATGTGTGGTGAGCACTTTGAACCTTCAAGTGCTTCACAGAAGTTTATAACGTAGAGCCGTGAAAATAAAAAATCCCATTTTTTTTCCACAAAAATGATCTTTTCGCCCCCAAATTTTTATTTTTACAAGGGTAACAGGAGAAATCATACCCGCACAGATGTTATGCGATTTGTCCTGAGTACGCCGATACCCCATATGTGGGTGGAAACCACTGTTTGGGCGCATGGGAGAGCTCAGAAGGGAAGGAGTGCCATTTTGGAATGCAGACTTTGATGGAATGGTCTGCGGGCATCATGTTGCGCTTGCAGAGTCCCTGATGGGCCGAAACAGTGGAAACCCCGAACAAGTGACCCCATTTTGGAAACTAGACCCATTAAGGAACTTATCTAGATGTGTGGTGAGCACTTTGAACCTTCAAGTGCTTCCAGAAGTTTATAACGTAGAGCCGTAAAAATAAAAAATCCATTTTTTTTCCACAAAAATGATCATTTCGCCCCAAAATTTTTATTTTTACAAGGGTAACAGGAGAAATCATACCCGCACAGTTGTTATGCGATTTGTCCCGAGTACACCGATACCCCATATGTGGGGGGAACCACTGTTTGGACGCATGGGAGAGCTCGGAAGGGAAGGAGTGCCATTTTGGAATGCAGACTTTGATGGAATGGTCTGCTGGCATCATGTTGCGCTTGCAGAGCCCCTGATGGGCCTAAACAGTGGAAACCCCAACAAGTGACCTTATTTTGTAAACTAGACCCATTAAGGAACTTATCTAGATGTGTGGTGAGCACTTTGAACCTTCAAGTGCTTCACAGAAGTTTATAACGTAGAGCCGTGAAAATAAAAAATCCATTTTTTTCCCACAAAAATGATCATTTCGCCCCCAATTTTTTATTTTTACAAGGGTAACAGGAGAAATCATACCCGCACAGATGTTATGCGATTTGTCCTGAGTACGCCGATACCCCATATGTGGGGGGAAACCACTTTTTCAGCACACGGCAGAGCTCGCAAGGGATGTAGCGCCGTATGACTTTTTCAACGCAGAATTGGCTGGAATTGAGATCGGATGCCATGTTGCGTTCGGAGAGCCATTAATGTGCCTAAACAGTGGAAACCTCCAACAAGTGACCCCATTTTGGAAACTAGACCCATTAAGGAACTTATCTAGATGTGTGGTGAGCACTTTGAACCCCCAAGGGCTTCACAGAAGTTTATAACGTAGGGCCGTGAAAATAAGAAATCTATTTTTTTCCACAAAAATGATCTTTTCGCCCCAAAATTTTTATTTTTTACAAGGGTAACAGGAGAAATCATACACGCACAGTTGTTATGCGATTTGTCCTGAGTACGCCGATACCCCATATGTGGGGGGAACCACTGTTTGGACGCATGGGAGAGCTCGGAAGAGAAGGAGTGCCATTTTGGAATGCAGACTTTGATGGAATGGTCTGCGGGCATCATGTTGCGCTTGCAGAGCCCCTGATGGGCCTAAACAGTGGAAACCCCCAACAAGTGACCTTATTTTGGAAACTAGACCCATTAAGGAACTTATCTAGATGTGTGGTGAGCACTTTGAACCTTCAAGTGCTTCACAGAAGTTTATAACGTAGAGCCGTGAAAATAAAAAATCCATTTTTTTTTACACAAAAATGATCATTTCGCCCCCAAATTTTTATTTTTACAAGGGTAACAGGAGAAATCATACCCGCACAGTTGTTATGCGATTTGTCCTGAGTACGCCGATACCTCATATGTGGGGGGGAACCACTGTTTAGGCGCATGGGAGAGCTCGGAAGGGAAGGAGTACCATTTTGGAATGCAGACTTTGATGGAATGGTCTGCGGGCATCATGTTGCGCTTGCAGAGCCCCTGATGGACCTAAACAGTGGAAACCCCCCACAAGTGACCCCATTTTGGAAATTAGACCCCCTAAGGAACTTATCTAGATGTGTGGTGAGCACTTTGAACCCCCAAGCGCTTCACAAAAGTTTATAAACGCAGAGCCGTGAAAATAAAAAGTCTTTTTTATTTCCACAAAAGTGATTTTTTTTAGACCCCAATTTTTAGACCCCCAAAGTTGGTAAATAGTGGAAACCCCTCAATTCTTGCTCCAACCCTAACCCCAACACACCACTAACCCTAATCCCAACCCTAACCCTAATCCCAACCCTAATCCCTAATTCTAACCCTAATCCTAGTTCGCCCTAACCCTAATTCTAACCCTAGCCGTGACCCGAGCCCTAACCCTAGCACAACCCTAATCCTAGCCCAACCCTAACCCTAGCCTAACCCTAACCCTAGCCCTAACCCTAACCCTAGCCCAACCCTAACCCTAGCCCAACCCTAACCCTAGCCCAACCCTAACCCAACCCTAACCCTAACCCTAGCCCAACCCTAACCCTACCCTAACCCTAACCCTAATGGAAAACTGAAAAAAAATATATTTTCTTTATTTCATTATATTGGCCTATATAAGGGAGTGATAAACGGGGGGGTTATGTACTATTTTTTTTATTTTGATCACTATGATCGTTTATCATAGTGATCAAAATAATGAATGGAATCTGCCAGCCGGAGCCGGCAGATTCCCGGCGGGCGTACTGCGCATGCACCCGCCATTTTCAAGATGGCAGCGCCCATCGGAGGATGCCGGCGGGACGTGGGACCACCGGGAGGGGACGGAGGGCCACGGAGAGGTACCGGGGGGGATCGGGGACCCTATTTCTCTCTCCTCTGATGTGCGATCACATCAGAGGAGAGAGAAATTAAATGTAAAATCGCGGCTTTTTTTTTTTTTTGTGGTCGCCGTTATAGGGTTAATAACGGCGATCGCAAAAGCGGGGGTCGGTAAAAACCGACCGATTCATGTTCTCTGGGTTCTCGGCTACCCCTGGCAGCCGAGACCCCGGAGAAAATCCGACACTGGGGGGCGCTATTCACTTAAATCACAGCGCCGTGAATTAACGGCGCTGTGGTTTTAGTACCCTTAACTACCGCCGTTAAAAGGCGTATCGGCGGTCGTTAAGGGGTTAAGTCAAATTCCTGCATTGTTCCATTTCGAGACCCTCTTCCTTTGCCCTGTAAACATGTTTTGGTTTAAGCCTGCTCTCTGTTGTCTCATTTTTTTTTTTTTACATAGAAGCAAATGCGGACAGTCATAAAATACATTAAGTTCATCTTATCAAATGTAAACAGATCGCTGTACACGATGAGTATGTAACCAGCCATTTATAGACTGGTCATTTATGTATATGAGAGCTTATATGAGCTCACCAATGTCCCTGTTTTCAGTCTGCACAGTCTGTCATTTGTTACTGCAGCAGTTTGTCCTCCAGTGTAGCGATGAGCGAATTTGATCGGATTCACCTCCGAATACGATCGGCATCAAATATTGTTTTTGCAATATTCGTCAAACACAGCACAACGTCATTAGAGTCAATGGGAGTAGAAGTTAACGAATATGTTCGGAACCAATCATTAAACATACATTCGGCACGAATAGTGTTTGAATATGGCACGAATATGTCAAAATCAGATACGGAGACAAAAACCGAACAAATTCGCTCATCTCTAGTCCAGAGCTGTGTTTCCTGCTGAGATGTTGCAACCGACAGAAGACTTTATAGAGGTTATGGAGTTTTAACTTTTAGTGCCTTTTTTGGGGTTAGTAAAAATGTAAGGCTATGTGCGCATGATGAGTATTTGCTTGCACAAATTTCTGCAAGCTTTCTGCATCTCTTGCCAGGAAAAAGGCTGAGGCAAAAAATGCACATTTCTGGTGTGTTTTTGCAGCATTTTTGTATGAGCTTTTGTACAGCAATGAAGACTTTATAAGCTAAATAAAGATATTTAAAAAAAATGTTTTGTGATTTAATTTCTTGGTTCAACACCACCTTTTTCATGCTGATGCAGTGGGGCATCAGAGTAATGATATTAGGGCTTGATGTCAGCATTGGTCATTGACACCTAGCCCTAGGCTTAGTAATGAAAAGGTGTCAGCCCAACACCCTCATTCCTAAGTCGATAAGTAAATACAAACCTACACACACATTGCCACCAGCCAATGTAGGAGCGTTAACTGAACGAACCAAAATAGATAGGATGTAACCAGACAGCAACTGTTCATTTTAAAGAAGTGAAAAAAAAAGGAAAAAAGATTGTGTGAGCTCCCACGTAATTTTAATAACCAGCAGAGGGATAGCAGACGACTGAGGGCTGATGTTAATATTCTGGGAATAATAATAATCTTTATTTTTATATAGCGCTAACATATTCTGCAGGGCTTTACAGTTTGCACACATTATCATCACTGTCCCCGATGGGGCTCACAATCTAAATTCCCTATCAGTATGTCTTTGAAATGTGGGAGGAAACTGGATGCCTGGAGGTAACCGACGCAAACACCGGTAGAACATACAAACTCCTTGCAGATGTTGTCCTTGGTGGGATTCGAACCCAGGACTCCAGCGCTGCATAGAGGTTCCCATAGAGGTTCCCAGGTTATTAATATCAGCTCACAGCTGATTTGCACGATAATGAACAGGCCAATTTCTGCAATTTTGACCACTGTCATATTAAGAAGTTATAACTCTGGAAAGTTTCAATGGATCCCGGTGATTCTGAGTTTTTTCGTGACATATTGCACTTCATGATAGTGGTAAAATTTATTTAGTATGACTTGCGTTTGTGAAAAAAACAAGGGTATTACATATCTGGTAATGTGTTTTTTCATGAGACATGACAGCACCACGAGAGAGGGGATCCACCCTTCAAGGACAGGAAACCTTTAAGATAAAAGGGGCGGCTCCTCTCTCCGCATCAGTAGTTTTACAGAGCACGAGAGGAACTCCGCAGATTAGTGTACAAATAAATAATACATCCTTTATACTACTAAATTACCAACACCCAAGGGAGTGTATAATGATAATAATGTACCCAACTAATAATGTGATCAAATAGGGAGGGAATATAAGGGTGCCATCATGTCTCATGAAAAAACACATTACCATGTTTTTCCATCATACATGACAGCACCACAAGAGAGTTACAGAGATTTGTATTCTCTTAGGGAGGGATCATTGCTTGTAACACTCTTCTACCGAATGTGAGATCAGAGGTAGCAGATAGGTCTAACCTATAATGTTTGAAAAAGGTAGACGGAGAGAACCAAGTGGCCGCCTTACAGATTTGATTGATGGAAGCATCTGCTCTCTCCGCCCAGGACGTCGACTTGGCCCTCGTGGAGTGGGCTTTTAGACCCTCTTTAACAGCCCTGCCTGCACTACTATACGCTAGCATAATGGCCTCTCTCACCCATCTAGCTATAGTCTGTTTAGAGGCTTTGAGGCCCTTTCTTGACCCCTGGAATGAGAAAAATAAGGCCCTCTGCTTTCACCAAGGTCTTATCACCTCTAAATACTGCAGGAGACATCTCCTCAAATCTAGGCAATGAAGCCTCTCCTCCTTCTGGTTGCTAGGGTTAGGACAAAAGGATGGTAAGACTATCTCCTGAGCCCTATGGTATTTTGATACCACCTTGGGAAGGTATGCTCGATCTAATTTTAACACAACTCTATCATCCATGACCTGAGTGTAGTGAGTGTAGGGAGGGTCTGCTGATAATGCGTGTAAATCCCCAATCCTAAGGTCCGATGTGAGCACCACTAGTAAGGCTGTTTTTAAAATTTTATCGGACGTTGTGTTTAGTGGTTCAAATGGACTCTCTGTCAGAGATCAGACTAAATTTAGATCCCAAGGAGGAGGAGTAGGAGACGGGACAGAGTCAGCTCTAGTACAGGCTCGGATAAACCTGGCCAGATCACAGTTAAATAATGCTGCCAAGGATGAGACGTGTACTTTGAGGGTACTGACAGCTAACCCCAACTCTAAACCCTTCTGCAGAAATTCCAGTATTGCACTATTGGGACTTCCCCTTCCCGTATTGGGCCTGAGACAGATAAGAATTTTCTCCATATCTTCCCATAAATTTTGGTAGTTACTGGCTTTCTGCTACTGAGTAAGGTGGATATTAACCCCGCGGAGAATTTCTCTTTCTCTAGTAGTGACCTTTCAAATTCCAGGCTGTCAAATGCAGCCCAGACTACTGAGGGTGATTGAAGGGACCCTGTGTTAGAAGGTCCTGGTCCTTTGGGAGCACACATGGGTCCGTCATGGACATCACTCTCAGCCAGTAGAACCATGGTCTTTTCAGTCAAAAGGGGGCTATCACAATCACTCTGGCTCTGTCCTCTCTGATCTTTCGCAGAACTGCTGGTATGAAGCATATTGGAGGGAAGGCGTACAGGAGACCTGATGTCCACTCTATTCTGAAGAAGTCTACTGCCAACGGCCTGTCTGCTGGAACTGGGGAACATAATTTCTGAACCTTCCTGTTGGCTTTTGAGGCAAAGAGATCTATTTTGGGTTTGCCCCACATGTGAACTCTCTGGTGAAAAACGGAATCTTTTAGGGACCATTTCTCCCTGCTTCCAGTGATTCCTGCTCAGAAAGTCTGCCTTCAGGTTGTCTATTCCTCGGATATGCAGGGCCAACAATGAGAGGAAATGGTGTTCTGCCAGAGTCATGATCCTTTCTGTTATCAGCATTAATGTCTGAGAGCGGGTGCCCCCCTGGTGATTTACATATGCGACCGCTGTTTGGTTGTCCGATAGGACTCTCACGTGATGTCCTCTTAAGTGTGGTAACAACCCCTTTAGCGCCCTTTTGATCGCTAGAGGTTCCCAATCGTTTGAGGATAGATTTCTTTCCTCCTGGGCCCAGGGATCCTGGAGCCATAGTGTGTCTAGGTGGGCTCCCCACACCCAAGGACTGGCGTCCGTTGTGACTACCTTGGAGGGTGTGTATGTCCAGGGTACTCCTCTCGGAGATGACTACCTGTAACCACCACCTGAGTGACTGAAGTACAGAGTCCGGGAGGGTAAGCTTTCGCTCTAACTGTCCCTAAAGTTCCAGGTCGTTCTGCAGTACACACCATTGTAGTTCCCTTTTATGGAACTGTGCCCATTTCACCGCGGATATGCAGGAGGCTAGAGACCCCAACACCGACACGGCCCTTCTCAGAGTAATTTCCGGCTTTTTTATTGTTCTTAGAATTGATTTTTTTCCTCTTTCTCCTCTGGGAGGCGACACTCCTGCACCACCGAGTCCACTGGATCATTGCCAATTCAAGCTTGGATTTTTTGAGGTTCAGCTGCCATCCCAGCATCTGTAGTGTTTCCATCACTATTCTGACTTGTTCTTGACAGTGGGGGAAATTTCTTCCCACTATCCAGAAATCGTCCAGATAAGGTATTATCAGAGTATCTTTTTCTCTGAGATGCACTGTGACCTCTGCAATTAACTTCGTGAAAACTCAAAGGGGTATAGCTACCCCAAAGGGCAGAGCCCTGTACTGGAAGTGACGTAACTGTGATCCCAAATGGACTGCCACCCTGAGATATTTGCGATCTTGTTGCCGGATTGGGACATGGTAATAAGCGTCCTTGAGGTCCAGGACTGCCATATAACACTGAGGAAAAAGGAGTTTCACTGCTGATCTTATAGTCTCCATCTTGAATGATGGGATTATCAGATACCTGTTGAGGCCCTTCAGATTTATAATTGTCCTCCAGGAATTGTCCGGCTTTTTTATAAGAAATAGGAGGCAGTAAAAACCTTCCTTTCTTTCTTCTGCTGGAATCTCTTCCAGGACATGTTTGTCTAGGAGCGAGATTACTTCCCCCTTCCAGACTCTTTTGTTTTTCTTGTGATGACTGTACTGGAGTCTTCATGTATCTTCGTGGCGGTCAGTGGTAGAACCTTAACTCCCTTGTAGATTGTGAGCCCTCGCGGGCAGGGTTCTCTCTCATTCTGTACCTGTTGTCAAATAATATATCGTGGCACAGCTGCGTTGGTGCACAAAAGAAGGTTCCCACACCAGTACAGATAATAAAAAATGTTGGCACTCAACTTGTTGCAAAGTGAAGGATTTAATTTGCAGTCACAAATATAGACGTTTCGGCTATACCAATAAGCCTTCATCAGTATACCAGACTGCTCATATGAAATGGATTGATGTATATTAGAAATAAAGCCTCCATCGGGACAAAATTAAAGACAGGTCATGTCATCCGTCTTGAGGATATTGATATAAAGACCTGTTAGAGTTAGTAAAGGGAGATAACGGGTTAAAATCCCATAGAAAAACTCGCTTAAATGGTTTAATATAGTGTCAGAATTCATCTAGGAATGGCTAGGAAGTCAGATCATGGCTGACATGTTGTGAAAATGGCCGTGTCGTTGGTGGGTGGCGGCGTTATGTGCCCTGGAGAACGCGGTATCCACCGCTTGTGTCCCGGGATCAGGTCTGGAGTTATTATTATTATTATTATTTATTATAGCACCATTTATTCCATGGCACTTTACACAGATGCTGGATGAGATCCTCTCCCAGGCTGGCGGAATACTACTTTTGAGGCACAGTGCAAAGTGAAGAGGTGCCATATTGGAGTTCAGATTTTGCTGGAATTGTTTGAGGGTGCCATGTCACATTGGCAGAGCCCCCTGAGGTGCCAGAACAACCTCCTATATGTGAACTCATTTTACAAACTACACTCCCCAAGGAATTCATATAGGGGTGCAGTGATCGTATTGAGAACACATGTGCCTCTCAGAATTTTATACCACTGAGCGGTGAAGAAAGAATAAATTACATTTTTACCACTAAATGCCCCAAGTTTTTAATTTTTCTAAGGGCTAATAGGATTTTTTTTTTGTACAACAAACTGAGCTCCATTTTTTCCTAAGTGCGCCAATACCCTACATGTAAATCAGGAAATATTTTTCAGGCACAGTGCAAAGCTCAGAAGGCAAGGAGCACCAGATTTTACTGTTATGGTTTGCAGGTGCCATGACCCACTGGGAGAGCCCATGAGATGCCAAAACAGCAGAGCTCCCCATAAGTGATCTCATTTTTCAAACTACACCTCTTAATGAATTCAATTAGGGGTGCAGTGATCATATTGACACCATGGTTATGTCACAGAATTTTATACCATTGGGCAGTGAAGAAAAAAATAACTACATTTTTACCACCAAAATGTAGTTTTAGCCCCAGATTTTACATCTTCACACAAGTGGGTAAAAATGGCACCAAAATATGTCCCACAATTTCTACTGAACATGGCAATACCCCGTATGTGGCTGTACAGTACTACTACTTAGCCATATGGAGACTTGGGAGGAACGGAGCGCTATTTGCCTCCTGGAGCGCAGATTTTCCTAAAACAGTTTGCAGACTTCATATACAGAGCTACTAATTGCTAGAAGAGCAGGATCCCCTGTCAAGTGACCCCATTTGGGAAACGATACCCCTTGGGGAATTTATCTACAGGTGTAGTGATGATTTTGACTCCATGGGTATTTTCCAGAAACAAGCAGCAATGAATGTTGCCGAATGAAAATTGCAAACTGCCACTATATTGACCAGTACGTTATGCCTAAGCTCATGCTTCTGGAGGCACGCACCAGTAAAGCTGGAGTCACACATAGCGACTCACCAGCGATCCCGACAACGATATCAACGTGTCAGGATCGCTGGTGAGTCGCTATGTGATCGCTGGTGAGCTGTCACACAGACAGCTTCACCAGCGATCAGCACAGCGACGCTGAGCGAGCGGCATCGCTGTGTTCGTTAGTTACCAGCGCGCTGATGCAGGGAGCTGGTAACTAACGTACACATCGGGCATCCAAGGGACGTGTGTCCAAGATACCTGATGTGTACGTTAGTTTCCAGCTCCCTGCATCAGCACGCTGGTAACTAACGTACACATCGGGTATCTAAGGGACAATATTCCTCACCTGTCCACAGAGTAGATAATCCATAATGTCCCACGACGATCCTGATCACTTTGGGAGCAGTCACTGATGTAACTTCTCTCAAAGACAGCCAGCGATACACTGTGGGAGCAATTACCTCCTGTCAGTGTATCGCTGAGCTGCCGTGAGAAAGTTCTCACGCAGCGGTGCCGTAAGTGAGAGCACCACAACTAATCAGCTGATGAACTCCACTCAACTGTCTCACGGCAGCTCAGTGGTAAACTGCGGGAGCGATTACATCCTGTCAGTGTATTGCTGGTGGCAAAGTAGAGCGGTCACATCTTCTGCATGACTGTTCTATACGCGAGATCACTGTGGGACACTCAGGATTACGTGGACTATGGCAAACAGGTGGGTATATGTTGGTTTATTATTTTACATTTTTTCTAGGAGTCGAGGGCATCGGGGATTTGTTGTTAGGTGAGTATAATGGGTTTTTATTTTCATTTGAATGCTATTTAATTATTTTTTTTTTTTTATTTAAAGTTATTAATTTATTTATTATTTTAATTTTTTTTTCAACTGTGGGCACAGGCGCTGGCAGATGAGACGTCTCCCATCAGCGGCACCTCCTGTCACTGTTACGTGGCCTGATGGGAGCAGTAGTCTCATCAGCCCACGCCTGCTGACCTGCGGTAAGCTTTTTGCCACATGTCACCGATGCGGGTCAGAGTCACAGCTGCAGGGTCACGCTGACATCTGACAGTATGACCAATCAGCTCTCTGACCGACGGTTTTACCGACGATAGCATTACCGCCAATCAGAACCACCATGCCAGTCTTTCCAATGCTGTCACACAGAAGACAGCATGGTAAACACCATAGGAAGCTGGTAAAAAGAAAAACAAAAACTCAACAAATACGCAAACATTTTTATACCTGCACTTTTGCTGCAGATTTGACTGACTATTGAAGTCAATGGATGTAAATCGCTGCAGAAACACACAAAGAATTGATAAGCTGCAAAAAAAAGGCACTGCAAATACTTAAGGATATTTACTGATCATGTGAACAACACTTCAGGATTGTCAGTGAATTAGCTTGCATAAGGATTTCATAACATTTTTGGACCATTTGTGCGCGGAAAAACAGCCACAAAAATGCATCAAAAACGCACTGTGTGCATATAGGCTAAAAGTGTTTTTCCTACACATACACCAGAAGGTCCATATTACAGTCTACTCCTCACCACCGAGCCCCTTGGACATGGTAATATGGGGTAATTAGGAGTGAGGCTTGTGTTTATGGTTGAGAACTAAGGTTGAGACTAGATTAAAGGGTTTATCCAGCGTTGCTCATTTTAATGATGATATTATAACCCTACAGGGCAGATTAGAAGTACATGCTGCTTTTTAGGAGTGTGAGATTATAATGTCATAGGCACTGCTTGCTCACTTATGGAGCCAAATAGCCCTTTGTAATTGGAAATTTGTTTCTTTTCCTCCCCTTATAGTATCAGATGTATGTGGCAGCCGCATATCTCTGTTGAAATAAAATGCCAGAGGCATGGTAAAGGTTTGGGAATCTAGTTACTGATTATTCAGTCAATGACGATATTATGTTTGACAATTGGCAGACAATTATCATTATATGCACTGAGCTCTAAATGGCATATGTAGCAGTTTTGCTCTATTTTTGCCAAAGGTGACTACTTTCTGATTTAAGACTTGGGAGAAATTTTTCTCTATTACGTTAGAGTAGTAAATCATCCCTAAATATTCACCTTTGAAGTTTAAAAAAACAGCGTGACCGGTCAGTGAGCTTAAAGGGGGCTTTACACATAGCGATATAGCTAGCAATATCGCTAAAGCGCCACCGATTTTGTGACGCAGCAGTGACATTGCTAGAGATATCGCTATGTGTGATACTTACCTCCGACCGGCTCCCCCGCTGTCTGTCGCTGATCGCGCAGCTCCATTTCTCGTCGGGCGCTTCCTGCTGGCGCCGACGAGCGACGCGTGGACGCGGGTGGGAGGACGTCAGGATCGCCACGTCTGAAAGGTAAGTAACAACTGCTGCTGCGTCACTACGTCGCTGTGAGATCTGCCTGTATGGCAGCTCACTAGCGACCATTCAGCGATGCACCAGCGATCCTGACCGGGTCGTATCGTGGTCGGGATCGCTGGTGCATCGCTAAATGTAAAGGGGCCTTAAGACATTTTTCTGAATCCCGTCCACCACTTATCTCTCTAGTAAGGAACCCTGGTTTCAGTCTCTCCAAAGTTCAGAAAGTAAAAATAATTGAATCACACGTTACTGTTTGAACTTAAACTTTGCAAGGGAAAAAAAAAGGCATGGAAACATTTATTCCTTCAACGCATTCCAAAACACAAAAATTATTCCATCTGCCAGCTTTCCTGGCCTTCCTCTGTAATAAAGCAAAAGTTGTAAGGAACAGGACTATTGTATGTAACCCAAGAAGATTTACTACCCTTACAACTTTCTGGATTGACGGATGCTGGATTTGTGTCCTGGCAGAGAGCAAATTACAAATTTGTAACGAATGATAGAAAAAACACATTGTGTTTGTTTTGTTTTGTTTTAAACCTAGAAGAATTTCTGTTATTTTTTACTCCAATGAGGGGAAATAAGGAAAAGGGACATTAAATGAAAACCGAAAAGAAAGAGGAAGGAGTCAAAATGTCCTAAAGCTATGTTTAAATAGGGCCTTTCCTAGCATGTTTCTGTTAGGAAATGCCAGCATTCCCCATGAAGAACACATTTTTGGGAATGTTTTTTTTTTTTTTTAGAGTTGTCTAAAGAAGTTGCAAATATTAAGCATATTTTAGGCTTTGAAAAGGGTGTCAGTGTTTAAAAACCTGCACTCATGGAAATAATGGTATTCCTATTTAAGTGTCTGTCCCCTTACACCAACAATCAGAGGAAAAGTAAAATAGAAAAATGTCACCACTTCTGTATTTATCACCCACTTCTGGTTATGGTTTACATATACTGATGTAAAATACTGACAAAATAGTGAATGTGTCCTAAAGTGAACGTGTCCTAAATGGAAAGAGAGTAACAACAGCATCCATGGTAGCAAAAACTATCTTCTTATTTATTAATACATCACATAATACAGAGAGACAGCAAAGTTTCAACCTTACAGAACAGATACGTTTTATCAAGCCTTATTTGTTTCGTAAAGTCGAAGTGTTGCGGTCTCCCTGTATTATGTGATGGATTAATTAAAAAAAAGATAATTTTTGCTATCGTGGATGCTGTAGTCGCTTTCTTCACCTTTGGACAATATGGAAGATTGGGATCATCCTCTTTTTGGCATACTTCCAACTGATACCTATATATCAATTTATTTGTGGTGAGGTTCTGCCCTAAACCAAGGCTGTCAAGTCGGTAAGCCAAACCCTCAACTATGACTCCTCAATTTCCCCGAGTTCCACAGCACTGGTCACTACTGAGCATGTACATAAAGTGCAGCACAGATTCATCTCAACTAAAAGCCGAGATTCTTAGATCAAGAACAGAACAGAACAGACATTCATAGGACATTTCATAACATTCCCAAATTATTCAGAAAAAATATACAGCACATCCTGCATTGAACTACTGAACCCAATTTAATTGATATTTTAGGAGTCGACATCGGTCCATTTTATACCGACTCCACCAAAATGGACACGGACTCCGACTCACAGCTCTGTCCTAAACTTGCCATTTTTCTATACTGCTCAAGACGGTTTGATCGCTTAGAAAAAAAAAACATTTTATATTGGGGGACAGGCACTGATACCACTTCTTCCATTGAAGTATTTTAGTAGTTACTAATATCTATTTATATAATTGCCTTGTAATGTTTTCATTTCCTGTTCTGTCCAGATGTCACCGTATCCCAGAATTCCAAGTGGAGGAAGATCACCGACCACCATATTTGGACACCCAAGTGATGGGTGTCTCAATATGGAAACTGCTGCTGTTACCAACCTATTGCGTTGTACCACACACACACTAAACGCCATACACAACATACACACACACTCTCATGCAGCCTCTTGCACGGTACCAGCAGCGGAACACCGTCGCACTGCGCCTGCGCGAATTCCATGCAGGCGGAGTGCATCATTCGGCTGATCCCGGCGTCAGATGCATGACGTGTCTACAGGCAGAGGAAGCTGGTCACATTAAAGGGGTTTTCCCACGAACGAAAGTTCATTTTAAAAATTCTCTGTGTCTGACCGTGTACGGAACATACCACATCTCCTGGGCAGGGGAGAAAGCAAAAGAAAATGCTGACATTACAGCAGGGGATCACAGAGGATTCATTTTGTGAGGTAAAATATTTCACTGACTGTTTTTAAACAATATTTTATCTCACAAAATGTATCCTCTGTGATCTCCTGCTGTAATGTCAGTATTGTCGTTGCTTCCTCCCCTGCCCAGGAGCAGTGGTATGTTCTGTACACGGTCAGACACAAAGGTGAGAGAGACAGGGCACAGGGGGAGATAGCTCAAACGGGACAGCAAATGAGGGGAGAACACAGCACAGGAAGGAGAGAGACAGTAGACAATGGGGATAGCACATAAGGTAGACAGGTCAAAGAAGAGAGCACAGACGGGAGAAGTCAGCACATGGGGAAAGAGAGAGTGGATAGGTGGGTGGGCATATGGTGAGAGAAATTCTCAATGCTGCAAAGCCTGCCCCTCTCGTGACATTACTGCCCTCCATCTAGTTATACTATATTATTAATATACTACCCCACTTTTGTCAAATCTTTTCTAAATAGCTTCTTAATCTTATCATAATTAAGGCAAAATCAGAGACTTTTTACTAAATATATAATCTCCAACGCAGATCACTAAAAAAATGCACTACTAGAAAAAAAAAAAAAAAAAGGCTCGCTATGATAGTAATAATTTGCCACTAAAAAATGAAATGCCCCCATGTAATGATTTTCGTGAGCGAGCACACACCACAGACCTTTGTATACAGACACTTTGTACATATTAGCTTTTCTGCTTACTATGTGAACCTCTGCGCTGCCATACAAGGTGTTTTTCTGCAGTTTACCTTGCCCCACTTATAAGATCACCTTTCTGCCCATTGCAGACGGGAAGCGAGACAGAGCGTGGTCTTCATTTTATACAAGCACTAACATACGCTTCAGCAATCTTTTATTAAAACCTTTTGGCTACGAGCTTTAATAAAGTGCTTCTCATAAACCTGTCAGGAGAAGATTGCTCTCGTATTCCTACAAATCCTCTACTGGGCTAAGGCTAGTTTCACACTTGCTTTTTTTTGCAGCGCGTTTTTCCCGCAAAAAAACGCATTGAAAAAACGCATACAAAAGCATACAACTGCTGCGTTTTTTTCAAGCATTTTTATGAGCATGCATGAAAAAAACGCAGCGTTTTTATGCGTTTGTATGCGTTTTTAGTGCGTTTTTACCGCGTTTGCGTTTTTTTCCAACATTAGGTGGCCCCTCACACTAACCCAAACCATGACTTTACTAACCCTAACCCTAACCCTGACCCTAACCCTAACCCTGACCCTAACCCTGACCCTAACCCTAACCCTGACCCTAACCCTTAACCAAACCATACTTAACCCTAACCCAAACCCTAAACCCTAACTAACCCTAACCCTAACCCTGACCCTAACCCTGACCCTAACCCTTAACCAAACCATACTTAACCCTAACCCAAACCTTAAACCCTAACTAACCCTAACCCTAACCCTGACCCTAACCCTGACCCTAACCCTAACCCTGACCCTAACCCTTAACCAAACCATACTTAACCCTAACCCAAACCCTAACTAACCTTAACCCTAACCCTGACCCTAACCCTGACCCTAACCCTTAACCAAACCATACTTAACCCTAACCCTGACCCTAACCCTAACCCTGACCCTAACCCTTAACCAAACCATACTTAACCCTAACCCAAACCTTAACTAACCTTAACCCTAACCCTAACCCTGACCCTAACCCTGACCCTAACCCTTAACCAAACCATACTTAACCCTAACCCTGACCCTAACCCTGACCCTAACCCTTAACCAAACCATACTTAACCCTAACCCTGACCCTAACCCCAACCCTAACCCTGACCCTAACCCTAAACCCCCTTAACTAATCCTAACTCTAACCCAAACCCCTAAATTCCATGGTTAACAAAAAAAACGCATGTGCAAAAAAACGCATACATGAGCATGCCAGTGCGCACGTATGCGCATCCATAGGCTATAATGGCCATTTTTAGCGCAAAACGTGCGCATACGTGCGCATGCGCTTTTTTGCAGGGCCAAAAAATGCAACATGCTGCGTCTGGAAAATACAAACGCACACCCCAAAAAAACGCAGCGCATGAAAATCGCATACGTGCGCTTACCAGAGCGCAGGTATGCGCACCCATGTTAAATATAGGGGAAAAAACGCATGCGCACGTATGCGTTTTTTTCCAGCGCAAAAAAACGCAAATGTGAAACCAGCCTAATTCCTGTGCGGTTTGTCTGCAAGTAATTGTTACAGTATTAGGTAAAATACAATGGGTTTAATAATATACATTTATTAAGAGAGCGGACTATATGGCCATGTGTATATTCCTCTTACTATCACTTCTGTGAACAGCGAGAAGCAGCAATCCTCCCAAAGAGCCTTGAAAATCATAGTCTGTCATATACACTACAAGCATTTCCAATAGTTACCAGTAAAACCATTACGAAAGGTCGGTCAATAAGCGAAGCTACAAGCAGCCAATCCCATGCATATATCAGGTAGTATTTTGAAGAACCAGTAACATTAAAATTGTGAGTGCATTTAAGGCCTCAAAATTAGGGGCAGCTCCAACATCCTGAACTAGCAAACAGAATCATTTGCTCTTTCAGTGCCTATTGTGTTAATAGAGCTTATAAAATAGGCCTTATGGGGATTGCCCATGACTATGACACTGATGGGAAAGGTCATCAATATTAAGTCATTGGGGTCAGACAACCTGGACCCAAAAAGATCATCTCATTGTAACATAGCTCTGCATGTGGGGACAGTTCTTGGAAACTCATGGTCAAGACTAAGGGTGCCATGAGCAACTGAAATGCTTAGATCTTATAACCATGTTATCAGCATGAAATGTTAATCTTTGCTATTTCATCTATTCTTATCAATAAAGTAGACTGCTTGTTTGTGAAGCTGGATTTATCTCTCTTGATAAGTTATCAGTCCATATGTCCTAAGCAACACCGTTAAAGAGTTACGATACCATTACATTTAGCGATGCACCAGCGATTCCGACCACGATACGGCCCGGTCAGGATCACTGGTGCATCACTAAATGGTCGCTAGTGAGCTGCCAAACAGGCAGATCTCACCAGCGGCATAGCAGCGGTCGGCGGTCGTTACTTACATGTCAGACGCGGCGATGAAGATGTCCCCCCGCCTGCGTCCACGCGTCACTCGTCGGCGCCAGCAGGAAGTGGCCGACGAGAAACGGTCCACGACGTTCTCACGCGATCAGCGATAACAAGCGGGGGAGCGGGCCGGCGGTAAGTATCACACATAGCGATATCGCTAGCAATATCGCTGCTGCGTCACAAAATCTGTGGCGCTTTAGCGATATCGCTAGCGATCTCGCTGTGTGTAATGGGGGCTTTACTCTTTAAGGGGGTTGCTTAGGACATATGGACTGATAACTTATCAAGAGAGATAAATCCAGCTTCACAAGCAAGCAGTCTTCTTTATTGATAAGAATAGATGAAATGGCAAAGATTAACTGTAGTTTTAGTTTTCATTTTATAGAATAATTGTACAAATGAAAATACTAATGTAGGAGATGGCAGCTGCTACGGATACGCTTCTACTTCTTTGTCAAAAACAGAAGCTAAAAGGAGTAGCAACAAGCCGCAAAAGATGAATATACATATAATATTTATTAGAAAAATCACAATAAAATCAGATTAGACATAGTAAATATGAACATAGTACATAGAAAAATGGAGGAGACATGAAGGTAGGCAAGGGATGGGTTCAGGGTCAAAATTGGAACCTGGGTAGATAAATATTGCGAATGCACACAGATAACACCAAATGAAAGCCTAGTTGCTGGTAGGGAGTAGCTGTGTGTCAGTAACCTGAAAAGCCATAGCACATATCCAGCGTGTTTCGACTTGCTTTCTCAAAGGGTAATTCCCAATTTTTACCCTAAACCCATCTGTTGTGAATTCACTTTCTGGCCTGCCTCTGGTTGCTAGTGAAGGTAGTGGACCTGGTTGTATTGACAGAGGGGTCGCGAGTTCTCTTTCCGGGCTTGAGAAAGGTCAGCACCCTTTCTGGACCGAAACGTCGCACTGTATGGGCACATAGCCTAATGGGCTGAATTAAACATCATTATACTGAATTTTCCAAGGCGTGCTGCTTTCAATTTTTGATGGATAGGTTAATGCATTGAGACGGTAGGCCAGTCTGAAGAAATGCGTTTTTAGTGCACGCTTAAAACTGTGGGTATTGGGGATTAATCAAATTAACCTGGGTAGTGCATTCCAAAAAATTGGTGCAGCACATGAAAAGTCCTGGAGATGGGAGTGGGAGGTTCTGATTATTGAGGAGGTTAACATCAGGTCATTGGCAGAACGGAGGGCACGGGTAAGGTGGTAGACTGAGACGAGGGAGGAGATGTAGGGTGGTGCTGAGCCACGGAGTGTTTTGTGGGTGAGGGTAATAAGTTTGTACTGGATTCTGGAGTGGATGGATAACCAGTGTAATGACTGGCACAAGGTAGAGGCATCAGTGCAACGATTGGTGAGGAATATGATGTTCTTGAGGCCGATAAAGCGGAGCATAGTGAGGAGGAGCTGGTGATCCACAGTGTCAAAAGCTGCAGAGAGATCCAGGAGAATTAGCATGGAGTAGTGACCATTAGATTTATCTGTTAGCAGATTAGAGACTTTAGTGAGGGCAGTTTCAGTAGATTGGAGTCGAAACCAGATTGTAGAGGGTCGAGAAGAGAGAGAGCGGATAAGACGGGAGTGGACCCGGCGTTCCAGGAGTTTAGAGATAAAGGGAAGATTAGAGTCATGTCTATACTTAGCGGCACAGTTTTGGTCGAGGGATTTTTTTAAAGTAATGGATGTATGATGGCATGCTTAAATGAGATGGGAAAGATAACGGAAGAGAGAGAGGTTGAGTATTTTTGTTAGGTGAGTGGTGACAGCAATGGAAAGGGACTGGAGGAGAAGTGACGGAATAGGGTCACTGGTGCAAGTGGTAGGGTGAGAAGATGCAAGCAGCCTGATCACTTTTTTCTGTGACTGGTTCAAAATCAGAGTATGCTAGATGCAGTGGGGGAGGGAGGACAGTGCTTGGTATGAGGGGATTGAGAGAAAATTTTCTGTCGTATATGTTCAATTTTTTTCTTTGAAGTAATTGGCTAGATCGCCAGCGCTGAGATCCGTGGTTGGGGCCTGCACTCTTGGGTTGAGTAGGGAATGAAAAGTGTCAAAGAGACGTTTCGGATTATTGGATAGTGAGGTAATGAGGGTGTTGAAATAGGTTTGCTGGGAGAGGTGAAGGGCAGTGCTGTATGATTAAACATATACCTAAAATGGATGAAATCTTTGGGTACATTGAATTTTCTCCACAGACGTTCGGCACACCTGGAGCACCGCTATAGGAAACGTGTTGGCAGCATGTGCCAGGGTTGCCGCCGTCGGTGCAGAGTTTTTCTATGTACAGGAGGTGCAGTTTCATCCAGAGCCCTTTGTAGTGTTTAATTGTAATGCTTCAGTGCAGAATCAGGACATGAGAGGGAGGAAATAGGGGCCAATGATGACTGCCTTCATAAGTTTCTGGGTGTTAATGGTCTGTATATTTCTATAAGTGTGGAAAGTGGAGGTGGCCTGAGCGGGATGGCAGTCCTTAATAGAGAATGAAAGAAGGTTGTGGTCAGAGAGCGGGAGAGGGGAGTTTGTGAAATCAGACACTGAGCAAAGCCGGGAGAAGACCAAGTCGAGGGAATTTCGGCCTTCATGCGTAGGAGAGTTAGTAAGCTGGGAAAGGTCGAAAGAGGTTTGAGATAATAGGTGAGTAACCATGTGTTACCATCTTTCCAGTTAGCCATTAAAAGGTATCAACCACTGAGGACTCTCAATTATGAATATTTTTCTATCTACTGGCTAACACGGTACAAAGATATACATTTTTCCTAGGTCAGTATTAGTAATTTGAACTGGATACGCTGAGGGAATGGGAGCCAGTGAAGAGATTTGCAGAGGGGAGAAGTGGAGGAGTAGCGAGGAAAGAGATGAATTAGTTGGGCTGCAGAGTTAAGGATGGACTGGAGAGGCGCGAGGGTGCTAGCAGGGAGGCCACAGAAAAGGATGTTGTAGTAGTCGAGGCGGGAGATGAGGAGGGCATGCACAAGCATTTTAGTAGATTGAGGGTTGAGGAAAGGACGGATTCTGGAAATATTTTTGAGCTGGAGACGACAGGAGGTGGATAGCACTTGGATGTGTGGTTTTAAGGACAGGGCAGAGTTAAGGGTTACTCCGAGGCAGCGGACCTCCGGTACGGGGGAAAGCGTGATGTCGCTAATTATGATGGATAGATCAAGTAAGGGAGATCTGTGAGATAGAGGAAAGAGGAGTTCAGATTTGTCCACATTGAGTTTGAAGAAGCGAGAGGAGAAGAAGGAGGATATGGTTGATAGACACTACGGGATTCTGGACAGCAGAGAGGTATGCCGACATCCCCCTATATCGTGTGACCCCGAGTACAGCCCCTTCTGTGTATCGCATGAGCCGCCCCACAGCCCCTTATTATACTTTAAGCGCCCCACACAGCCTCCCCCATATGCAGCATGACCGCCACACAGCCTCCTTCATATGCGGCATGAGCCCCACACAGCCTCCCCCATTTGTGGCATGAGTTGCACCCGGCCTCCCCATATGCAGCATGAGCTCCAAACAGCCTCCCCTTTATGCAGCATGAACCCCAGCCTCCCTATATACAGCATGAGCCCCAGAGCCTACCTATAAACTGCATGAGCCCCACACAGCCTCCCTATATATACTGCATGAGCCCCACACAGCCTCCCTATATATACTGCATGAGCCCCACACAGCCTCCCTATATATACTGCATGAGCCCCACACAGCCTCCCTATATATACTGCATGAGCCCCACACAGCCTCCCTATATATACTGCATGAGCCCCACACAGCCTCCCTTTCTATACCGCATGAGGCCCCACACAGCCTCCCCATATACTGCATGATGCACAACACAGCCTCCCTTTCTAAACTGCATGAGGCCCCACACAGCCTCCCCATATACTACATGAGCCCCACACAGCCTACCTATATATACTGCATGAACCCCTCACAGCCTCCTTAGTATATCTATATATACTGCATGAGCCCCACACAGCCTCCACATATACTGCATGAGGCACCACACAGCCTCCCTTTCTATACTGCATGAGGCCTCACGCAGCCTCCCCATATACTACATGAGCCCCACACAGCATCCCTATAAATACTACATGAGCCCCATACAGCCTGCCTATATATACTGCATGAGCCCAACACATCCTCCCTACATATACTGCATGAGCCCCACACAGCCTCCCCACATACTGCATGAGGCACCACAAAGCCTGCCTTTATATACTGCACGAGGCCCCACACAGC
This sequence comes from Dendrobates tinctorius, assembly GCF_039654945.1. Taxonomy (NCBI): domain Eukaryota; kingdom Metazoa; phylum Chordata; class Amphibia; order Anura; family Dendrobatidae; genus Dendrobates; species Dendrobates tinctorius. The sequence continues at coordinate 38,112,313 of NW_027361788.1, forward strand.
CTCCCCATATACTGCATGAGGCACCACACAGCCTCCCTATATACTGCATGAGCCCTACACAGCCTCCACATATACAGCATGAGGCCTCCACAGACTCCCCATATACTGCATGAGGCCCCATAGCCTCCCCATGTGCAGCATGACACCACCATAGCCTCCCTATGTGCAGAATGTCATCACCATAGCATTGCTATGTGCAATATGTCACTCCCATAGCATCCGCAAGTGCAGCATGTAACCCCTATTGTTATGATTGAGTCACCGTAGGAGGCAAAACAGAACTGCTAGCTAAGTCCAGAAAACCAGAGAGGTTGGCAGCTATCGGATTGCAGACCCCTGATCCTATCACAACAACTAACAGTAGCCGTGGGGGGTTCCTACGATGCCCTAGACCCCTCGATCACAGCCGGAGAATTAAATAGGCCTAAAGAAAGAAAGGGGAAATCTAAACTGCCCCAGAGCAGACCCCAAAGCAATAGGCAGCCCCCAACATATAATGACGGTGAAGCAAGATGAAAACACTAACACAGACAGAAAGACAGACTGAGCAAAGACGGGGCCCAAACTACCTAGATAGGAAAGGACAGGAAGGCTGCTGTCTGCAATCCGTGAAAAACCCTATGAAAATAAGAGCCAACGGACTGACAGTGAAAAAGGCCCTGAAGACGCTAGGCTTCAAAAAAGCTATGTCAGTACTCAGGAATATTCTGAAGACAGAGCAACCGGCAAAAGGAGATTCAGCTCATCCCAGCAGGGAATGGCAGAATCCAGAAAAGAAAGGAAAACAAAAACAAAACATAAATGCAAACAGGCAAAGCAGAAAACTTAGCTTTAGGGAAGCAGGAATCAGACTGGTGTCCTAGAAGTCCACAGAGAAATCACCCGCAGGGCAGAAGGGCGTCGGCAGCCTTATATCCAGTCACTAACTCCACTCAGCCAGTCATCCTCATTAGACTCAGGTGCCTGATAATCGGGCTCATTACCTTCCTTTACCAGAATAGGGAGTTCACCAGACCTCAGTGACGAAGGGGAAAATGAACTCACAACACCCTATAGCATCCCTATGTGCAACATGACGCCCACATAGAATCCCCATGCACAGCATGATGCCCCCATAGCATCCCCATGCACAGCATGATGCTCCCACAGCATCCCCATGCACAGCATGAAGCCCCCATAGAATCCCCATGCACAGCATGACGCCCCCATAGAATCCCCATGCACAGCATGATGCTCCCATAGAATCCCCATGCACAGCATGACGACCCCATAGCATCCCCATGCCCATCCAAACATACCATAATATGAAAAAAAAAGACCACCACATACTAACCTCGATTACGTTCCCCCGCACTCTGCTTATGTTCCTGTCTCCAGTGCGCTGACTCTCCAAAGTACAAAGCTGACAGGATGATATGAGGTCATCTCAACGGTTTCATATGCTGATTGGTGGAGGAAGTGGCCAGAGGCAGTCAGCGCAGATGGAGACAGTGAGCGGGTAGGCACGGCGTGGACCTCTGTTTTCCAGACCCATGGCTGTCTCGGTCCTCGAGCCGGACTGAGACAACCAGAGGGCAGGATGTGACCTGTGGCCCGCACTTTGCCCAGGTCTGCTCCACACTATATAATGGCCCCTACTAGGCTTCCAAACAGTAAAATGGCCCCAATACAAACCTTCACAGTGTATAATGGCCCCAATTAGCACTCCAATCAGTATAATAGCCCCAACACAGCCCTCCACACAGTATGATGGACCCCCACACACATCTTCACACTGTATAATTAGTTGCATTCAGTGTAATGGCCCCCACATAGCCCTGCAAAGTGTACAGTGGGCCCCACATAATCCTCCAAACAGTATAAAGGCTGCCACATAACCCTCCATATAGTATAATGGCCCCCACATAGCCTTCCTATAGTATAATGGGCCCGCATAGCCTTCCATATAGTATAATAAGTCCCATATAGTTCTCTGCCAAGTACCCACTTCTCATCACGTGACTTGGGGTGCGCCTAAAGGGGTTAATCTATCTACTCTCACTCAGTCCAGCATTCTGTTCTATACTGCAGTGGGAGCATAAATCACACCCCGACACGGACCACACACTCCGTTTCATACACGCTGCCACCACTCACCGAATACACGGGCGATGAGTCCCGGAAATATTACTACTACTGTCTGCCAATCACCAGGGTCACTGTCATGAACTCATTTTCTGCTCCACCAGTTGAGAGTTCCCCTTTCGTTCTTCCTCTGGTGGTGACAGGAGGTAGTGCGGTTGGTTTAAGTGGTAGTGATCTGATGAGGAAGATAACGATTGGATCTCTGGAGTATCAGACTGGATATAAGACAGCCGACGCCCTATCCGGGTGCTGGTGATTCAGTCTGCTTCTCAGGTCCTGGACTTCAGCTCTCTTCCACAGTCTTCTCAAGTTAAGTTTGTTTTTTGCTAATGTTGACACTTGCGCTTGTTGGTCAATTCAGTTTGTTGTGTAATCAGCCTGCCCCTGCTGGGGCTATGCTGAAATTCCACTCCTATTAATCAGTATTTGTCAATCTGCTTTTTGTCCCTTATTAGATTGACCTCTTTTTTGCTCTGTCTCAGAATATTTCAGAGTGCTGATATGGGTTTAGAAGTCTAATGACTTCAGGGTTAATTTTGCTATCAGAATTGTTGGACAATATTTTTGTAGGTTGTTTTTGGCAGATTGCAGACAGTGTCTTTCCTTTACTGTCCTTTTTAGTTAGCCGGGCCCCATCATTTGCTCAGACTATTTTCCTGCCTTTGTTTGTATTTTCTCTTGCTTCACCATCAATACATGTGGGGGGGCTGTCTTTCCTTTGGGGTCTGCTCTGGGGCAGTTAGTTATCCTCTTTTCTTGCTTTAGGCTTATGTAGTTCTCCGGTTGTGACGAGGCATCTAGGACCAACGTAGGAACGCTCCACGACTGCTGCTAGTTGTGCGGTTAAGATCAGGGATCTGCAATCTGCATAGTTACCAACTTCTCTGGTTTTCTGAGACTTAGCTTGTTGTCTTGTTTTTCCTCCTCGGTTTCCCATTCATAACAGGTCACACACTTTAAGGCTATGGATTCTTTAGAGCATACAGTTGTGGCCAAAAGTATTGACACCCCTGCAATTCTGTCAGATAATACTCAGTTTCTTGCTGAAAATGATTGCAAACACAAATTCTTTGGTGTTATTATCTTCATTTAATATGTCTTAAATGAAAAAACACAAAAAGAATTGTCCTAAAGCCAAATTGGATATAATTCCACACCAAACATAAAAAAGAGGGTGGACAAAAGTATTGGCACTGTTCGAAAAATCATGTGATGCTTCTCTAATTTGTGTAATTAACAGCACCTGTAACTTACCTGTGGCACCTAACAGGTGTTGGCATTAACTAAATCACACTTGCAGCCAGTTGACATGGATTAAAGTTGACTCAACCTCTGTCCTGTGTCCTTGTGTGTACCACATTGAGCATGGAGAAAAGAAAGAAGACCAAAGAACTGTCTGAGGACTTGAGAAACCAAATTGTGAGGAAGCATACGCAATCTCAAGGCTACAAGTCCATCTCCAAAGACCAGAATGTTCCTGCGTCTACCGTGCGCAGTGTCATGAAGAAGTTTAAAGCCCATGGCACTGTGGCTAACCTCCCTAAATGTGGACGGAAAAGAAAAATTGACAAGAGATTTCAACACAAGATTGTGCGGATGTTGGATAAAGAACCTCGACTAACATCCAAACAAGTTCAAGCTGCCCTGCAGTCCGAGGGTACAACAGTGTCAACCCGTACTATCCGTCGGCGTCTGAATGAAAAGGGACTGTATGGTAGGAGACCCAGGAAGACCCCACTTCTTACCCCGAGACATAAAAAAGCCAGGCTGGAGTTTGCCAAAACTTACCTGAAAAAGCCTAAAACGTTTTGGAAGAATGTTCTCTGGTCAGATGAGACAAAAGTAGAGCTTTTTGGGCAAAGGCATCAACATAGAGTTTACAGGAGAAAAAAAGAGGCATTCAAAGAAAAGAACACGGTCCCTACAGTCAAACATGGTGGAGGTTCCCTGATGTTTTGGGGTTGCTTTGCTGCCTCTGGCACTGGACTGCTTGACCGTGTGCATGGCATTATGAAGTCTGAAGACTACCAACAAATTTTGCAGCATAATGTTGGGCCCAGTGTAAGAAAGCTGGGTCTCCCTCAGAGGTCATGAGTCTTCCAGCAGGACAATGACCCAAAACACACTTCAAAAAGCATTAGAAAATGGTTTGAGAGAAAGCACTGAAGACTTCTAAGGTGGCCAGCAATGAGTCCAGACCTGAATCCCATAGAACACCTGTGGAGAGATCTAAAAATGGCAGTTTGGAGAAGGCACCCTTCAAATATCAGGGACCTGGAGCAGTTTGCCAAAGAAGAATGGTCTAAAATTCCAGCAGAGCATTGTAAGAAACTCATTGATGGTTACTGGAAGCGGTTGGTCGCAGTTATTTTGGCTAAAGGTTGTGCAACAAAGTATTAGGCTGAGGGTGCCAATACTTTTGTCTGGCCCATTTTTGGAGTTTTGTGTGAAATGATCAATGTTTTGCTTTTTGCTTCATTCTCTTTTGTGTTTTTTTCATTTAAGACCAATTAGATGAAGATAATAATACCAAAGAATGTGTGTTTGCAACAATCATTTTCAGGAAGAAACTGAGTATTATCTGACAGAATTGCAGGGGTGTCAATACTTTTGGCCACAACTGTACAAGGTTCAACGATTATCTACCCAATGGGTAGGATCATTTACTCTTATTTTTTGGTAGACAGCTGCAGAAGGTAAATAGTCTAATGTAAGCAGCCCACAGCTCCTACGGCTTAAGGAATGAATACGTGCCCCTATATTATAAGTACTTGTCCTATTTGTTTCCCAATGTAAAGACTTTATTTACCACAAACAATATTGCAAGCAAACAAGGAAGAAGGTTGTCGAGCCTATACTGCAAAGTTTGGAGTAATATCCAGGCATGTATTTTTTAATGTTTGCACCCCCTCTAGCTTTTCAAAAGTTTCAACATTCCTTAGTTGACATTACTGTTCTGTTTTCTTATGGATTTCATTAGTCAAGAGCAGACCTTTACCCACAATTCTTAACTTCTGACATTCTTTTTGAAGAAGGAAAACTTTTCCAGCCCAGAAACGCATGACCGTATGTCAGTGCTCATTACATGTCACATTTCCCTGTATTGTAATAATGACATACACCACAAGGCGAGAGCTAATGGAGAACGTGGTGACAGAGTTGACAACAGCTGTGTGTACTCACGTGGAATTGTTTTCAATCAGTAACAGAATTGTGCAGAACTGCAAACAATCACCCTGGAGAAGGGCGCCTGGACAGGGTTAAAAGTTCTGAAGGTAAAATTAGTCACTTGATATATTCATCACTTTTCTGGGGCAGCCATAGGCCAATGTTAGCCAATATCCAAATCTTTCCTCACAGTCTACTCGATTTCCTTCTACCTCTTTTCATGACAGCTCACAGCCTTGAAATACCACTGATCAAACACAGTGTATGCCAGAACCAGGCTCTTATACCACATATTACACTGGGATTACGAAGACGTCAATGGTTTCCAAGAATATCTGTCTCTTACATTAGGAATTTATGCAGTTACTCCTAAAAAATCTCTTTAAATGAAATTAAGAACAAGTTATAATCACGCAGGACGTGGTTCCAATTCTGCCCAATAATACATCGTTCATAATTCACAGACCTACATTAAATGCATTTCTACAGACCAAGAAAAGAGAAAAGAATTAGCAGTAAATAGAACAATGTCTTTCCTTTTATCAAGATACTAGCTGAAGAGCCTGGCGCTGCCCGGGCATAGTAACTAACTGTGGTTAGTTATAGCAAATTATAATTATCCTCCATCCCATAGTCCCGTGCCCATATACCCATCATACATATCAACGATCCCATAGGCCCGTGCCCATATACCCATCATTCATATCCTCCATGCCATAGTCGAGTGCCCATATACCCATCACACATCCTCCATCCCATAGTCCCGTGCCCATATACCCATCACACATCCTCCATCCCATAGGCCCGTGCCCATATACCCATCATACATATCCTCCATCCCATAGTCCCATGCCCATATATCCATCATACATATTCTCCATCCCATAGTCCCATGCCCATATACCCATCATACATATTCTCCATCCCATAGTCCCATGCCCATATACCCATCATACATATTCGCCATCCCATAGTCGAGTGCCCATATACCCACACATCCTTCATCTCATAGTCCCATGCCCATATACCCATCATACATATCTTCCATCCCATAGTCCCGTGCCCATATACCCATCATACATATTCTCCATCCCATAGTCCCATGCCCATATACCCATCATACATATTCTCCATCCCATAGTCCCATGCCCATATACTCATCATACATATCCTCCATGCCATAGTCGAGTGCCCATATACCCATCACACATCCTTCATCTCATAGTCCCATGCCCATATACCCATCATACATATCCTCCATCCCATAGTCCCGTGCCCATATACCCATCATACATATCCGACATCCCATAGTCCCGTGCCCATGTACCCGTCATACATATTCTCCATCCCACAGTCCAGTGCCCATGTACCTGTCATACATATTCTCCATCCCACAGTCCAGTGCCCATATACCCATCACACATCCGCCATGTCATAGTCCCGTGCCCATATACCTGTCATACATATCCTCCATCCCATAGTCCAGTGCCCATATACCCATCACACATCCTCCATCCCATAGTCCCGTGCCCATATACATATCCTCCATCCCATAGTCCTGTGCACATAAACCCATCATACATATCCACCATCCCATAGTCCCATGCCCATATACCCATCATACATATTCTTCATCCCATAGTCCCATGCCCATATACCAATCATACATATTCTCCATCCCATAGTCCCGTGCCCATAAACCCATCATACATATCCTCCATCCCATAGTCCTGTGCCCATATACCTGTTATACATATCCTCCATCCCATAGTCCCATGCCCATATACCCATCATACATATTCTCCATCCCATAGTCCCATGCCCATATACCCATCATACATATCCGCCATCCCATAGTCCCGTGTCCATATACCCATCATACATATCCTCCAACCCATAGTCCAGTGCCCATATACCCATCACACATCCTCCAGCCCATAGTCCCGTGCCCATATACATATCCGCCATCCCATAGTCCCGTGCCCATATACCCGTCATACATATCCTCCATCCCATAGTCCAGTGCCCATATACCCATCACACATCCTCCATCCCATAGTCAACCATTATGACATCATAATGGGCGGCGGCAGGGCTTGCAACCTATGACATCAGCGTCGCCATGGCGACCATTGTGACATCATGAGGGGTGGGGCTTGATACGCACACACTGTTTCCCCAGTATGCAAATAGGGGCATTATGACATCATAATGAGGGGCGGGGCTTGACGCACACACACTTTTTCCCCAGTATGTAGATAGGGGCAAAATTGTTTGGTGAATTGGAACGCGCCGGGTTAAAATTTCGCCTCACAACATAGCTTAGGACGCTCTCGGGGTCCAGACGTGTGACTGTGACAAATTTTGTGGCTGTAGCTGCGACGGTGCGGATGCCTATCACGGACATACACACATACAGTGGGGAAAAAAAGTATTTAGTCAGTCAGCAATAGTGCAAGTTCCACCACTTAAAAAGATGAGAGGCGTCTGTAATTTACATCATAGGTAGACCTCAACTATGGGAGACAAACTGAGAAAAAAAAATCCAGAAAATCACATTGTCTGTTTTTTTTTTTCATTTTATTTGCATATTATGGTGGAAAATAAGTATTTGGTCAGAAACAAGCAATCAAGATTTCTGGCTCTCACAGACCTGTAACTTCTTCTTTAAGAGTCTCCTCTTTCCTCCACTCATTACCTGTAGTAATGGCACCTGTTTAAACTTGTTATCAGTATAAAAAGACACCTGTGCACACCCTCAAACAGTCTGACTCCAAACTCCACTATGGTGAAGACCAAAGAGCTGTCAAAGGACACCAGAAACAAAATTGTAGCCCTGCACCAGGCTGGGAAGACTGAATCTGCAATAGCCAACCAGCTTGGAGTGAAGAAATCAACTGTGGGAGCAATAATTAGAAAATGGAAGACATACAAGACCACTGATAATCTCCCTCGATCTGGTGCTCCACGCAAAATCCCACCCCGTGGGGTCAGAATGATCACAAGAACGGTGAGCAAAAATCCCAGAACCACGCGGGGGGACCTAGTGAATGAACTGCAGAGAGCTGGGACCAATCTAACAAGGCCTACCATAAGTAACACACTACGCCACCATGGACTCAGATCCTGCAGTGCCAGACGTGTCCCACTGCTTAAGCCTGTACATGTCCGGGCCCATCTGAAGTTTGCTAGAGAGCATTTGGATGATCCAGAGGAGTTTTGGGAGAATGTCCTATGGTCTGATGAAACCAAACTGGAGCTGTTTGGTAGAAACACAACTTGTCGTGTTTGGAGGAAAAAGAATACTGAGTTGCATCCATCAAACACCATACCTACTGTAAAGCATGGTGGTGGAAACATCATGCTTTGGGGCTGTTTCTCTGCAAAGGGGCCAGGACGACTGATCCGGGTACATGAAAGAATGAATGGGGCCATGTATCGTGAGATTTTGAGTGCAAACCTCCTTCCATCAGCAAGGGCATTGAAGATGAAACGTGGCTGGGTCTTTCAACATGACAATGATCCAAAGCACACCGCCAGGGCAACGAAGAAGTGGCTTCGTAAGAAGCATTTCAAGGTCCTGGAGTGGCCTTGCCAGTCTCCAGATCTCAACACTATAGAAAACCTTTGGAGGGAGTTGAAAGTCCGTGTTGCCAAGCGAAAAGCCAAAAACATCACTGCTCTAGAGGAGATCTGCATGGAGGAATGGGCCAACATACCAACAACAGTGTGTGGCAACCTTGTGAAGACTAAGGCTACTTTCACACATCAGTTTTTTGCCGTCAGGCATGATCCGGCTTTTTTTAGAAAAAACGGATCCGGCATAAATTTTGGAGAACTGTAGAAACGGATCCGTTTTTTTGCTGGATCCGTCTCTGTTCCTGGAGGCTGGCCAATTGGATCTGAGCATGCGCAGACTTAAAAAAACCGGATCCGGTGGCTGGATCCGTCTTTTTCTGGATCCGGCGCATTCCGGCGCCCATAGACTTTCATTGTAGCAAAAAGCTGGAAGCGCCGGATCCGGCGCTTCCGGCTTTTTCGCCGGAGACAAAAAACGTTACAGTAGACGTTTTTTCAAGACGCCGGAATGAGACAAGTTGCCGGATCCGGCAAAAAACGGATGAAACGCAATGCCATCCGGCACGATCCGGCGCTAATGCAAGTCAATGGGGAAAAACCGGATCCGGCATTGCATTTTGCCGGATCCGTTTTTTCCAAAAAAAGCCGGATCGCGCCTGAAGGCAAAAAACTGATGTGTGAAAGAGGCCTTACAGAAAACGTTTGACCTCTGTCATTGCCAACAAAGGATATATCACAAAGTATTGAGATGAAATTTTGTTTCTGACCAAATACTTATTTTCCACCATAATATGCAAATAAAATGAAAAAAAAACAGAATGTGATTTTCTGGATTTTTTTTTCTCAGTTTGTCTCCCATAGTTGAGGTCTACCTATGATGTAAATTACAGACGCCTCTCATCTTTTTAAGTGGTGGAACTTGCACTATTGCTGACTGACTAAATACTTTTTTTCCCCACTGTACATACACACATAAATACACACATTCACACTTTAAGCTTTATATATTAGATTAAAAGGGCATCTGTCACTCGATTCATGCTATTATCATGTAGCCAGGTACGTAATTTGAAGAGCCGATTGAAGACCATAGCCAGAAACAAAGCTCAACATACTCCTCAAGAAGCAATATCATGTGGAAAATAAGAGAAAATATTGATTGCTAAAAAATGATTCTTTATTAAATATTATTAAAAAGAGATCTTAAAAAGACAGGGCAAAAGGCCTACAAGAAAGGGGCACAGGCTGAGGCAAAACAGTATACAATGATGTAAAAAAAATAATAATCCACACACAATAACCCTGTAGATTTAAATATAAATACAAAAATGGTTCTTGCATGCAAAAGTAATAATAATAATTCCTGCCAGAGTCAGTGCACCATAGTAGATGACAATGAACACATTGTTTGTTACTACTAGGTTTTACAGGTTGCCCATGTGGCTGTGGAAAAAGTAGATGTAAATATAAAGAGGTATTGACATGCAGATTAATCACTGCAGGGTTCAACATGCCTCAGTAGACAAAAGCCATTGTTTGTTACTGCTGAGTATCTGCAAAGGAAACAGTATTGCACATTATTGCCCATGTGACTATTAGCGTCCTGAGTGTGCTAAAGGGTTAATGAGTAAAGTGTGCCAGGGAGCTGCACAGAGTATAATAGAAATAAAGTGCCTGGTATAAACCGGGGACTGGTTGTTAGTACCTGAGTTAGAAGAATGTGCCGGATTCGGTGCAGCGTCCACCGGTAACAGCTGAGGGAATGCCGCAGGAGTCTCCCCCCGCCCGACGAGCGCAGTTTCGCTATGTAGCTTCTTCCAGGGGCGTGGAGATAAGGAGGTGTCAGCCGGGTATTTGTAGTGAGGTGCGAGAAGCCAGGGAGGAGTGTGGAGGAACTTCCATTGGTCTGTTGTAGCGCACGTCAGAAAGTCCCACCTCCTTTTGCTAAGGGGACTTCCGCAGTTGCGCTCTGTGGCACGCAGGTGAAATACACAGCGTGTCACTGTTCATATCACTTCCGGTGGTCACTAGGAGGATACAGGGCTAACGCGTGCGCATTAGACACTTGGAAATGTGAACATGGACAGGACTGGGTGTGCTGGAGAAACCGAAAGAAAAAAAAAAAATGTGATTGAATGTGAGCAGGGGATGTATGAAGCGAGGGCTGTGTGTGACTGTGAAATGGGGGAAAGAAACAAAAAGTGAACATGAAAAGCATGTTGGGGATAGTGTATACATAAAAGGAGGACGTGTTGCTGCACAGTGGTTTAAAGGGCAAGTAATGAATAATCAATTGCCTAAATGAGAGGGAGAGTGGAGGCATATCATGAGGTGCATAAATTGCATAAATAAACAGAAGGCAATGATGAACATATAAGTATGCAGGGTGTAGTGAAAACAGGGGGAATGTATATAAATACAGAATTGTGTGTATCCAATACACTGAAAAAGGGGTGCATGGATAACATGAAAAAGGCACAAGCAAAAAATTACACAGAAAGTGCACGTATAAATGTGAATAAAAGAATTTTTTGATATGATAAAAAAACATGTGCAATAAGGAAGTCCATATTATTACTTCCACAGTCAGTTATTATTGTCCATTTTTCTCTATCACTTTCTCCTTGATAGTAGTCTTCTCCTGAGATGATAGCTTTTAGTAAGGTGGATGAAAAACACCGTCAGGACTCGAGGCAACATATGAACATAGCACCTTAAAATTAAATAAATAAAAAATTGAATGAGTAGAACCCTAAAATTATTGAATAAAGCAAAGAGGAGGAAGAAGGGAAAAATAATAATAAGACATAAAAAAACACATAAAAAGAAACCTTAAAAACCTTAAATAACTCTGTACCCAGAAATGCTATGTATTAATGGATTTATAAGAAGGAATTAAAATTAAAATTCTCATTGAGAATGGAGTGATGGTGCCCAAGTGGTAGATCCACTTGCTTTCCAGCTGGGCTAGGGATTTGCCCAAGTCACCGCCACGTATTCCCAGGTTAATTTGATGAATGCCTTTGAAAACAAGATTTTTGGGATACGAATTATGGTGGCTTTTGAAGTGACAGGGTAAGGTTTTCAGGAGAGAATAATCATCTATTGATTTGGCTTTCTCAATGTCCCGAATATGTTCTCTTACCCTGATTTTTAGCTCCCGAGTGGTTAGGCCGATATACATTAAATTACAGGAGCAGGTGGCATGGTATACGACACTTAGGGATGCGCAGGTGAGATGTTTCCTGATTTCAACATTTTTTGATCCATTGGCATTAGAAAAGGTGTGTGATTTTTTTCAAATTGGCACAGGCTTTGCAAAAGCCGCACGGGAAAAAGCCATTTGGTAAAGGTTGCTTGAGGCTTGATGGATGGGGGTCATAGTGACTATGAACTAAAATGTCCCCCAAGTTACAGCTTCTTCTGGCTACAACAGAAGCACCAGAGGGAAGGATTTTACTCAAGACTGGATCCGTTGATAAAATATTCCAATGTTTTTGTAATAATTTTTTAATCTCATCGCACTGATTGTTAAAGGTGGAGATTTATCTCCCTTGATTATCATTTTTATTGGAATTTCTTAAAACGGAATATAGTAAATGTTACCTAGATATTTGTTTTGCCCGCCTGTATCCGTGTTTTATGCCCCTTTTACTATAACCTCGGTTTAAGAATCATTTTGTAAGATCCACAGCTTGATCCTCAAAATCTGATGGTTTGGAGCAGATACGTTTGGCTCTTAGGAATTGACCGGTTGGTATGCCCCTAATTGTTGCAGGTGGATGGGATGATGTGGCACGTAGCAGAGAATTGGTGGCTGTGGGTTTCCTGTAAAGATTTGTATTAATCATTCAATCAGCGGACACTCCCAGTTTTAGGTCTAAAAAATCCAATTCTCTGCTAAATTTATATGTTAATTTGATGTTAAGACTGTTTTCATTTAATTTGCTCATTAAGGTATGGAGGGTGTCAGCTGTTCCTTCCCATATGAACCATACATCATCAATGTACCTCATCCACCCTTGTACATTATGTATTCCAGGAATCAATTCACTTTGGAAAATATTCCTTTCCCATGCCCCTAGGAAGAAGTTAGCGTATGATGGGGCACAGGAAGCCCCCATTGCGGTGTCTTGTGTTTGTAGATAAGTTTGTCAAATGTAAAAACATTATGATTGAGCACAAAATCAAGGAGGCATAAATCAATTCAATCATGTCCTGTTCAATATTACTGTTTCTAAGAAACCAGGACTGTTGTGAGTTCATTTTCTGGTCTACCAGTTGTGAGTTCTCCTTCCAGGCTCCATCTGGTGGTAACAGGAGGTAGTGAGGCTGATTTAATCAGTAGAGATCTGCCACCTGATAATGAGGATGACGATTGGACCTCTGGAGTCTCGGATTGTATTTAAGACAGCCGACACCCTACTCTGGTGCTGGTGATTCCGTCTGGCTTGTCAGGTTTTTTTTTTTTCAGCTCTGTTCCAGTCATCTAAAGCTAAGTTTTTCTGCTAATGTCCACACTTGATTTTGTTGGTCTATTCAGTTTTTTGTGTGGTCAGCCAGCCCCGGCTGGGGTTGTGCTTAATTTTAACTCTTATTTATCTGTATTTGCCAATTTAATGTTTGTCCCTTATTAGATTGGTCTCTTTCTGCTCTGTCTCAGAATATTTCAGAGTGCTGATATAGTGGGAGAAGTCTAGTGACTTCAGGGTTAATTTTGTTATCAGAAGTGTTGGACTTTATTTTGTAGGGTTTTGGGCAGATTGCAGACAGTGTCTTTCCTTTCTAGTTAGTTTGGGCCCCATCGTTTGCTCAGCCTATTTTCCTGCCTGTGTTTGTGTTTTCATCTTGTTTCACCGTCAATACATGTGTGGGGGCTGTCTATTCCTTTGGGGTCTGCTCTGGGGCAGTTAGTTTTCCCCTTTCTTGCTTTAGGATTATTTAGTCCGCCGGCCGTGACGAGGCGTCTAGGTTCATCGTAGGTACGCTTCACGGCTGCTGCTAGTTGTGTGGTTAGGATCAGGGATCTGCAATCTGCATAGTTACCAACCTCTCTGGTTTATCTGGGCTTAGCTTGTTCAGGTTTTTTCCTCCTCGGTGACCCATTCATAACACAGGACACAGCTTTAATGCCATCCTCATGCCTGATGGAGGTATACAATGCCCTAACATCGGCAGTTACCATCATCATGTGTTTTTTGAGGTATACATGGTTTAATTTTTGTAAGGCTGTTGTTGTGGTAATGATCAATGAAATTTGCAATGATTTCACAGAGGCTACCATTTCCAGATAAGATGGGTCTTCCAGGAGGGTCCACCGGGTCTTTATGCAATTTGGGAAGTAAGTACAGTGTCGGTAATTTTGGACGAAGATTACGTATAGTCTCAACCATGTTTTTTGGTATAATACCTGATTCAAAAGCTTTTTCAACAATGGAGAGTTCAGCTTGATATTTTGAACGAGGATTATACGGAAGTTTACAATAACATCGGGGGGTGTCAAGTAGCTTGTGTGCTTGTTTTTCGTATAATACTGTAGGCCATATAACTACATTGCCCCCTTTGTTTGCTGGCTTAAATACTACATTTGGTAAAGATTGTAGATTAGTCAAAGCCTGTTTTTCTTCCCTATTCAAATTGGAAAGCCACGAGGGTTTTGGCTCAAGGGCTTCAATTTCAGTGGTGAGAACCCTGGTGAAAACTTCAACAGCCGAACATGTGCCCATTGGAAGAAATTTTTTGGATTTATTAAAGAGCTTATGTGGAAAATTATTTACTTTACACCTGGTGTTTTCCTGTAATAAATCTTCCAAGTTCCTTAGGGCTTCTTCTTCCTCTTTTGTACCCGTGACTTCCCCAAGGCAATTTTTGTGGTGTATTTTTTAAGAATGAGCTTACTGGTGAATAGGTGTAGATTCCTCACCGTCGTTTATGTGTCTAAGCGACATGAAGGTGAGATTACTATACGTAATATTGGTCCAAAATTACCGACACTGTAGTTACTCCCCAAATTACATAAAGACCTGGTGGACCCTCCAGGAAGACCCATCATATCTGGAAATGGTAGCCTCTGTGAAATCGTTGCAAATTTCATTGATCATTACCTCAAGCCCTTGGTAGGTTTTAAATACAAGAGTTAGGACTGTCCCACAAGGGTTGCCGTGACGTGGCGGGATGGCTTCTACATTATTTTGATCAAAATTATGTTAACTAAATACCCTTATTATTACTATTATTACTACCTTCATGCAATTTTTGAAATATATTTTTTTACTTTTTTATTCCAGGATATTTGTTTTGTGTTTTGCTTTTGGTTTTCTCTGTGTAAAGGTCATGTGTTCATATGCAATCACATTTTGCATGCACATTAATTTACTTTTTCTGCTCAGACCCAGTTTCTCATTTGTTTCATTGTGCATTCTGTGCATATAAGGGTGTGACCGCCCTGTTTCTGAGTTGGAAAATCCATCCTGTCTGGCCTATACTATTACTGGTGGTTCAGTCCCTCTGTCCTTGTTCACATTCACGTCACTTGACAAGTGGAAAGGTTTTAAATACAAGAGTTAGGACTGTCCCACAAGGGTTGCCGTGACGTGGCGGGATGGCTTCTACATTATTTTGATCAAAATTATGTTAACTAAATACCCTTATTATTACTATTATTACTACCTTCATGCAATTTTTGCAATATATTTTTTTACTTTTTTATTCCAGGATATTTGTTTTGTGTTTTGCTTTTGGTTTTCTCTGTGTAAAGGTCATGTGTTCATATGCAATCACATTTTGCATGCACATTAATTTACTTTTTCTGCTCAGACCCAGTTTCTCATTTGTTTCATTGTGCATTCTGTGCATATAAGGGTGTGACCGCCCTGTTTCTGAGTTGGAAAATCCATCCTGTCTGGCCTATACTATTACTGGTGGTTCAGTCCCTCTGTCCTTGTTCACATTCACGTCACTTGACAAGTGGAAAGGTTTTAAATACAAGAGTTAGGACTGTCCCACAAGGGTTGCCGTGACGTGGCGGGATGGCTTCTACATTATTTTGATCAAAATTATGTTAACTAAATACCCTTATTATTACTATTATTACTACCTTCATGCAATTTTTGCAATATATTTTTTTACTTTTTTATTCCAGGATATTTGTTTTGTGTTTTGCTTTTGGTTTTCTCTGTGTAAAGGTCATGTGTTCATATGCAATCACATTTTGCATGCACATTAATTTACTTTTTCTGCTCAGACCCAGTTTCTCATTTGTTTCATTGTGCATTCTGTGCATATAAGGGTGTGACCGCCCTGTTTCTGAGTTGGAAAATCCATCCTGTCTGGCCTATACTATTACTGGTGGTTCAGTCCCTCTGTCCTTGTTCACATTCACGTCACTTGACAAGTGGAAAGGTCTTAAATACAAGAGTTAGGACTGTCCCACAAGGGTTGCCGTGACGTGGCGGGATGGCTTCTACATTATTTTGATCAAAATTATGTTAACTAAATACCCTTATTATTACTATTATTACTACCTTCATGCAATTTTTGAAATATATTTTTTTACTTTTTTATTCCAGGATATTTGTTTTGTGTTTTGCTTTTGGTTTTCTCTGTGTAAAGGTCATGTGTTCATATGCAATCACATTTTGCATGCACATTAATTTACTTTTTCTGCTCAGACCCAGTTTCTCATTTGTTTCATTGTGCATTCTGTGCATATAAGGGTGTGACCGCCCTGTTTCTGAGTTGGAAAATCCATCCTGTCTGGCCTATACTATTACTGGTGGTTCAGTCCCTCTGTCCTTGTTCACATTCACGTCACTTGACAAGTGGAAAGGTTTTAAATACAAGAGTTAGGACTGTCCCACAAGGGTTGCCGTGACGTGGCGGGATGGCTTCTACATTATTTTGATCAAAATTATGTTAACTAAATACCCTTATTATTACTATTATTACTACCTTCATGCAATTTTTGCAATATATTTTTTTACTTTTTTATTCCAGGATATTTGTTTTGTGTTTTGCTTTTGGTTTTCTCTGTGTAAAGGTCATGTGTTCATATGCAATCACATTTTGCATGCACATTAATTTACTTTTTCTGCTCAGACCCAGTTTCTCATTTGTTTCATTGTGCATTCTGTGCATATAAGGGTGTGACCGCCCTGTTTCTGAGTTGGAAAATCCATCCTGTCTGGCCTATACTATTACTGGTGGTTCAGTCCCTCTGTCCTTGTTCACATTCACGTCACTTGACAAGTGGAAAGGTTTTAAATACAAGAGTTAGGACTGTCCCACAAGGGTTGCCGTGACGTGGCGGGATGGCTTCTACATTATTTTGATCAAAATTATGTTAACTAAATACCCTTATTATTACTATTATTACTACCTTCATGCAATTTTTGCAATATATTTTTTTACTTTTTTATTCCAGGATATTTGTTTTGTGTTTTGCTTTTGGTTTTCTCTGTGTAAAGGTCATGTGTTCATATGCAATCACATTTTGCATGCACATTAATTTACTTTTTCTGCTCAGACCCAGTTTCTCATTTGTTTCATTGTGCATTCTGTGCATATAAGGGTGTGACCGCCCTGTTTCTGAGTTGGAAAATCCATCCTGTCTGGCCTATACTATTACTGGTGGTTCAGTCCCTCTGTCCTTGTTCACATTCACGTCACTTGACAAGTGGAAAGGTTTTAAATACAAGAGTTAGGACTGTCCCACAAGGGTTGCCGTGACGTGGCGGGATGGCTTCTACATTATTTTGATCAAAATTATGTTAACTAAATACCCTTATTATTACTATTATTACTACCTTCATGCAATTTTTGCAATATATTTTTTTACTTTTTTATTCCAGGATATTTGTTTTGTGTTTTGCTTTTGGTTTTCTCTGTGTAAAGGTCATGTGTTCATATGCAATCACATTTTGCATGCACATTAATTTACTTTTTCTGCTCAGACCCAGTTTCTCATTTCTAATTTGGGAAGTAAGTACAGTGTCGGTAATTTTGGACGAAGATTACGTATAGTCTCAACCATGTTTTTTGGTATAATACCTGATTCAAAAGCTTTTTCAACAATGGAGAGTTCAGCTTGATATTTTGAACGAGGATTATACGGAAGTTTACAATAACATCGGGGGGTGTCAAGTAGCTTGTGTGCTTGTTTTTCGTATAATACTGTAGGCCATATAACTACATTGCCCCCTTTGTTTGCTGGCTTAAATACTACATTTGGTAAAGATTGTAGATTAGTCAAAGCCTGTTTTTCTTCCCTATTCAAATTGGAAAGCCACGAGGGTTTTGGCTCAAGGGCTTCAATTTCAGTGGTGAGAACCCTGGTGAAAACTTCAACAGCCGAACATGTGCCCATTGGAAGAAATTTTTTGGATTTATTAAAGAGCTTATGTGGAAAATTATTTACTTTACACCTGGTGTTTTCCTGTAATAAATCTTCCAAGTTCCTTAGGGCTTCTTCTTCCTCTTTTGTACCCGTGACTTCCCCAAGGCAATTTTTGTGGTGTATTTTTTAAGAATGAGCTTACTGGTGAATAGGTGTAGATTCCTCACCGTCGTTTATGTGTCTAAGCGACATGAAGGTGAGATTACTACACGTAATATTGGTCCAAAATTACCGACACTGTAGTTACTCCCCAAATTACATAAAGACCTGGTGGACCCTCCAGGAAGACCCATCATATCTGGAAATGGTAGCCTCTGTGAAATCGTTGCAAATTTCATTGATCATTACCTCAAGCCCTTGGTAGGCACACTTCCATCTTACATCCAGGACACAACAACAGCCTTACATGTATACCTCGAAGAACACATGATAATGGTAACTGCCGATGTTGAGGCACTGTATACCTCCATCAGGCATGAGGATGGCATTAAAGCTGTGCCCTGGTTTCTTAGAAACAGTAATATTGAACTGGACATGATTGAATTGATTTTATCCTCCTTGATTTTGTGCTCAATCATAATGTCTTTACATTTGACAAACAAATTTATCGACAAACACAAGGCACCGCAATGGGGGCTTCCTGTGCCCCATCATACGCTAACCTCTTCTTAGAGGCATGGGAAAGGGATATTTTCCAAAGTGATTTGATTCCTGGAATACATAATGTATAAGGGTGCATGAGGAACATCGATGATGTATGGTTCATATGGGAAGGAACAGCTGACACCCTCCATACCTTAATGAGCAAATTAAATGAAAACAGTCTTAACATCAAATTAACATATAAATTTGGCAGAGAATTGGATTTTTTAGACCTAAAACTGGGAGTGTCCGCTGATGGAATGATTAATACAAATCTTTACAGGAAACCCACAGCCACCAATTCCCTGCTACATGCCACATCATCCGATCCACCTGCAACAATCAGGGGCATACCAACCAGTCAATTCCTAAGAGTCAAACGTATCTGCTTCAAACCATCAGATTTTGAGGATCAAGCTGTGGATCTTACAAAAAGATTCTTAAACCGAGGTTATAGTAAAAGGAGCATAAAACACGGATACAGGCGGGTAAAACAAATATCAAGGGAACATTTACTCTATTCCGTTTCAAAAAATTTCAATAAAAATGATAATCAAGTGAGATTCATCTCCACCTTTAACAATCAGTGCGATGAGATAAAAAAATTATTACAAAAACATTGGAATATTTTATTAACGGATCCAGTCTTGCGTAAAATCCTTCCCTCTGGTCCTTCTGTTGTAGCCAGAAGAAGCCGCAACTTGGGGGACATTTTAGTTCATAGTCACTATGACCCCCATCCATCAAGCCTCAAGCAACCTTTATCAAATGGCTTTTTCCCGTGCGGCTTTTGCAAAGCCTGTGCCAATTTGAAAAAAATCACACACCTTTTCTAATGCTGATGGATCAAAAAATTTTGAAATCAGGAAACATCTCACCTGCACATCCCTAGGTGTCGTATACCATGCCACATGCTCCTGTAATTTAATTTATATCGGCCTAACCACTCGGGAGCTAAAAATCAGGGTAAGAGAACATATTCGGGACATTGAGAAAGCCAAACCAATAGATGATTATTCTCTCCTGGAAACCTCACCCCGTCACTTCAAAAGCCACCATAATTCGGATGCCAAAAATCTTGTTTTCAAAGGCATTGATCAAATTAACCTGGGAATACGTGGCGGGTATGGAGTTTTTTAAGGTTTTTAAGGTGTCCTTTTATGTGTTTTTTTAAGTCTTATTATTATTTTTCCCTTTTTCCTCCTCTTTGCTTTATTCAATAATTTTAGGGTCCTACTCATTCAATTTTTTATTTATATAATTTTAAGGTGCTCTGTTCGTATGTTGCCTCCTGACTGTGTTTTTCATCCATCTTACTAAAAGCTATCATCTCAGGAGAAGACTACTATCCAGGAGAAAGTAATAAAGAAAAATGGACAACAACAACTGACTGTGGAAGTAATAATATGGACTTCCTTATTGCACATTTTTTTATCATATCAAAAAATTCTTTTATTCACATTTATACGTGCACTTTTTGTGTAATTTTTTGCTTGTGCCTTTTTTCATGTTATCCATGCACCCCTTTCTCAGTGTATTGGATACACACAATTCTGTATTTATATACATTCCCCCTGTTTTCACTACACCCTGCATACTTATATGTTCATCATTGCCTTCTGTTTATTTATGCAATTTATGCACCTCATGATATGCCTCCACTCTCCCTCTCATTTAGGCAATTGATTATTCATTACTTGCCCTTTAAACCACTGTGCAGCAACACGTCCTCCTTTTATGTATACACTATCCCCAACATGCTTTTCATGTTCACTTTTTGTTTCTTTCCCCCATTTCTCAGTCACACACAGCCCTCGCTTCATACATCCCCTGCTCACATTCAATCACATTTTTTTTTTTTTCGGTTTCTCCACCACACCCAGTCCTGTCCATGTTCACATTTCCAAGTGTCTAAGGCTGGTTTCACATTTGCGTTTTTTAGCGCTGGAAAAAAACGCATATGTGCGCATGCGTTTTTTCCCCTTTATTTAAC
Source organism: Dendrobates tinctorius (assembly GCF_039654945.1). Classification (NCBI taxonomy): domain Eukaryota; kingdom Metazoa; phylum Chordata; class Amphibia; order Anura; family Dendrobatidae; genus Dendrobates; species Dendrobates tinctorius. The sequence goes on from NW_027361788.1 coordinate 38,133,213, forward strand.
ATGGGTGCGCATACCTGCGCGCTTGTAAGCGCATGTATGCGATTTTCATGCTCTGCGTTTTTTTGGGGTGTGCGTTTGTATTTTCCAGACGCAGCATGTTGCATTTTTTGGCCCTGCAAAAAAGCGCATGCGCACATATGCGCACGTTTTGCGCTAAAAATGGCCATTATAGCCTATGGATGCGCATATGTGCGCACTGGCATGCTCATGTATGCGTTTTTTTGCATATGCGTTTTTTTTTTTTAACCATGGAATTTAGGGGTTTGGGTTAGAGTTAGGGTTAGTTAAGGGGGTTTAGGGTTAGGGTTAGGGTCAGGGTCAGGGTTGGGGTTTGGGTCAGGGTTAAGTATGGTTTGGTTAAGGGTTAGGGTCAGGGTTAGGGTCAGGATTAGGGTTAAGTATGGTTTGGTTAAGGGTTAGGGTCAGGGTTAGGGTCAGGGTTAGGGTCAGGGTTAAGTATGGTTTTGTTAAGGGTTAGGGTCAGGGTTAGGGTTAGGGTTATGGTCAGGGTTAGGGTTAGGGTCAGGGTTAGGATTAAGTATGGTTTTGTTAAGGGTTAGGGTCAGGGTTAGGGTCAGGGTTAGGGTTAGTTAGGGTTTAGGGTTTGGGTTAGGGTTAAGTATGATTTGGTTAAGGGTTAGGGTCAGGGTTAGGGTCAGGGTTAGGGTTAGGGTTAGGGTCAGGGTTAGGGTTAGTTAGGGTTTAGGGTTTGGGTTAGGGTTAAGTATGATTTGGTTAAGGGTTAGGGTCAGGGTTAGGGTTAGGGTTAGGGTCAGGGTTAGGGTTAGTAAAGTCATGGTTTGGGTTAGTGTGAGGGGCCACCTAATGTTGGAAAAAAACGCAAACGCGGTAAAAACGCACTAAAAACGCATACAAACGCATAAAAACGCTGCGTTTTTTTCATGCATGCTCATAAAAATGCTTGAAAAAAACGCAGCAGTTGTATGCTTTTGTATGCGTTTTTTCAATGTGTTTTTTGCGGGAAAAACGCGCTGCAAAAAAAAGCAAGTGTGAAACTAGCCTAAGGCCTCTTTCACACTTCAGTTTTTTACAATCAGTCACAATCCGCCAGGTTTTGAAAAAACCGGATCCTCAATTTTCTTTTGAGGATCCGTTTTTTTTCCCCATTGACTTCCATTACTGGCGGATTGTGACGGATTGCTGTCCGTTGCATCCGTTTTTTTTGAGGATCCGCCAAAAGTTGCTGTCCGTTACCATCCTCAAAGATTTCAAAACTGAGCTTGCAACGTTTTTTTTTCTGGCGGATCCTCCAGACACTCATTTAACCCGAAATTCTTTCTGGGTGCCGGACAAAAAAAAAAAAATCTCTCTCTCTCTCTCTCTCCTTCCTTTAAATTTCCTCATTTTCAGGATCCGTCTGAAAACGGATCCTGTGCCATCCGTTCACATCAGTTGAGAATGGATCCGCTTGTCTGACTTTTTGGCGGATTTGAACTGATGCAAAAAAACTGAAGTGTGAAAGAGGCCTAATGCACACGCGTTAGCCCTGTATCCTCCTAGTGACCACCGGAAGTGCTGTCAACACTGACACGCTGTGTATTTCACCCGCGTGCCACAGAGCGCAACTGCGGAAGTCCCCTTAGCAAAAGGAGGCGGGACTTTCTGACGTGCGCTACAATAGACTAATGGAAGTTCCTCCACACTCCTACCCGGCTTCTCGCACCTCACTACAAATACCTGTTTGACACCTCCTAATCTCCACGCCCCTGGAAGAAGCTACATAGCGAAACTGCGCTCGTCGGGCGGGGGGAGACTCCTGCGGCATTCCCTCAGCTGTTACCGGTGGACGCTGCACCGAATCCGGCACATTCTTCTAACTCAGGTACTAACAACCAGTCCCCGGTTTATACCAGGCACTTTATTTCTATTATACTCTGTGCAGCTCCCTGGCACACTTTACTCATTAACCCTTTAGCACACTCAGGACGCTAATAGTCACATGGGCAATAATGTGCAATACTGTTTCCTTTGCAGATACTCAGCAGTAACAAACAATGGCTTTTGTCTACTGAGGCATGTTGAACCCTGCAGTGATTAATCTGCATGTCAATACATCTAATTTACATCTACTTTTTCCACAGCCACACGGGCAACGTGCAAAACCTAGTAGCAACAAGCAATGTGTTCACTTTCATCTACTATGGTGCACTGACTCTGGCAGGAATTATTATTACTTTTGCATGCAAGAACCATTTTTGTATTTATATTTAAATCTACAGGGTTATTGTGTGTGGATTATTATTTTTTTACATCATTGTATACTGTTTGCCACAGCCTATTCCCCTTTTGTGGAGGCCTTTTGCCTTGTCTTTTTAAGTTCTCTTTTAATAATATTTAATAAAGAATCATTTTTTAACAATATTTTCTCTTATTTTCACTTTTTTTCCACATGATATACCTTCTTGTGGAATATGTTGAGCTCAATATTGAAGTGACTTTGCCTTTCTAAAAAAGGACTATGAGATTTATTTTCACAGCCAGAAACAAGCCTAGTCCAATGACCCACCACCCCCACTGCTCCAGGTGATTGCTAGGTCTCACCCCCTTGTACACAAGTAGGAGAGACCAGCCAACCACTTGTAGTGGCATCAGGATCTTCAAATACCAGAGAATCACAGAGAAAAAACTTGGCTGCAATTTGAGGTCAGGCTGTTTCATGCGGACTGTGATTTGGGATACATAAATAAAATTGCAGATTCCCTTTCAAGGGGAGATCCACTACCTGGAAAACATTTTTAAATGAAGCAGTCACACATGTAAAATAAAAATAACAGATACTCACCTCCCGCAGCGGCACCTTCCAGCGATATCAGTGAAGCCTCTAACAGGCTTTACAAGTCATTGTTAAGTCATGTGAGACCAGCAGGCAATCAGTAGCCATTATTGTGTTGTAGCACTCTAATTTCTTACGTTTGATCAACACTCGTCCAAGGGAACTGAAAGCGCAGAAGACCAATAGAGGCCATTGATTTTCTGCAAGGCTTGTGTGACATAACAGTGTCATATGAGCCCAGGGAGACCCGCGCCTATATCACTGGAACTTTTTTTTTTTTTTTTTTTTTCTTTTATAACCTTTTGAGCAATAGGATCCGGACATACATTCGTTTTCGTAAAATAGAGGTACATGGCAACGCGATAACATCCTGATTGAAAGAGATATGTCTCGGAAGGTTATGTTTTTGTATCTCTTCCATACAGGCACCATGCCATAGATTAGGTGCAGAGTTAAAATACTGCATAGGTAGGACATTAATACTTTCAAACTCGACAGAGACCACAGCAATGGTGGTGCTGAAGTAGTAGGAGCTCGGACTAGTAACAGTACTATTACCACTCTCTTTGAAAATTTGGCAAAAAATGCCTTTAACCACGTCTGTTTGCTGTCAATTTTCATTTTTTGCACTTTCGTTATTACTTTCTCGATTCTTGCAGGAGCCGTTTTTCATTTTCCATCAATATCGCCACACAAGGGCTTGGCTTTTGTGGGACAAGTTTTAGTTTTAAATATCAGACTTCACTTACTCATACAATGTACTGAAAAATTGGAAAAAATACAACTGGGAAGAAATGGTGAATAAACTGCTTTTGTTTTTTGGACTTTCTGTTTATCTGGCAATAATTGTGAAGTAAAAATTATCTCCAGGTCAATCGACTCATGGTGATGCTAAATTTATATGCCGTAACATTTTTTATTATTTAAGTAGTGAAAAAAATTTGAAATTTGTTTAAATTAAAAAAATAAATTAAACAAAATGGCTTGTTTCACCATTGTCTACGATCCATATCTTTTATTTTTTTGACAATTGACCTGTTTGAGGGCTTGTTTTGTCCTTTTTATTGTACATATGACATTTTGGTTGCTTTGTATTGCATTTTTTTGTGATGCGAGTTGCCTACAATTCAGGTGTTTTATTCCTCTTGTATTGTTTTGCTTTACAGCGTTTACTGTATCAGTTAAATAATCTTATATCTTGACATACCAGATTTCTCTACATACAGCTATACCAAATATGTTTTTTTCTTCTTTATCTTTAAAAGGTAAAAAGGGGCAATTTGAACTTTGATGTTTTTATTTTGAGCTTCACAAGAATACAAAACATGGCAGCCACATGGGACCCCGGTCTGCCATGGTAACCTGTCAGAGACCCCCGATCATGTCGTGGGGGAGTGAGTGATGGTGTCTGAACAGACGCACAGGCAGGACTGGCAATGCCTTAAATGTCGATATCAGAGATTGACAGCAGCATTTAAGGAGTTAAGGAGCATTCACAGCCGGCATCTGCCGAGTATGGTGCAAGATAAATTTTTGAGCATGCGCTATACAACCGTATCTGGTAAAATGTAGTGTGAACAGGCCCTGACACAATCACTAACTACAAAACGTGCAAACAAAAATATTATTAATTTAAAACAAAAAGGGTTATTCCAGGCACCAAGTCACTTATTTTTCTATGTTTTATTTCAACCCAATTCCTCAGAAATATCCTCATTGGATCTATTCTGGGTGGTGCATGCACAAAGAACATGTATTATATAAAAAAAAGGAACAAGAAAAGCAGCACTCACCCGATCCTTCTTTCAATATGTTGTTTTAATCCATAAAATTGGTTACATAGATATTTGCGGAGGTGCAGGTGGCCAGGGGATTTTTTTCATGAACAGTGAGACCTGCCGGACTATGGCCGTTTCACGCCTTGCTGGTGCTTCTACGGGTCCAGCCATAGTCTGGCAGGTCTCAATGTTCATGGACTATAGACCACGATCCAATGTAGCCACTGTACATCACGATAGGTACGCTGACTTACGCTGACTGGTAGTTAAGGGTACTTAAACCACAGCGCCGTTAATTCACAGCACTGTGATTTAAGTGAATAGCGCCCCCCTGTGTCGGATTTTCTCTGGTGTCTCGGCTGCCAGGGGTAGCCGAGACCCCAGAGAACATGAATCGGTCGGTTTTTACCGACCCCCACTTTTGCGATCGCCGTTATTAACCCTATAACGGCGACCGCAAAAAAAAAAAAGCCGAGATTTTACATTTAATTTCTCTCTCCTCTGATGTGACCGCACATCAGAGGAGAGAGAAATAGGGTCCCCGATCCCCCCCCCGGTACCTCTCCGTGGCCCTCCGTCCCCTCCCGGTGGTCCCACGTCCTGCCGGCATCCTCCGATGGGCGCCGCCATCTTGAAAATGGCGGGCGCATGCGGAGTGCACCCGCCGGGAATCTGCCGGCTCCGGCTGGCAGATTCCATTCATTATTTTGATCACTATGATAAACGATCATAGTGATCAAAATAAAAAAAATAGTACATAACCCCCCGTTTATCACCCCCTTATATAGGCAAATATAATGAAATAAAGAAAATATTTTTTTTTTTCAGTTTTCCATTAGGGTTGGGGTAGGGTTAGGGTTAGGGTTGGGCTAGGGTTAGGGTTAGGCTAGGGTTAGGGCTAGGGTTAGTGCTCGGGTCACGGCTAGGGTTAAATTAGGGTTAGGGCGAACTAGGATTAGGGTTAGAATTGGGATTAGGGATTAGGGTTGGGATTAGAGTTAGGGTTGGGATTAGGGTTAGGGGTGTGTTGGGGTTAGGGTTGGAGCAAGAATTGAGGAGTTTCCACTATTTACCAACTTTGGGGGTCTAAAAAAATCACTTTTGTGGAAATAAAAAAGACTTTATTTTCACGGCTCTGCGTTTATAAACTTTTGTGAAGCGCTTGGGGGTTCAAAGTGCTCACCACACATCTAGATAAGTTCCTTAGGGGGTCTAATTTCCAAAATGGGGTCACTTGTGGGGGGTTTCCACTGTTTAGGCTTATCAGGGGCTCTGCAAGCGCAACATGATGCCCGCAGACCATTCCATCAAAGTCTGCATTCCAAAATGGCACTCCTTCCCTTCCGAGCTCTCCCATGCGCCTAAACATTGGTCCCCCCCCACATATGGGGTATCGGCGTACTCAGGATAAATCGCATAACAACTGTGCAGGTATGATTTCTCCTGTTACCCTTGTAAAAATAAAAATTTGGGGGCGAAAAGATCATTTTTGTGGAAAAAATATGGATTTTTTATTTTCACGGCTCTACGTTATAAACTTCTGTGAAGCACTTGAAGGTTCAAAGTGCTCACCACACATCTAGATAAGTTCCTTAATGTGTCTATTTTCCAAAATTGGATCACTTTTTGGGGGGTTCCACTGTTTAGGCCCATCAGGGGCTCTGCAAACGCAACATGATGCCCACAGACCATTCCATTAAAGTCTGCATTCCAAAATGGCACTCCTTCCCTTCCAAGCTCTCCCATGCGCCCAAACAGTGGTTCCCCCCCACATATGGGGTATCAGCATACTCAGGACAAATCGCACAACAACTGTGCAGGTATGATTTCTCCTGTTACCCTTGTAAAAATAAAAATTTGGGGGCGAAAAGATCATTTTTGTCGAAAAAAAATAGATTTCGTATTTTCACGGCTCTACGTTATAAACTTCTGTGAAGCACTTGATGGTTCAAAGTGCTCACCACACTTCTAGATAAGTTCCTTAATGGGTCTAGTTTCCAAAATGGGGTCACTTGTTGGAGGTTTCCACTGTTTAGGCACATTAAGGGCTCTCCGAACGCAACATGACATCCGATCTCAATTACAGCCAATTCTGCGTTGAAAAAGTCAAACGGCGCTCCATCCCTTACGAGCTCTGCCGTGTGCTGAAAAAGTGGTTTACGCCCACATATGGGGTATCGGCGTATTCAGGAGAAATTGTTCAACAAATTCTGTGGTTGATTTTCTCTTTTAACACTTGTGAAAATAAAAAAAATTGGTTCTGAAGTAAATTTTTTGCAAAAAAAAGTTAAATGTTAATTTTTTCCTTCCACATTGCTTTAGTTCCTGTGAAGCACTTAAAGGGTTAATAAACTTCTTGAATGTGGTTTTGAGCACCTTGAGGGGTCTAGTGTTTAGAATGGTGCCACTTTTGGGTATTTTCTGTCATGTACACCCCTCAAAATGACTTTAAATGTGATGTGGTCCCTAAAAAAAATGGTTTTGTAAATTTTGTTGTAAAAATGAGAAATCGCTGGTCAACTTTTAACCCTTATAACTTTCTAACAAAAAATAAATTTTGCTTCCAAAATTGTGCTGATGTAAAGTAGACATGTGGGAAATGTTATTTATTAAGAAATTTGTGTGACACATCTCTCTAATTTAAGGGCATAAAAATTTAAAGTTTTAAAATTGCAAAATTTTCTAAATTTTCGCCATATTTCCATTTCTTTCATAAATAAACACAAGACTTATCGAAGAAATTTTACCACTAACATGAAGTACAATATGTCACGAAAAAACAGTCTTAGAATCAGCGGGATCCATTAAAGCGTTCCAGAGTTATAACCTCATAAAGGGACAGTGGTCAGAATTGTAAAAATTGGCCCGGTCATTAAGCTGCAAACTGGCTCTGTCGCTAAGGGGTTAATGAGACAATAATGTGCTCCTTGCTGAAGAGAAAAATACACTGAGCATGCGTCATAATAAACAATATTAAAAGTTAACCATTCCAATTTATTAACACCAAAAGATTAATCCCATATATGACAATTTATTTAACTGGTCATTTTTTGATTATCACACGGCACCCAGATAAATCTATGGAGCCGTGCTGCAAACCTGTATGTATACTTTAGTCAACTTTGCAATGCACATTTCAATTCAGTATAAGGAAATAATTTTTTATGAAGAGATAAACTCTCATGGATCTTTCTTATTCTCATTTATAGAAGAAAAAAATGACGAAAAAATAAAATAGAGTCCGCTAATCCATAGTCTTCAATTTCACTTAATGTTTAATGCGGTTTTAATCAGAGCAGTTTTTGTTCCAGTCAATTTAACCGTAAATGTAGCAGATTTAATGGTGGGTTTACTCCTAGCTCTAAAGTTCCATGTTTAATAAAAATCAAGGAAACCGATACCCTGCCAACCGTCATATAATGCGCTGGTCCCTCCATGACATAAGATAGTTTGGCACAGTTTAGTCATGGGGGCCCTTCTTTTTCTTTATGCATCTCAGGGTAACATCACTTTAGTCATCTCTACAGTCCATGTAGTGAAACACAGATGCTGGAATATTTTCCTCTATTGTTTTCTTTGTATGTAAGTTGTGGTGTGCACTGGAAAAACACAGCACTTTAGATTTCTAATCGCTCAGTCACACATTGCATTTTTTTTTCTTGCGGTTTTTGATCTGCAGTGCGTAGTTAAAAAAAAAAAAAAAAAAATGTAGCATGTCAATTCTCTCAGCTTTTTTACTTTATTTTATTCCTCACTGAGATAAATGAGTTTCTTAAAAGCTACAAGAAAAGTGCTGTGTGAGAACATACAGAAAATCTAGACCTAATACTTATGTCTTCTGCCAAGACTGTGCAAGTGGCATATCAGGGTCACTATAATTCCGAGGTCTTGAAGAAGAGTCCTTGTGGACTATACAAGACACAAGGTTACCCTACTAATATACAGTGTAAGCGCAAAGGAAGTCATTTATCTTTAAAATGGTTGGGACCTAATGGATAAATAATTGTGGACACAAATACAGAACAATCATATCAGCCATCAGGGGATGTCAGGGAGACCTCATACACATTAGACAACCTCATACACATTAGACTGTTTACCGATCTGGCTAAAGAGGTTGGGTTTGGCTGACTCTGATCTACTGTGTACTGCTGGATTCATACCAGTGGTTCTACAGCATTTTAATTATAGCACGTGTTACTCTTCCACAAAACATAGCTGCATCTTCCTTGTGTATATTAGTTTATACACTTCGTAAGCTCTCCAGAGATTCATGCTAAAAATCTAACACATGGTGTCGGACACTAGATGAGCGGGGCTTACCTCAGGCAGGATTGCTTTGAATACTGGAGCATCCATCAAGGTGATCTGGCTCTAGATTAAAACAAAAAAGGCAAGTGACTAACAAGAAAACAATACTGATAGAGAATGGATAAACTTTATTATAAGAAATAACCTATTGGGGTTAATTGTTGTTCTTTTGAGATCACAAAACAGATATGTGTGTGGCTCAGCCTACAAATTATCGTTTCATTATAGGCAAGTGTCTGAGAGGACATAGTTGTCCAGAATTAGAAAAACATGGCTGCTTTCTTCTTCTACATATTGTGTCTGGTTTTGAAGTTCAGCCCAACTAAAGTGAATAGTGCAGAGATGTGATGCTACACACGACATGTAGACAGGGGTCATTGTTTAGGGGGAAGGGGGAGCGGCCATCTTTTCCTAACCTTGGAAAATCCCTTTAAGGAAACATAGTCTGTCCATACAGCTCTATTTCCCAAGATCAAGCATGAAAATTACAAACAGGAGGCTGCGGCCAAATGCGATGCAGGGAAATGCAGCTCATCCCTATTAAAGTGAATGGGGCCGGCTGCAGTATCCTGCACACCTGAGAAGGAAGGAGCACCACTTCCGCACTACACTAACCTCAGAGCTCCACACCTTCTAGGGCAATAGACCACAAAGTGACAGCATTTCCAGTGGTAAGCCAGTACTTTGAAAGATCGCAATACCACATTAACTGTGCATACATACATACAAACACACACATATATATATATATATATATATATATATATATATTTTATATACACACACACACATACATACGGAGCTACTCTTGATTATCCCAGGAAATTAGGAGAAACAGAGTCGAAAGCTACGAAAATATATATAACTTTATGAATTACAAGAGGACATATCTTGGGACAAGACAACATTCATAAGTAGTCACATAATGTATTCAAGATAACGATGAAAAAATAACCATTGCCTGGAGATGAAAAGGACTAGTGCTGCCCTATAATAAAATAGACTGGGTAACACAGTGCTAAGACAGGTCAGACCAAAATGGTTGACCACATGGATCCGCAGTGGGAATTTTTTATATAAATTAGAGGAATGCCTAATTAATCATTACAATATAGCCAACCATAAATAGACTGACCAGACGAAGCACATGTAATGCCTGACTGATGGCCCAAAGGCACACACTGATACATATATATGGCGTGGCAGAACAACCTCAATAAAGGTAACCAGTGTTTTGAAGGTTCACATACAAAAGGAGGTGTTTACACCGCACCAACAATAAGGAGGTAAAATCAAAAGCAGGTTAAGAGAATGATAAACTAAACCATTGCTGTAGCCGCCCAAGTGGGCCCTCGGTCACCTGACACAAACCGCCCATGCCTTTCGCTGATTGGGTGGTTTGTGTCAGGTGACCGGAGGCCCATGATATTTAAGAGGCATTTTTTAATCCATTAGCCACGCCTACTGAGGAAGCAAATATCACCTTAGTGAAACGTATGTTGGGGTGACTGATGCACCTGAGCGGCTACAGGAATGGGTAATTTATCATTCTCTTAACCTGCTTTTGATTTTATCTCTTTATTGGTGGTGGGGTGTAAACACCTCCTTTTGTATGTGAACCTTCAAAACACTGGTCACCATTATTGAGGTTGTTCTACCACGCCATATATACATATCAGTGTGTGCCTTTCGGCCATCAGTCAGGCATTACACGTGCTTCGTCTGGTCAATCTATTCATGGTTGGCTATATTGTAATGATTAATTAGGCATTTCCCTAATATATATAAAAAATTCCCACTGCGGATCCATGTGGTCAACCATTTTAGTCTGACCTGTCTAAGCACTGTGTTATCCAGTCTATTTTATAACAGGGCAGCACTAGTCCTTTTCATCTCCAGGCAACGGTTATTATTTTTTCACCATCATCTTGAATACATTATGTGACTACTTATGAATGTTTTCTTGTTCCAAGGTATGTCCTTTTGTAATTAATAAAAAGTTATATATATTTTTGTAGCTTTTGACTGTTTCTCCTCCTTTTCCTACAATGTCAATGAGTCGACACTGCGTTTACTCTTCTGGGTATATTTAGCACATTGTTGCTTGATTTCTAAGTATGTATTATTGGAGTTATTTTTTCTATTTTTATTATCCCAATCTGTTAGAAAGGTCCCCCCAATGATGAGCTGACTATAGGCTTCCCCCGCTGCTGCAGCCCCCCAGAAATATATATTGGCAACACGTGCTTGACTTGCATGCAGCATCAACATAGGAGAATAGAGGTATAGCAAGACGCCCACTGAAATAAATGAAAGGTCCAAATAATACATGGACATGCCTGACCCAAAAGAGAAAGATGCTTACTAAAGCTATCGTTAATTGATGAAGATCCCAATGTGGGACCCCCTACTAATAACCCAGAAAGCACACTACAAGGTAATTGCTCAATCCCTTTATTATTATTATTATACATTTTTATAGCGCCATTTATTCCATGGCGCTTTACATGTGAACGGGGCAAATATAGACAAGTACAGTAAAGATGAGCAAAAAAAGGCACAAACAAGTACAGAAGGAGAGAGGATCCTGCCGCGAGGGCGCATAGTCTACAGGGGACTAATATATAACGTAAGCTAGACTGAAAAGAAATAATCCAATTGCTTACTGCAAACTCCTCAGGAGTCACTTTCAATACATCGAACACCACAGCATCATAGCTCTTGTTGGCGTAGTCGGAACTATGTCCGTCCAAAGAGTCCGAGCTGCTGCTCCCCTGTGAAAAAAAAAAAAAAGTTACATAGTAAAAAAGGCTAAGAATGAAACAGAAGTCATCATTATACTACATATCCATCTCTTCCCTTCATTAGTTCATGTAGGTACTCATCGCTATAAGGCTATGTTCACATGCTGCGTTTTTGCGGCTTTTTAATGCAAATTTTAAGCTGTGTTTTACAGTACAAGAAAATGAAATTTCAGGAAACTCATGCACACATATTGATTTGGCCACTGCTTTGATTTTGCAAATTTCAGCATGTTTGCAGCATTTTTTTTCACCTATAGGAACCAATGGGTAAGTGCAAAATTGCAGTAAAAACACAAGCATCAGCTTTTGCTGCATTTTTGGTGCAAAGCAATGACTTTTTGGGGTCACTAAAGTTTATCAACGTGTACAAGAGACAACAAAAACACAGCAAGAAAAAAAGCAGTAAAAACTAATCAAAACCTGCTATTTGTAAGCAGCTTCTTTACGGTCAAGAGACCAGGTTTTGCCTGCGGAAAAAAAAGCAGCAAAAAAGCATAATGTGAAGACATCCTTAAGGGGTTAATACATTGCATTTCAGACATTCTCTTTTTCAGTACGGTATATGTACCTATTTTCTCCACATTGCACAACCATAATTATATGTTCTTCTTCCATACTTTAATTCAGTTGTTAAATTGTCATATTATTTTCTCATTATCTACAGTTGGAAGGACTTATGGCTGAACTTCAGGCTTTTTGAAAAAAAAAAAACCTTTAAAGATCATCAGGGATTCTCCAAAACAATATAATTAATGTAATAAATAGTAGATCCTATGGCAGAAGCAATAGGCTTTTATAGTTGCATACATAGAAAGAGGCCAAGGGTGTCCAATCCATCACAGTCTATCACATCATTTATATATCCATTTTATTATAGTAAAAGCATGCATGCACATGGTCCGACGAACAATGTTTTGTCAGTATAGATTGGTTCAGCCAACGTCAGTCTTAGGCTACTTTCATTCACACTAGCGTATGGCCGAGCAGTGGAGGGCTGCGGACTTCCTCCGGGAAGCTCCGCCCATGGCCGCACCTCCTCCGGTCAGCATGCGGCCTGTACCCTATCTTTAACATTAGGTACGCAGGCCTTGCCGATGTATGCGGATGCCTCTGCATGCATCATTTTGACGGTGTGGCAAACCGCGTTGAACACACCGTCAAAATGACGCATGCGGAGGCATCCGCATACATCGGCAAGGCCTGCGTACCTAATGTTAAAGTTAGGGTACGCAGGCCGCATGCCGACATAGGTGGAACTGACCGGAGGCAGTGCGGCCGTGGGCGGAGCCCTTATTATAAGCAAGCGTCATTCAAGTATTTTGCAAACCTGGGTGGCAATTCTGAAGCTTAAATATCGGCTATGGATGTGGTCCCTCAGCTTTCCCAAACACTAGATTTAACTATGAAAAGAATAATACCAAAGTTAATAAATAGCTAAAATTATTTGTAGGATTATTAATGAGGTCTGTGGATTTAGGGGTTCTTGCACAAAACAGATGGGATATTCCCATAAAGGAAGTAGATTAGATGTTTTACTCAACCCAGCATCACATCTGGCTCAGTGCCATATTTTCTTTCTTAATAAATAAGTTTTCCCAAAGGTTTTTCTAGACTGGGAACGTTTGCATCATAAAATATCAAATTAACTGGAATTTACATAAGGACACTTGGTAAATCCCACCACTGGTCAACAACATGAAACTCTTGTAGGTCGGCTGTGGTCAGGAATGTAAATCAAAGCCTTTTCACAGTCATGCAACATTAATTTGTAGACAGATTGCCCTGAAATAAGAAGGCTCTGTACACTAACACCCAGAGACAGAAAGCTGACTAAATATACAGTTTGAAGAAATTACCCAAATGATATGTACCAGGAAGAGATGATTGAAACCTTCTAAAGCATATATAGATCTGTAACCTTGCATCATAGGTTCTCTCCGGTGACAAGCCAGTAAAGGAATGCACTGTAAATTGTGACTAGCGGTAACCTATACAGTACAGATTTACACAACTTTATATGTGTCAATAGCACATTCATCTTTTAAGGCCCCTTTATATTTAGCGATGCACCAGCGATCCTGACCACGATATGACCCAGTCAGGATCACTGGTGCATCTCTAAATGGTCGCCAGTGAGCTGCCAAACAGGCAGATCTCACTAGCGATGCAGCAGCAGTCGGGGGTCGCTCTTACCTTTCAGATGCGGCGATGATTACGTCCTCCTGCCCGCATCCATGGCTTGCTCGTTGGCGCCAGCAGGAAGCCGACGACGATAAATGGACCAGGCCGATCTCGCGCGATCAGCGATAGCCAGCGGGGAGCCGGGTCGGAGGTATCACATGTAGCGATATCGCTTCTGCGTCACAAAATCGGTGACGCTTTAGCGATATTGCTAGCGATATCGCTATGTGTAAAGCCCCCTTTAGACTCTTTGCTAAGTATTGAAAGAGAGTCAGTCAAGAGTGAAGGTTTTATGACCAAGATGAAGTAGGGGTGAAGGATATTGCAAGACATTTTCAAGTAACGTTCCAAAATGATTTTAAGTTTTTAAACCCGATATTATGTATAAGTAATGTGAAGTAATGATACCGAATTTGCAAGCAAGTCATCAAATTGTGTAACAGATTATACCTCTCAGACATCTGCACCTAAGTTTTTATGACAAAATTTAGAGATGAGAAATCCAAGTCAAGGTCCCTTTGTCCAATATCCATTCTAGTCCTCAGTGGCAAAGGCACCTCTGCTCTTGGCATCCTGGGTACTGCTGTCTGTTACACGGCGTGGTGAGCTGAAGCTTTTATTTGTACCTTTTTTGGGGTAATAACAACATTTTGAACCCCTTTTTTTCCTTTTCTTAGAGAGGTATGACAACCAAAAAATGTTAGTTCTGGAATAATTTTACATTTTGATAGGTCAGACACGTAAAGATTCTAATTTGTTATTTCTTTAATTCTAAACTATGAAAACGGAGTTAATCAAGCTTCTGTATTATATATATATATATATATATATATATATATATAAAAACTTTTTTTTGCTAATTTTTTTTTTTTTTTTAGTAGTCCTCTCAGGGGGAGTTGGACCTGTTTGCTGAGGGGTGGCCATGCTTGAGTGCTGAAAGGAAGTGTTCGTCCAGAGCTCCTAGAATCCTGAGCAATTATCATGGATATAACACCACCTTTATTCCCCTACTTTTTGTCCTGGGAGGAGAGAATTTACAGATCTGGCAAAAATTAAGCGACCACTGCACAGTTTTATAAAAATCAGCTTCTCTACATGTCTGACAGCCATTCCATTCCAGTGTCAGTTGAATTCCAACCAGAGTACACCTCATTCTACTTAACGTCTTCTGATTAGGTGATCACCTGAACCTTATCTTATTTAACAAAGGAAAGTATAAAAAAAACCCTGTTGTGGTGTTCACAATCCTCTTGCAATAGGACAAGCTGGATGGCAAAACAAGTGCTAGTAATGTCCCAAGAGTAATAGGAATGAAAAAATAACTTTTATCCATGCCAAAGGAGTTAAAAAGAAAAGTCTTGAGTGAGGAAAAGGGCTCAATTCTGGCTTTACTAGCAGAGGGATACAGTGAGCGCCATGTTGCCTCCATCCTTAAAATTTCTAAGACGGCAGTCCATTACAACAAGGTCAAGCTGCAGACATTAGGGACAACAACACTACAGACTGGCAGAGGGCGAAAACAACTCTCCACTGACCGGGATGACGTCATCTTATTCGAATGTCACTCAGCAACCACAGGATATCAAGTGACCTACAAAAGGAATAGCAAATGGCAGCTGGGGTGAAGGATTGGACCATAGAGGACTGGAGTAAGGTAATCCTCTCTGATGAGTTTAATTTTCAGCTTTGCCCAAAACCTGGTCATCAAATGGTTAGACGGAGACCTGGAGAGGCGTACAAGCCACTGTTGTGAGTTCATTTTTCCCTTCACCATTGAGGACTGATGAACTCCCTCTTCTGGTGAAGGAAGGTAGTGAGGCTGATTACCAAGCATCTGGGCAGGATGATGATGACTGGGTGACGGGAATTGCTGACTGGATATAAGGCAGCCGACGCCCTTTTGCCTTGCTGGTGATCTCTCTGAGGGATTCTAGGAGACCAGTCTGATTCCTGCTCCTCAAAACCTAAGTTTTCTGCTCTGCCTTTTGCATTTGTGTTTTGGTTTTGTTTTTCCTTGTTTTTCTGGATTTCTGCCATTCCCTGCTGGGGTGTGCTGAATTCCTTTTTGCTCTGTCTTCAGAAGATACCTGAGTGCTGATATAGTCTTTTTTTAAGCCTAGCCTCTTCAGGGCTTTTTTCCCTATCAGCTGTTGGCTCTTGTTTTGATAGGGTTTTGGCGGATTACAGACAGCAGCTTTTCTATCCTGTCCTATGTAGTTAGCTTGGGCCTCATCTTTTGCTCAGCCTATCTTTCTATCTGTGTGAGTGTTTTTTCATCTTGCTTCACCGTCATTATATGTTGGGGGCTGCCTATTGCTTTGGGGTCTGCTCTGGGACTGTTTAGATTTCCCTTTCTGTCTTTAGGCTATGTAGTTATCCGGCTGTGATCGAGGGGTCTAGGGCACCGTAGGAACCCCCCACGGCTACTGCTAGTTGTTGTTGATAGGTTCAGGGGTCTGTAATCCGATAGCTGCCAACTTCTCTGGTTTTCTGGACTTAGCTAGTATTTCTGTTTTTGCCTCCTACGGTGACTCATTCATAACAAGCCACAGTGTCTTGCACCCACTTTGAAATTTGGTGGAGGATCAATGACGATCTGGGGATGCTTCAGCAAGGCTGGAATTTGACATGTTAATCTTTGCGAAGGACGTATGAATCAAGCCGCATACAAGGTTATCCTGGAAAAACATCTGATTCAATCTGCTCAGGCAATGTTCCCCATCTCAGAGGACTGCTTTTTCCAGCTGGACAAAGCTAGGTCAATCAATGTGTGGATGAAGGACCACCACATCAAATCCCTGTCATGACCAGCCCAATCTCCAGACCTGAACTCCACAGAAAACCTCTGCAATGTAATTAAGAGGAAGATGGGTAGTCACAAGCCATCCAGCAAAGAAGAACTGCATAAAGGTCACCCAAAAGCAGTGTGAAAGACTGGTGGAAAGCATGCCAAGACGCATGAAAGCGGTGATTAAAAATCATAGTTCCACAAAATATTGATTTCTGGACTATTCCTGAGTTAAAACATTAGTATTGTTGTTTCTAAATGATTATGAACTTGTTTTCTTGGCATTATTTGAGGTCTGCAAGAACTGCATTTTTTGTTATTTTGAAAAATTTCTCATTTTCTGAAAACAAATACAAAACTTAGTGTTTGGAAATTTGAAGACATGTTGTCAGTAGTTTATAGAATAAAAGAGCAATTTACATTTTACTCAAAATTATACAGCTCTGGCAAAAATTAAGAGACCACTGCCTAGTTTCAGTTTGTCTGATTTTTCTCTTAATAGGTATATTTTTGAGTAAAATGTAAATTGCTCTTTTATTCTATAAACTACTGACAACAGGTCTTCAAATTTCCAAGCATTAAATTTTGCATTTATTTTTTATATATTCTTTTTAACGGAGCTGAGGTTTAAGGTTCTAGCACCCCCCGGGTTCTCTGGGATCCCCCGATCACTCCCTCCTCGGTACCGCCGTTGTCTCTACAGGCTCCTCTGAAGTCCCCTGTGCCACCGGCTTCTTCTTCCAGGAGAAAATGGCGGCGCATGTGCAGTGCACCTGCCGAGATCTACCGGCCGGCATCCAGCAACAATAGAAGATTTTTTCCTATTGGTTCATTTTGATCACTATAATAGGGTCTATCACAGTGATCAAAATAAAAAAATAGTAAATCAAACCCCCTTTATCACCCCATTAGTTAGGGAAAAATAATAAATTGAAAAAAAAAAAAAGTACTTATTTCCATTTTCCCATTAGGGTTAGAGTTTGGCTAAAGGGAGTTAGACTAAAGTTAGGGTTGGTGCTAAAGTTAGGGTTTGGATTGTTACGATTGGGATTAGGGTTAGGGTTGGGATTAGGGTTAGGGGTGTGTTGGGGTTAGGGTTGGAGTTAGAATTGGGGGGTTTCAACTGTTTGGGCACATCATGGGCTCTCCAAATGCGACATGGCGTCCGATCTTAATTCCAGCCAATTTTGCGTTGAAAAAGTCAAATGGCGCTCCTTCCCTTCCGAGCTTTGCCACGCATGTTTCGAGCTATTGGCTCTCATCATATTACAAGACTCATTAAAGGGTTGATTGTGACTTATAGGATCGTTACTAACAACAGGTGGCGCTATAGAGTTCAAGTCCTCTTTTTCTCTGAAGAGTCAATTTGCATATTATTTTCCCAGAGCAGCATTGCACAGCGAATAAGCCTCCTTACCTTGACACGCCAGAGCTGGCATGTCACTCTCCACAAGGAGAAATCTTACCGCTTAGACCTCAGTCCAGAGCCTCTCACCTAGCCAAATCAGTTCTCATACTTTGCACTGACGAGAGCCAATAGCTCGAAACAATAATGTCTGCAAATAGAGTTCAAGTCCTCTTCTTCTCCAGAGGTAATTTGCACATTTTTTTTTTAAAACATTCTAAAAATTTCTGTAAAGCACCTGAAGGGTCAATAAACTTCTTGAATGTGGTTTTGAGCACCTTCAGGGGTTAAGTTTTTAGAATGGTGACACTTTTGGGTATTTTCTATCATATAGACCCCTAAAAGTGACTTCAAATGTGATGTAGTCCCTTAAAAAATGGTGTTGTAAAAATGAGAAATCGCTGTTTAACTTTTAACCTTTACAACTTCCATAACAAAAAAAAATTTTGTTCCAAAATTGTGCTGATGTAAAGTAAACATGTGGGAAATGTTACTTATTATTAAGTATTTTATGTGACATATCTCGGTGATTTAAGGGCATGAAATATTAAAGTTGGAAAATTGCAAAATTTTGGACAAATTTCCGTTTTTTTTCACAAATAAATGTAAGACATATTAAAGAAATTTTACCACTATCATGAAGTACAATATGTCACGAGAAAAAAATGTCAGAATCACCGGGATCCATAGACGTGTTGCAGAGCTATTACCTCATAAAGGGACAGTGGTCAGAATTGTAAAAATTAGCTTGGTCATTAACACTAGAACTACCGGAGGGGTCATTTTGACCCATTTGCTATTTCTTTTTCCTATAATTTCTAAAATTTTAACAAATGAGTTGTGACTTTTTGTGACTTTTATTTATTCATGGTAGTGTATATTTTAGGACACAAAAATGAATTGTAACTTTTTTCAGGGGCCCGGATTTTACAATTCATACCTATAAGTACTGAAGGGGTCAGTTTGACCCCATACATAAAAGTAGTAGTAGGCAAGTCACCTAATATTACAGAGTACAGAAAATCACAGTGCTTCTCCCTAGTTGTAGATTGTAATTGTATCTTTGCATATCAGGGATGATTCAGCATTTTGTTTTGTCTAAACTTGTCTAAACATGTTTGATCCATGTCTCTTGTAGCGATTTTCTGTCTGCACTTCAATAGCAAACAGTACAGTTGAAGCTACAACTCTGCATGTTTTTACAGTGTTGTTTTATTACTTCTGCGATCTTACAAGTCCCTTTTTGCAACGTATATTTGAAGCATGAGTAAGAAGAGGGGTCAGACAAGTGATGAAATTTTGAAATGTCTTCAGAATTTATCTGAAAATGAGTCAGAAGAAGTGGCCCATCATCCGCAATGTCTGAACCACAAACAAAAGGACAAGAAATCCGGAAGCGTCGAAAATGTGGAGTTGGAAGATGCAACAAAATAAAACAACTAAAACTTGCGCAAGCTGTAACAAACCAGTTTGTGGAAAATGCACTGGGAAAGTGGAAGAAAGTACTGTTTGTTTTAACTGTTGGACACCGCATGCTATGACCATGTAAAAGGAAAATGCGTGCTGTACTTGATCTTAACACTGTTCCTACTAAGTTAAAATAAATGTTCTTTAATTTGTTGGCAACAAAAAAGATATTTTTACTCCAGAGTCAGCACTTTTGAATGGGGGTCAAAATGACCCCTAATGGTAGTTATAGGTATTATGAAACATGCGGTAGTTCTAGTGTTAACATGCAAACCACCCTTGGAGGTAAAGGGGTTAAAAGTGAGTGCTACAGACACATAGTCAGACCATGAGCTAAAACCTACGCTAGCATCTGCTGTCATTCTAAGTGTTTAGATACTTTCAAAGAAATAATCGATTCTGGTATGGGTGTCGTGTGTGTGTGTGTGTGTGGGGGGGGGGCAGTTTTTTCTGTAGAGCGATTGATACGCCAGAGATTATACAAATCAAATTTGCATATCATTTTCAGAAAACTAGCTGACTTTGAGAACCACTTGGTAAGGATCTACAAAGGGAGAGACTATTTATTGTGTATGAAAAGAGAACAGTGAAGTCTTCTCCAATGATCCATGCTTAGGGGGGAAGGCAAAAAGTTTTAGGAACACAGTTGAGAAATGGAATTTGTGAGACACTGTGTACGTATATATTTGAGGAGAAGGAAAAGAAAAAGATACCTGTAGCCCTCGCTTGGGTACATAACTGTGAGGGCTGATATGCCGGCCCGCCTCAGACTCAACATGTCACACTCTTCTCACTTCTGTTCCTACCGGATGGGCACACTAAACACTGGTAGCTAATTTTACCTATCAATATGGGTATTTAAATCCTTTCAGGCAAGCAGAGTCACATTTCCCCTGACAAAGCCATGCCAAACACGGCGATATGCGTGAGGTCGGCTCCAAGATCGGCGGTCTCTCCATCTCTTCTGTACCCCTCATGACCTTCCGTGCGTGGTACTGTAGGTATTATCCACTCAGGCATCTATTCATTCATCCCCTCATGTAGGCATTCTTTCTCTTTAGCCGAGTCCAGTGGCAAAATATTTTTGCACATTGTGCACCATGGACCATAGCTACTTTTCTGTGAACAGCCTTCATTGATTTACAATGCCTACACCCACTATTGCATAGGCTGGTTTCTTTGGCTGTCACAATTATTTGGATGTTCCTTCATATTATCACTATTCTTGATCGTGGAGACCCCTCAATGTCTATGTCTTATCCATACACTATCTATGCCTAGTTCCAAGCATTTATAACGAGAGGGGGTTCATTATTTTTTTTTCTCCCTTCCTATACCCTTTTGTGGTTTTGTTCATGATTTATTACCTCATTACCTACGGGCACGGGCAATATATATTGTATTATTAAGCATTATTCTATAGTCATTTATCTGATATGGTTATGCACTGTGTGGGGTATTCAGGTCTGGTACGTCTGACATGTTTTTAAATGTTTTCATTTCTAATTTGCTTGTGGTTTTTCTATACTCATTATTTACTGGAGTGTGCACATTTCCACAGGTAGCTCTTTTTCTCTTCCTTCTCCTCAATTCTATGGTATACTACCTGATGTTGCACCTCCTCTATACCATTTTTTTGTTTATATTCAGATTTATTTTGTTGTGCGCTCTTATCCAATATCCTTAACAGCCTGGGTACGTATATATTACATAATATAATTGGAATGTCTGTATAAGTGCCTTGTAGCATAAAATCTCTTCTCTGGGGATCCTTAATTACTGATGAAATATGAATAGGACATGTCCCCAAGACCAATGCTGCCACCCCGGCCTTTTTCCTTGTCTAAGAAGCTAAATATATTGTGGGGTATAGATGCTTGGCAAAGTTACAATTCCCCTCCAAGTTTACGTGAGTTTCCTGCAAGAAGACTATGTCACCATGGTTTTTGTGTAATTGGTTAAAACCCATACATCTGCAATGGGTGTTCTTGGTGTGAAAAAGTTTTAGTACCTGGCTAATTTTACAGGCATTTATTCTGGAATATGCCTTTCTGTCATAGATAACTGCACATGTATCTGATTTCATAACATGAGTTTAACAACCAAATTCATTTTTTGGAATATCCATGGTCTGACTCTAAACATCCTGAAAGTTTTGAATATATTAGGAAATCCAACCCAGTGATTGTATGATTGCAAGAAACGCATATGCCAAAAGATTCCATTAATATGTTACATACACCAGGTCTGTGGGATATAGTTTGCATGTGTTGCATTCTAATTACTCTAGAGGGGTTAGCCTTCTGGTGCATAAGAGAATCCGTTTTAAATGTATAGACTCATGTAGAGATGATCAGGGCAGGTTTGTTGGAGGCAGATGTTCAATATCACACATTGAATGCATTATTGTAATGATCCGTGTAACTCCTCCATACTCCAGCATCTCGCTTAAATACATAATAGCAAAAATTGTTGGCTGGTCATATATTCATTTAATTATAATGGGTGACTTTATTACTATTAGCAATCCTTTAAAAGATAAATTTACTGGAGGGGACTACATGGTATCTCCTTTTGGTCGCCTTATTAATAAGTTGGATCTAGTGGATGTCTGGAGGAAAAGGTATCCCACCTCAAGGGCTTGCTCATGTGCTTTGTCGATATACCAGTCCTTTCTAGAATTAATATGGTTCTGTGTAATCTTATGGTACAGTTTTTATCAAATATTGAATACTCTCCTACGTCTCTATCGGACCTTTCGCCTACATTATTCAATTCAGAATATAGGGGAACCTCTTAAGAGCCAGGCATTCCCCGATTTGGAAACAATCCATTTTAGCTCAAACTTATTGATTATAACATTTTAAAGGGAAACTAGTGATATTAAACTCGGCGCTGACCCCATTAGTGTGGTTGGTAATGAAACGAAGGCCTTTTAGAGGTGGGTGTTCAAAAAAGAAATAAAGCTGGTAAAAGAATTCCTGGAAAAAAGGAGTGGGAATGGATGATAGAGTATGGAAGACTGAATAAACGTGTATTCAAAATAATTGACTTGAAAATAAAACGCAGTGAAAAGAGGCTCAAAAAATTATTAACATTGCAACTGGAACAAGCAGAAAATAAATGAATGTTTTATGAGGAAGTTGAAACAACTGGTTGCCTATTAGCTAAACTGGTGCAAGCTCAGAGGGAGAATTCTTTTAATTACCAACTAAATTATAGGGAGGAAAATATCAACACTCAAATTCCTAAAGTATTTGTCAAGACCCAGCTGTCAGGTGACCCGGGACCAGGGGCATTTTCCCTGTCCCTAACACTAGGGGGTTCCCTAGCTCGCCCTACTCCCCAGGATACTCCTGAAGGTGAAGATGCCGGGGCCTCCACCCTTGCCTTACCTCCTGAGTTAGCCTTCCGTCTGTTCTCTTCCCCCACCCAGGGAAGAGGGGCGCTACGGTACTACGCACGATAGTACATCAACCCAACAAATAAGGCAACACAAACAAGGTTTAACAGAGAACTACAGGCTTCCAAAATATTCACTCAGGTAGGCGAATAAACCAAGTTAGAGAAGGATAAGGAATTACCACACATACAACCCAAGCAACAGTCACTGATAACTCCTCTAACTCTCCTTCTCATATGACCTCCTCTCCTTCCGTTAGACATGCAGCAAATACTTGCTCTGACAAGGATTTGTAACACAGCCCAGATAATAAAGGGGAAAGGAGTGGCTATCTGAGCTCAGCTGTGAGCACATGGATTTCCAACATGGCCGTTTAACCCATATTCTGCCAGAAGGAATAAACACATTTAAAATGAAGGAGGGGTGCTTCTTCTCAGCGTCTGAGTAAGAACAATCATATGCTGCGGTCTTTTGGCTCTACACTGTCGCAGTAACCCTGAGACAGTATTGCAGATTTTACACAGTTTCTACACTAATTTATACTCCTCTAGGGTTAATTACCGTACTTGCAGGAGGAACTTTTGAGGTATTTGGCAGGGATCAGATTTCCTTCTTTGTGAGATAATATAAAGTATATCTAGATATGCCGATTTCATTGCAAGAAATTCAACAAGCTATGTGGAAGATGTTGAACGAAAAGGCCCCTGGGTCAGACAGCCTTCCAAGTCTATAAGCTTTTTGAGAGGGAATCACTGAAGCATTATTTGGAGATAATTAACAATGTCTTTGCATCCGAGGATCTTTCATGATCTTTATACAAGGCAATAATTATGTTGTTACCTAAAGAGGAAAAAGACAATGAACTACCGGACACTCAGACCTATATCGTGAATGACTACAGACGTTAAGATCCTAGCCAAAACCCTTGCAACACGTCTGAGTTTGGTGATTACCTCGGTAATTCACTCTGACCATGCTGGCTTCACGCCCTCAAAATCAACAGCCATTAATATACGTATGGTATTCCGAAATCTACATGAGATTCAGGTTGATTGGAGTAATAAAGCTATTCTCTCTCTGGACGCTAATATGGGCTTTGATAATGTGGAGTGGGTATACATCTGGGAGGTACTAAAAGAAATGGGTTATAGTCCTAATTTTATTAGGTGGATTATGTTATTGAAAAAAGCACCTATGTCTAGAGTAAGAACCAATGGGGCTATATCTGATCGTCTTGAGTTATATAGAGGTACCAGGCAGGGCTGCCCTCTGTCCCAACTGCTCTTCACTCTTGCTATAGAGTCATTACCCTGCATTAGTAGACGGCACCCAGAGATAGAGGGGTTTAAATATGGAAATAAAGCGGAAACCTGATAACCTGTTATTATTTAGTAATAACGCTAATATTTTAATTACAATTATAATGGACACAAATAAGAAATTTGGGTAATTCACAGGTGTAACGATAAACTGGTCAAAGTCTGCTTTACTTCCCCCTGGACAACAGATATCTTACCTCTGGATGCTTTTTCAGATCCTGTTTGCTCTTTATACTGTTGTATTTCAGTATATAGCAAAACTTATGTTCATGGCCTGGGCCTCATAGGAGGAAAAGATGACAACGATGTGGCCTTCAGTAGGTAACGCGGCTGCCATAATAATCCATTTGGCACCAGAGATGCCTGCACACACCAGCAATCAGACCATTTAAATGTCACTATCAGAGATTTACCGTGGCATTTAAATGGTAAAAACAGCAGCGATAGGAGCTACCTCCAGTTGTGCTATTGCTGTATAACACGTACAGCATCTGTCAGATATTGTGCGCGATCGGTTATTGCGTTTTAATGATTTCATAATATCAGGAATTTCTACTTCTACATAGTAGATATTTGAGAGATTGTCTAACATTGGAAAATAATATTTCCACCCATGAAGCCTTTGGTTAGCTTAAAAAAAAAATATTTCTTCCCGCAGACACAAATTGCTTTTACTTAAACACAAGACCTCTGCTCCTGCAAGCCTTGGAACTAGCTGTGATAAACGGCTGTTGGTAATAATTGAAGACCTGGGCTGTTGTCTTTGGCCTAAATTGTAAACCTTTTTCAATGCTCAAGTTTTAATATTCATCAGTTTTTGGTTTTGTGGCTTGCATCTTGCCAAATACGAGGAGGCAAAAAATTGAGAATCCATGGAAAAAATATCATTTTTCCGGCTCTCCTGACCTGGCCACAAACTTTGGCTCTGAGCTGTAACCTTCATGCAGAATCCCTCATTACGATGTCAAAAGTATCAAAAGCTTTCAGCTAACAACTTTGTACATTTCCAACCACGTGAGTAAAAATGGGAGAAAAGTGCATCAAAATGAGGAAAAGCCAGCAACAGGTATGAGATAAATTACAATAGTCTACCATGAAAGATGAAAAATATCAAATCAAATTCTATTCCAAAACCAATAATTCTGCAGACAAGTCTCTTGTCATGAAAAAAGCTGCATAAAAAATGTGTATTTTTGCAATTTTTTGGTCTGCATTTTCTCCCATTTATTAGGACAATTGAAATATGCTGCAAAAACCCTGAAAGAATTGACATGACTGTGGAATTGTGACAGATTCAAATCTGCAAGGAAAAAATAAGCAACATGTGAAAGACATTTCAGACATTTAATTCACTTTGTTGTGTTTGTAAAATGCTGCATTGTTTTTTAAGGCCAAAAAGGCGACATGTGAACATACCCCCAAGATGTTTGACGCAGTAAAGGATCAGAATAAAAAGTGTGACAAGTTGTAGTTCTGAATGATACCATTCACTTTACCATATAATTTACTGAAAACTAATAGCAAAAATCCAAACAACCATGAAATTGAAAACAAACAAACAGTTCTGTCCACCATTGTTTATTTAGAGGGGGCTGATTAAACATCGTTCAGATTACACTAAAATAACCTAGCAACTTTTTCAATGAGTCAGTACAGATATAGAGATAGATTTTTTTTTTTTTCTTACTATTGTGAAAGGTCGGCTCACTTAGCCACTCCCCGATGTAGACACAGGAACACGTTTGATTAAAGCCTCTGGGAGGTTTATTGCGTCATAAACCAAAAAGTCCAAACTAGTAACAGAAAATAGAATTAGTCTTACTGGTAATTCAGTTTCTAGGAACCTTCCACAACGGCATACGGAGGTTGCCTCTTTGCCCTGATGGGGGACAAGAGACACAGAGAGGTTAAAAGGCCCTCCCACCTCCCACTTGCCAGTGACTTATAACTGAAACCATAGCACTGGTTTATTTTCTGAATCACAGATTTTTATCCAGGAATTTAGGGAGGGAATTAGCACAGTCGTGAAAGGTTCCTAGAAACCGAATTACCAGTAAGACTAATTCTATTTTCTCTAGTCACCTTCCACGATGGCATACGGAGGAATACCAACTAATTTGTCGCTAGGGTGGGACAACGGCCTGGAATACTTTCCAGCCAAAGACTAGATCCTTATTGGACAATACGTTCAATCTATAATGCTTGGAGAAAGTATGTAGTGAAGACCATATCGCCGCCCTGCAGATCTGCTCCGCACACGTACCTGCTTTTTCTGCCCAGGAGACTGATGTGAACCTGGTTGAGTGGGCCTTGACCACCGCTGGGGGTGATTTATTTTGAGCGAGATATGCTTCTGCTATAAGCTCTTTTTATCCAATTAGAGATAGTGTTCTTTGCCACGTTTTTCCCCTTATTTTGACCAGAGTGATGGACAATCAAATTTTGATCAACTCTCTAAGAGCTGGTTTGCTCTATGTAGGACAATGCGTCGGACATCGAGTGTGTGGAATTTTTCCTCCTTCGAGTTTGCTGGATTTTGGCAAAAAGATGGTAGGTTGATTTCTTGGGAACGGTGGAAATCAGAGACCACTTTTGGAAGAAAGGAAGGGTCGAGGCGAAGGACTATTGAGTGGTCTCTAATTAACAAATAAGACTCCCTTATTGATAGGGCTTGCAATTCTCCTACTCTCCTAGCCATAGTTATAGCCACCAAGAAAGCCATCTTGTATGCAAGGATTTGAGGAGAACAGGAAGACAAAGGTTCAAATGGTGAACCTGCGAGCCTCTGGAGCACTAAGTTAAGATCCCATGAGGTCCCAAGATCCCATGAACTATTAACTGTCTTTTAGGGTTCATTCTGAGGGCCGATATCATGAACCTCTTGATCCAGCGATGGCCAGCTAGATCCTGGTCAAAGAGAGAGCTGAGAGCAGAGACCTGGACCTTTAGGGTGCTAGGCCTAAGACCGATCTCTAGGCCATTTTGTAGAAAATCTAGGATTTGTGAAATATTCGGGCGAAGTGGATCCGGTAGGTTAGGGAGACAGAAGGATGAAAATTTTCTCCAGACCTTTTTGTAGAGAGTGTTGGTTACTGGCTTTCTGTATCTCTGTAGAGTAGCAATTACTGGGTCTGACAACCCTTTGGCTCTCAGTACCTGGCCTTCAGTAACCACGCAGCTAAATTCCACTTCTGAGGATCCAAGTGGTGAATGGGCCCCTGTGAGAGGAGGTCATCTTCCGCTGGTAACTGAACCGGTCCGTCTACCTGCAGTTCGATGATCAAGTTGAACCAAATTCTTTTTGGCCATAACGGGACTACCAAGATAGTTGGGGTCCGGTCTTCTCGTATTTTCCGTAGAACATTCGGCAGAATCGGAATTGGTGGGAACGCATAGGCCATGTGAAAGTCCCAATTCTGGGCTAAAGCATCTACTCCCCTGGAATTGTCCCTGGGGTTTAGGGAGAAGAAGGCTTCGACGTGCGCGTTTTGGCGAAATGCAAAGAGATCGATTTCTGGTAGGCCCGACCTGTCTACCAGTAATTTGAAGCTCCGAATGTTCGGGCTCCATTCCCCTGGGTGGATGTCTTGGCGACTTAGATAGTCCGCCTGGATGTTGGAAGAGCCTTTCAAATGGACTGTTGTCAGAGACAGTAGGTGTTTTTCAGCCCAACAGAACATTCGAGCGGAAATATCTCTTAGGTTGTTGAACCTTGTACTGCCCTGGTGCTTGATATGAGCAACAGTAGTCATGTTGTCTGAATATATTCAGATGTGCTGTCCAGTGATCTGGCGACCTGCTGCCAGAAGGGCCTCCTCTACAGCCTTCAACTTCAACTACGAAAAAAACGCTTTGGGGGGGGTTCCTCCGGGAGGGCTTTTTTCTTGTCGGTGGCCTTCTCTAGGATTTCATGTACAGCAGGCCCAAAAAACATACTCTCCTTTACAGGGTATGGCACATAATTTGGCTTTAGAGGTGATATCACCACTCCACATTTTGAGCCAGAGAGCTCTCCTAGCGGAGTTGGATTGTACAAGCCATCTGGCGGCAACTCTGATGGATTCCATGGAGGCGTCCACTAAAAACCCAGTGGCTCTATGAAGTATAGGCAGTGAGTCCAGCAGCTTGCCCCTGGAGGGACCCTGGGATATATGGGTTTCTAATTCCTCTAACCAGCAGGAGAGAGCTCTAGCCACGCAGGTGGAGGCGATGTTAGGGTCCCATTTTACATAGCGACGCTCCAGCGATCCCAACAACAATACGACCTGGTAAGGATCGCTGGTGCGTCGCTACATAGTCGCTAGTAAGCTGTCAAACAGGCAGATCTATTCAACGATGCAGCGATCCGTATAACGATCTCGGCGGTCGCTGGGACCTTGTCACACAGCAGCTATTCTGATGACTCACACCTGCGTCCCTGAGTTCTGCGTCGCCAACGAGGTTGTTCGTTGGAGTCAAACACAGCGATGCATGCTGGCCAGTGGGATGCCAACGATCAAAAAATGGCCTTGGACATTCGAGCACGATCAGCGATATCCTGCGGGGGGGGGGCTTTCGCCGCTATGTGTCACACGTAGCGAGATCGCTGGCGAGGTCGCTGTTGCGTCACAAAACCTGTGACGTTTCAGCGATCTCGCTAACGATCTCGTTATGTGAGACGGGGCCTTTAGCCTTTAAGACAGAAGTAGTTGTCTGCCAAGACTTCTTCAGGAGACTCTTTCTTTCTGTCCATTGGATCCTTTAATTGTGAGGAATCTTCAAAAGGGAGTGCGGTTCTTTTCGCAACCCTTGCCACCTGTACGTCGACCTTGGGAATATCCCATCTAACGGAAACACCTTCCAGGGGTAATCTATGTTTCAGCTCTGAGGGGGTGCTGAGGTGTTTCTCTGGCAGTTCCCACTCCTGAGAAATCATGTCAAGTATATTAGCATGCACTAGGAACCCTATACGTTTCCCTGTTTTTAGCTAGCCAAACATATGGTCCTGAATGGACTGAGTCTGATTCCTTTTCTAGCCCCTTAGTGCTGCGTATGGCAGATACCAGCTCCTCAATATAGTCAGAGGAAAAAAGGTATTTTCTGGTTTCAGGGACCTTGGGTGACACCTGTTCCTCCCATCTACCAGAGGAGGACGTGCAGGACAGGTCTGATTCAGAGTCCTCAACTTGTATTTTCCTTTTCTTCCCTGCTGAAGGGGGTGGTGGGGGTGGAGGAGTAAAAGCCACCAGGGAGGACTGCACCTCTTGTTTGACCAGCGAGCGAATCTCTTCCAAAAGGGAGGGTTGCTCTGCTCTAACCACTTTTTCAATGCATGCCAGTGCATCTCAGAAACATTTCTAGAATTCGACCTTTTCTTACCTTTGTCTCCACAAAACTCTTACTGTTTCTCTTATTCATTCTCGTCTTGACGATTGTAACTCTCTTCTAATCTGTCTCCCTCTTATCAAACTCTCCCCTCTCCAATCTGTCTTGAATGCTGCAGCCAGGATCATATTCCTCGCCAATCGTTACACCAATGCCTCTACCTTGTGCCAGTCCTTACACTGGCTACCCATCCACTCCAGAATCCAGTACAAACTTATTACCCTCATCCACAAAGCACTCCATGGCTCAGCACCACCCTACATCTCCTCCTTCGTTTCAGTCTACCACCCTACCCGTGCCCTCCGTTCTGCTGATGACCTGAGGTTAGCATCCTCAATAATCAGAACCTCCCACTCCTGTCTCCAAGACTTTACACGTGATGCGCCAATTCTTTGGAATGCACTTCCCAGGTCAATACGATTAGTCCCCAATTCTTACAATTTTAAGCGTGCCCTGAAAACACATTTATTCAGATTGGCCTACCTCCTCAACACATTAACCTAACTATCCCTGTGTGGCACAGTCAAAAGTTTTACCATAACCACATAACCAGGTTCCCCGTATCAGGTTCCCACATGCTTTATGCATCTATCAGCCCTCTGTGTCTGTACTGTTACACACTTAACATTATGGCTGATCCAAACAATCAGGGCAATTACTACCACCCACCTTTCGTGTCTACCTTTTTTTTTCCTCATAGATTGTAAGCTTGCGAACAGGGTCCTCATTCCTCTTGGTATCTGTTATGGTCTATGTGATTATTGTTATGCTGTAATGTCTATCGTCTGTACAAGTCCCCTCTGAAATGTTAAGTTCTGCGGAATATGTCGGCGCTATAGAAATAAAATTTATTATTATTATTATTATTGCATGTCTGGCAGAGCTTTTTATCCCATAGCAAGGGTAGCTTTACATTACAGATGGTGCACTTTTTCCTTGGCTTTGGGGGTAGACTTGTCTCCATAGAACTAGAGGGAGAGATGTATCAGAAGAATAAAGCCCATAGAATTAACCACCCGAGGACCCCTTCCCTGCGTACACTTACTGCAGCAGGGGCAGCGCTGGGCTCTGCAGAAGCAGGGCATGAAGTGCCTTCCATACTGGTAGGATTCTGGGTCTTACCTCTGTGGCGACTTCGGGCAGGTTTATATGGCGGTGGTAGGATGCAGCCCCTGCCCCCCAGCGTGGTTAGATCCCTCCTGGGTCCACGTGCAGGCGGTGCGGTGTCCGCGAGCACAGCGCGCTGCACAGCCCCCAGCCGGTAGCCAGAAGTCTAGGTGCGTTCCTGCCTGGAACACGAGTCCCAGAAGTGACACGTGCGCTCAACTGACATCACTTCCGGGACGCCGAGCTGTGCGTATCGAGGGGGAGAAGACCGGGGAGCTCCGGGAGGCCCCTGGTCGGGATCCCAGGCCTGCTTTGCCCTTTTGTGGGCAGGGAAAAGCCAGGAAGGGGTCCCGAGGCCACCGCGAGTGGGGACGACGGGAGCAGCTTAGCAGGAGGCACGAAGCGACCACCGCTGCCTGGCAATACAGGCACAGCCTGTGAAGACATGAGGTACTGCAGTCGCCGGCCATCACAGCACACGGAGACCCCTCCCTGCCCCATGGGGAACAGGAAAGACACTGTCAAATGGGAGGGCCTTTTAATTTCTCTGTGTTTCCTGTCCACGATCAGGGCAAAGAGGCAACCTCCGTATGTCACCTGCCTCCACTGCCCAGTCTGCCACCCTGGAATCGGTGGACGACACGGGCATAGGGACAAGGACGCGCGGATGCTGGCCATAATTGAGGAATGGGGTCAAAACAAACTCCGCCCACGGTAGCAAGGATGCCCAGTCATCCTGCCTACCCGAGACAAAATGTCTTAGGTATGTGACCAGAGTCTGGTTGGCTCTCTCTACCAACCCGCTAGTCTCGGGATGATAGGCCGAGGAGAGATTTAGCTCAATACTGTGCAGACTACAGAGCTCTCTCCCGAACCGAGACGCAAACTGGGCACCACGGTCACTGACTATCTTGTCTGGCATGCCATGCAAGCTAAAGATATGCTTAACGAACAACGCTCCCGTGCAGAAGGTAGCACCAGAGTGGCACCAGGTGCACCATCTTGGAGAAATGGTCGATGACAACCCAGATAACCGTGCAGCCACTGGACTTGGGCACACCCAGCACGAAGTCCATGCCGTCGATTTCCCAGGGCCTGTCTGCCACCGGCAGGGGTAAAGTAACCCAGTGGGCCTTTGCCGAGAAGACGTGTTCTGGGCGCAGAAGACGCATGCCCGAATGTAGTCTCCAACGTCCCGGGCCATATACGGCCACCAATATGTTCTCGCCAGGAATTCAGTTGTCCGCTTTGTCCCAAAGTGACCGCCCACCCTGAACGCATGAGCCCAAGAGGGAACCTCCGGTCGCAGACGGGCAAGGACAAAAGTTAAGGATGTCATCCAGATAGACCACCACCGAGGTGGAGAACATATCTCGAAAGACATCATTTACAAAGTCTTGGAAGATGGCTGGGGCATTACAGAGGCCGAAGGGCATGACCAGGTACTCATAGTGGTCATTCCTGGTGTTAAAAGCCATCTTCCATTCGTCCCCCTCACGGATACATATCAGGTTATAGGCCCCCCTGCAGATTTAGCTTGGAGAAATTCCTCGCTCCACGCAACCTATCAAACAGTTCCAATAATAGGGGCAGAGGGTACTTAGAATCATAGAGTTGGAAGGGAGCTCCTGGGCCATCTGGTCCAACCCCCTGCTGAAAGCAGGATGCGCTAAATCATCCCAGTCAGATGTCTGTCCAGCCTCTGTTTGAAGACTTCCATTGAAGTTATGGCGTTAAGACCCCTGTAGTCGATACAAGGACACAGCTCTCCACTCTTCTTCTACACGAAGAAAAATCCCACCCCTGCTGGTGACACCGACTTCCTAATGAACCCTCTTGCCAGATTCTCCCTGATGTATTGTGACATGGCCTCTGTCTCCGGGAGAGACAGGGGGTAGGACTCAACCCTGGAGAGGCTCAGCACCAGGCAAGAAGTCAATAGGACAGTCATAAGGGCGATGCGGCGGAAGAGTCTCTGCCACCTTCTTGGAGAACACGTCCACGTAGTGCTTAGGGAGCGAGGAAAGGTCTGCGGGGACCTCAGTGGAGGTAACCTGTATGCACTCCCTCAAACATCAACTCTCACAGGACTTACTCCAACCAAGAATTCTCCCCGAGGACCACTCTATATGAGGAGAGTGGCAACGCAACCAGGGAACCCCTAAGAGAACCTGATCGATACCCTCGGGCATAAAAAGGAGACACAGTGTCTCGTGGTGGGACGGAGACAGCGAGAGCCTTAGTGGAGCAGTCTGATGGGTAATCTGTGAGGGTAGTGTCAAGCCATTCACCACTCTGATGGTAACAGGATGAGGTAGCAAAACCGGGGGGACTGCGTGCCTCTGAGCGAAGGCTGAAGACATAAAATTGCCCTCCGCTCCGGAGTCCATGCAAACCTCTACCACCAAAGTGGAGGGACCAAACTCTAGCGACCCTTTAAAGGACAGCTTGGAGGAGAAAATTCCGGTGTCTAGTAGGCCTCCTCCGATTACCACTAGATGCAGCCACTTCCCGACAGCTGTGGGCTCCTGTTAGCCAGGTGACCAGGCTGTCGACATTGGAAACAGAGTATGGGAGCCCGTGCGAGAGACCTCCATGGCCTCAGGAGGCTCGATCACCCAGTCGAAGGTTCCAGACGTTTAGAGAAGGTTGGGGCCAACCTAAACCTCAGTCTGGACTGGGAGCGCTCCAACCCTTGCTCCGTGAAACGGAGATCTATGCAGGTGGACATAGTGATAAGCTCCTCCAGAGCAACGGGAACCTCCCTAGTGGCTAGAGCGTCCTTGACATGTTCTGCCAAACCTCTCCAGAACAGTGGAATAAGCACCTTGTCCGGCCATTCCAGCTCGGAAGCCAGTGTCCGGAACCGGACGGCATAATGGCTGACTGTGGAGGGTCCCTGCGCCAGTGCCATCAACAGGAGTGCGGTATCGTGTGTGAACCATGGCCCCAGAAAGACATGTTTCAGGGAGACCAGGAACTGAGAGGCACTCTGTACCACGAGGTCACCATGCTCCCACAGTGGAGTGGCCCACTACAGAGCCCTGCCCGACAGGAGGAAGATAATAAATCCCACCTTAGCCCGCTCTGAGGGGAATCGCGTAGCCAGCAGCTGAAGCTGAATAGAGCACTGGCTCACGAAACCCCTGCAGGAAGCGCTATCACCCGAGAACTTTTCGGGCAGCGGGAGACGGGACGTCGGGGCAGAAATGGATGTGGAGGCGCGGGAGACATCCTCTGCGGCTGCCGGAACAGCGACTGCAGTGACATCCGCAGCTGAGGTTGACCGCTCGAGAGCTGAAAACCTGCCATCCAGCTGCTGGATATATCTCTGCAGACGCTGATCGTCCGTCATTGCTAGCCAGACCCTGGCGCTATGATAATGTAAGGGTTGCGGATCGCACTGAATATAAAATATAGGTGATTATTGAATTGGAGTATATAAAAACAGAGTGCACTCGGTACAGGTATCAAAATAGGTTTTTTATTAACATACACACAAGAAAACAATTTCACACCATTTGATCTTGCCATTCCACACGTCCTACATCAGAGATAAAGTAGGCCACAAATTGGTCCCTCATTTGGCCAACTTCAACGGATGACCGGAGAGGGTGCTGAGTGAATTCAGGCAATGGGTTTGCAGCTGGTTCATCGAGTTCAAAGTTAGGGTGCTCTTTAGCCATCACAAAATTATGAGGAACCACACACGCCTTCACCACCTCATCCACTTTTTCCAGCTTTAGATTAATGGCTGTGCCAAGAATGTGCCACCTGGAGACAAGAATACCAAAAGCACACTCTACAGTTCTTCGGGCCCTGGTCAGTCTGTAATTAAAGATTTTTTTGGTGTGGTCCAAGTCACGACTGGAGTAGGGTTTCAGCAGGTTTTGGTACATTTGGAATGCCTCATCCCCAACCATTATAAATGGCTGTGGCGGACCTTCGGTGTGGGGAAGAGGCCGTGGCGTGGGAAAATTAAAATGGTTGCCATACAACCTACGGCCCATGTCAGAGTTCTTAAAAGCCTGTGAGTCATTCCCCCAGCCAAATGCCCCAATGTCCATCGCAACAAACAGACAGTCTGCATCTGCAATGGCCATGAGTACTGTAGAAAAGTACTTTTTATAGTTATAGTACTCAGAGCCTGTTCTTTTGGGTTTTATTATCCGGATGTGTTTCCCATCCACCGCTCCCTAACAGTTGGGGAAATTGCAGACTGTCCAGAATCTTTCAGCGATTTGCATCCACTTTTCCGCGGCAGGTGTCGGCAACTATTCCCGACAAGGTGGAGATTCCAAGCCGATACTGGAAGTGGAGTGAAGATAGAATCTCTCCAGTTGCCAGGAATCTGCCAAACAGAGAAAGAATAAAAATTAATTTTTATGTCTAGAGTTTTGTAAAACACTGAAATGTAAAAATATTAGTACATGGCAGACCAATAATTCTGCAGGCTTTGAATAATACATGGCGAACCAAAAACAATTATCCAGGTATTGTTTTTTAAATTTTAACAAGTAACAATAAACACACTGGCGCTAGTCCACTTCAAAATGTGTAAAAGATCCCAGAAGCGGCTGGTGAAAAACAGGCTCTGTGCCAGTGCCTGTTAAAAAGACCTGAATCAGAAATTGGAAAGGATTCACCACGCTGAGAAATAACAAAAATCCGATTACACGGATACTCACTTAATGGTGTGAGAAGGAACCCAAGGTCAGAGGTGATTCTTGATGTCAGGGATGCTTCACCATTAAGTAAGTATCCGTGTAAACGGATTTTTTATTTCTCAGTTAGCACGGTAAATCCTTTCCAATTTCTGGGTTTTAAATATTACGTACCATAATTTGTCCTGTCTCTGGATGGCTCCCTGAACACGAGCAAGCAAGTCACTGAAGCTTTCTTGGGACATCCGGGTATAGTCACCAAATTTCTCCGGGTTTCCCTGCAGCTCGCTGTAGAGGGTGTGGTACGTTCCATGGCTCTCCCGGAGTTCAATAATCGGATGTATCCACAAACGCCCCCGCTACCGTCTTCGCTGTCTCTCTCTCTCCCTTTGTTGCTGGCAAGCAAATGCAAAAGACTGAGCCAGCGCGATGTCCAAATCCAAGTTAAAGTGAAAAGTCTTCCAACGCAGATCCATGTTCACAAAGGAAAAAGCAACAAAATCTGAAGAATTCAGCTGTAAACAGGGTATATATAAAGAATTCTCATGACACACGCCCACTGGTGTCTCATTGGTGGAGTCTGTTTCAAGAATTTTTGAAGGATTTTATCTCCTGTGAAATGGGAAACCTAGAGAACGCGTGCGCCTAAAAAACGTAAACGCATACAAAAATGCATGAAAACGTATACAAACATTGCATTTTGTCGTCATGCGCACGCTGATGTGTCCAAAAATTGCTGCTTTTTACATGCGCTCGCAAGCATTTTTTTAATGCGTTTCAAGTGCGCAAGAAACGCTGCGCAAAAAGGCGCAAATGTGAAACTAGCCTTAGTCCCTGGAGTAGCTCGCTGCTGACCAGCATGCGCTGCTATAGCTGGACCAGAGGTGGCAGCAGCAACCAAACCCACAGTGCTAGTCTGAGCAAAGCGCCGGGATCAACAAGTCTGCTGAGCAGCCTCCTCTGCGGCCAGAGAGGAATGGGAGACTGCCAAAGGCAAGGCTTGGGATGCCTGCTGTGCAGTGACAGGAACCCGACGCCAAGAGTCCTGTTTCACTTAGCGACACACCAGCGATCCCGACAAGGATACGACCTGGTAAGGATCGCTGGTACGTCACTAAATGATCGCTAGTAAGCTGCCAAACAGGCAGATCTCTGCAGCAACGTTCCAGCGATCAAACACAGTGATGCGTGCTGGCCAGCTGGACGCCGACAACGAAAAATGGCACAGGACATTCCTGCACGATCAGCAATATCCAGCAGGGGGGCCGGTTGCTGCTGCGTGTCACATGTAGCGAGATCGCTGTTGTGTCACAAAATCGGTGACGCATTAGCGATCTCGCTATGTGAGATGGGGGCTTTACACAGGTTCCCTTTAAAGTGATCCTACAAAAGCCAATAAACAATGACATTATCTTGATGGACTTCAAACAAAAAAACACACTCTCTGCATTTCCTTAATTTTATATGTCATTAATAAAACAGTACACGGCGCTGTTTAATTCTAGGAAGAGAACATCACGACCTCTCTGGGACTTGACACAATGTGCAGAGCTGGTTTGTATTGACGTTAATACTGTCCAGTTTCATTATAGAAAGATCACCTTGTAAAAAGCAGGAGAAAAAGCCATTCCTGAGGTCTAGATCATCAGTTGGGGCGCTGCCAAAAATATCAGGGGCGACTATGCTCCTGGTCACATAATTAGTCTTGTCATTGTTATTTTTCACAATTCACTCTTAGTACACCAGTAAGACAGATGCATCTAAAAAGGTTGTCAGTAGATTAAAAAAAATGGTCAACAAACTATTTATTGGGAAAGTCTGGCAGTGCAGTGAGCAAGGGCTTTGCATTGAGATCCCCTGGGATTTCTACTAACCTTTTACGCTACTTTTAAGCTATTTTGTTCCTGTTATCAATACTGAAAATGTTTTTCCTGGCAATTTTTTTTACAGTAGTAGGTCACTTTAACCGAAGTTTGTGTCTGCCGGGTACACATGAATACTGTTGACTATACATAAGAATATAGAAATGCCAAATTAAATCTTTGCTAACCCTTTGATTAGAGGGGCATGCAGCAGATACTCTTTTTACTTGTTATGGCGGAAAAGCAAAAGAAAAAATTGTCAAAGGTAGTCAACATATGCCTGGGAGACACTTCATGAATTGCATCAGATGAGGGGTGCAAAGATACAGTTGCACCTGAGCCCTAGCACCTGAAGGCCCATTCCAAGCTGTTTAAAAAACGAAGCAGAAACGTTAAGTGCGGAGTACGGGTACAATAAAATGTTTGCTCTGCATGTACAGTAGTGGCCAAAAGTTTTGAGACTCACACAAATTTGTGGATTCACAATGTTTGCTGCTTTATTGCTTCTAGATGCAGGGGTGGCATTTATGCACATGTAATCGAAGTACATGTATCAAAGTACTTCTGGCAGTTATAACATGGATGAATGTGACACGCATCTCTATTCTCTTCATACAGGTAACCAGCTTTTCCAATCTCTGCTCTGAATCCACTCCTGTCCACTCTCCATTCAATGTCAGCAAGCAGTTAATCCTGAATGCTATCTATGTGTTTTCAACTCTGCAAACTTATATCTGGTATATAGTTTTTTTTCAACTTACTCTGCTTGTCCCCTTATGTTGTGAGGTCAAGAAACTTGTCAAAGTGCTTTATGATCCATGTAGTGCTGGACATGTGTTTATTTGACCACAACATTTAATTGGGTCCTGGTGTCTCAATTTAGTGTGATTGATTAACGAGAAGAGAGAGCCAAAAAAAAAACAAAAAAAACTTAGCCTTAACCTCCTATATATTCAGACATAGTTAGGGGGAGCATTTATGCAGGGGTGGCATTTATGCACATGTAATCGAAGTACATGTATCAAAGTACTTCTGGCAGTTATAACATGGATGAATGTGACACGCATCTCTATTCTCTTCATACAGGTAACCAGCTTTTCCAATCTCTGCTCTGAATCCACTCCTGTCCACTCTCCATTCAATGTCAGCAAGCAGTTAATCCTGAATGCTATCTATGTGTTTTCAACTCTGCAAACTTATATCTGGTATATAGTTTTTTTTCAACTTACTCTGCTTGTCCCCTTATGTTGTGAGGTCAAGAAACTTGTCAAAGTGCTTTATGATCCATGTAGTGCTGGACATGTGTTTATTTGACCACAACATTTAATTGGGTCCTGGTGTCTCAATTTAGTGTGATTGATTAACGAGAAGAGAGAGCCAAAAAAAAAACAAAAAAAACTTAGCCTTAACCTCCTATATATTCAGACATAGTTAGGGGGAGCATTTATGCAGGGGTGGCATTTATGCACATGTAATCGAAGTACATGTATCAAAGTACTTCTGGCAGTTATAACATGGATGAATGTGACACGCATCTCTATTCTCTTCATACAGGTAACCAGCTTTTCCAATCTCTGCTCTGAATCCACTCCTGTCCACTCTCCATTCAATGTCAGCAAGCAGTTAATCCTGAATGCTATCTATGTGTTTTCAACTCTGCAAACTTATATCTGGTATATAGTTTTTTTTCAACTTACTCTGCTTGTCCCCTTATGTTGTGAGGTCAAGAAACTTGTCAAAGTGCTTTATGATCCATGTAGTGCTGGACATGTGTTTATTTGACCACAACATTTAATTGGGTCCTGGTGTCTCAATTTAGTGTGATTGATTAACGAGAAGAGAGAGCCAAAAAAAAAACAAAAAAAACTTAGCCTTAACCTCCTATATATTCAGACATAGTTAGGGGGAGCATTTATGCAGGGGTGGCATTTATGCACATGTAATCGAAGTACATGTATCAAAGTACTTCTGGCAGTTATAACATGGATGAATGTGACACGCATCTCTATTCTCTTCATACAGGTAACCAGCTTTTCCAATCTCTGCTCTGAATCCACTCCTGTCCACTCTCCATTCAATGTCAGCAAGCAGTTAATCCTGAATGCTATCTATGTGTTTTCAACTCTGCAAACTTATATCTGGTATATAGTTTTTTTTCAACTTACTCTGCTTGTCCCCTTATGTTGTGAGGTCAAGAAACTTGTCAAAGTGCTTTATGATCCATGTAGTGCTGGACATGTGTTTATTTGACCACAACATTTAATTGGGTCCTGGTGTCTCAATTTAGTGTGATTGATTAACGAGAAGAGAGAGCCAAAAAAAAAACAAAAAAAACTTAGCCTTAACCTCCTATATATTCAGACATAGTTAGGGGGAGCATTTATGCAGGGGTGGCATTTATGCACATGTAATCGAAGTACATGTATCAAAGTACTTCTGGCAGTTATAACATGGCAGTTAGACAAGGCAGGAGACAGGTAAGACATTTATATACATCTACTCCCTGTACATTTGGAGTACAACAAATATATACCATATGCATTTGTGTAATGTATATCCTTGCCGCTGCATTCACACACATCCACCGCCCTGGCATTAACTCTCCACACTCCATCCATATTGGCCCCTCGCTTCTTTCCTCTCCTATGTATAGCACTCACGCTCTTTTCACATTAAGTTGCACAGATCCAGGCAGTCCCACCATTCAACATCAGAGACGCTCTCACAAATCACTTAACCATCTGCTCACTCTTTCTATCCTCCTTCTCCTAGCCGCAGGAGACATTGCTCCCAACCCTGGTCCCCCATGTTATAGAAAGTCAAACCCCCCCACTGCTACACTCAGAAACCCCTCTAATCTTATTAATATTCCCTGCATGCCATCTGTCTCTTAATTGTGCACTTTGGAATTCTCGCTCAGTGTGTAACAAACTCTCCTTCATTCATGACTTCTTCCTTTCTAATTCCCTTAACCTCCTGGCTCTTACTGAAACCTGGATCCAGCAGTCAGACACTACCGCTGCTGCTGCTCTTTCATACGGGGGGCTACACTTCTCTCATACCCCAAGATCAGACAACAGAGCTGGTGGAGGCGTTGGTCTGCTCCTATCACCAAAATGTACCTTTCAGGTTATCCCTCAAGTACCCTCACTTGTCTTCCCTTCTTTTGAGGTCCATGCCGTCAGACTCTACACCCCTTTCTCCATGCAAGTGGCGGTGGTGTATCGTCCTCCCGGCCCCTCCCATCAGTTCCTGGATCATTTTGCCACTTGGCTTCCACATTTTCTCTCCTGTGACATCCCTACCCTCATCATGGGAGATTTCAACATCCCCATTGCTCTTCCCCTCTCCCCATCTGCTACTCACCTTTTATCTCTAAACTCCTCATTTGGCCTTTCGCAGCTTACTAATTCTCCAACGCATGAAGACGGAAACTCCCTCGACTTGGTCTTCTCTCGGCTTTGGGCAGTGGATGATTTTGCAAACTCCCCTTTCCCGCTCTCTGACCACAATCTTCTTTCATTCTCTATAAAGAACTGCCAGGCTGCTCAGGTCACCCCCACTGTCCAGACTTATAGAAACATACAGGCCATTAACACCCAGAAACTTCTGAAGAACTTGCAGTCTTCATTGGCCCCTATCTCCTCCCTCTCATGTCCTGATTCTGCATTGAAGCATTACAATGAAACACTTCAAAGTGCCCTGGATGAATTTGCACCCCCTATAAATAGAACACCACAACGCAGACGGCGACAACCCTGGCACACGGTGCAAACACGTTTCCTGCAGCGGTGCTCCAGGTGCGCCGAACGTCTGTGGAGAAAATCCAATCTACACGAAGATTTCATCCATTTTAAGTTTATGCTTAGAACATACAACACTGCCCTTCACCTCTCCAAACAAACCTATTTCAACACCCTCATCACCTCACTGTCCAACAACCCGAAACGTCTCTTTGACACTTTTCATTCTCTACTCAATCCAAGAGTACAGGCCCCAACCACGGAGCTCCGAGCTGACGATCTGGCCAATTACTTCAAAGAAAAAATTGACCAGATCCGACAGGAAATTATCTCCAAATCCCCTCATACCATGCACTGTCCTCCCTCCCCCACTGCATCTAACTCACTCTCTGATTTTGAACCAGTCACAGAAGAAGTAAGCAGGCTCCTTGCATCTTCTCGCCCAACTACTTGCACCAGTGACCCATTTCCGTCACATCTCCTCCAGTCCCTTTCCCCTGCTGTCACCCCTCACCTAACTAAAATATTTAACCTCTCTCTCTCTTTTGGTATTTTTCCCTCCTTATTTAAGCATGCCATCATACATCCACTACTTAAAAAACCATCCCTCGACCAAAACTGTGCCGCTAACTATAGTCCTGTCTCTAATCTTCCCTTCATCTCTAAACTCCTGGAACGCCTGGTCCACTCCCGTCTTATCCGCTATCTCTCAGAAAACTCTGTTCTCGACCCTCTCCAATCCGGTTTCCGCTCTTTACACTCCACCGAAACTGCCCTCACTAAAGTCTCTAATGATCTGCTAACAGCTAAATCAAATGGTCATTACTCCATGCTAATTCTCTTGGATCTCTCTGCAGCATTCGACACTGTGGATCATCAGCTCCTCCTCACTATGCTCCATTCCATTGGCCTCAAGGACACCGTTCTCTCCTGGTTCTCCTCCTATCTCTCCGACCGCTCCTTTACTGTTTCTTTTGCCGGTTCCTCCTCCTCTCACCTTCCCCTTACTATTGGGGTTCCTCAAGGATCGGTTCTAGGCCCCCTCCTCTTCTCCTTGTTTACTGCCCCTATTGGTCAAACAATCAGTAGATTTGGTTTCCAGTACCATCTCTATGCTGATGACACCCAATTATACGCTTCTTCTCCTGACATCACGCCAGCCTTTCTAGAAAACACTGGCGATTGTCTAAACGCTGTGTCTAATATCATGTCCTCACTATATCTGAAACTGAACCTGTCAAAGACTGAACTCCTGGTGTTTCCTCCCGCTACTAATGTACCTATACCCGACATTGCTATTTCTGTGTGTGGTTCCACTATTACTCCCCAGCAACATGCCCGCTGTCTTGGGGTCATACTTGATTCCGAGCTTTCCTTTGCCCCCCACATTCGATCACTGGCTCGCTCTTGTCATCTGCACCTCAAAAACATTTCTAGAATTCGACCTTTTCTTACTTTTGACTCTGCAAAAACTCTTACTGTTTCTCTTATTCATTCTCGTCTCGACTATTGTAACTCTCTTCTAATCAGTCTCCCTCTTACCAAACTCTCCCCTCTCCAATCTGTCTTGAATGCTGCAGCCAGGATCATATTCCTCACCAATCGTTACACCGATGCCTCTACCTTGTGCCAGTCATTACACTGGCTACCCATCCACTCCAGAATTCAGTATAAACTTATTACCCTCACCCACAAAGCCCTCCATGGCTCAGCACCACCCTACATCTCCTCCCTTGTTTCAGTATACCACCCTACCCGCGCCCTCCGTTCTGCTGATGACCTGAGGTTAGTATTCTCAATAGTCAGAACCTCCCACTCCCGTCTCCAAGACTTTACACGTGCCGCGCCAATTCTTTGGAATGCACTTCCCAGGTCAATACGATTAGTCCCCAATCCCCACAATTTTAAGCGTGTCCTGAAAACGCATTTATTCAGACTGGCCTATCGCCTCAACACATTAACCTAACCTATCCCTGTGTGGCAGAGCCAAAAGTTTTACCATAACCAGGTTCCCAGCATCATGTTCCCACATGCTTTATGCATCCATTAGCCCTCTGTGTCTGTACTGTTACACACAACATTATGGCTGGTCCATACAATCAGAGCAACTGTTACCACCCACCTTTCGTGTCTCCCTCTTTCCTCATAGACTGTAAGCTTGCGAGCAGGGCCCTCACTCCTCTTGTTATTTGTTATAATCTACTGTATGTGATTATTGTTATGCTGTAATGTCTATTGTCTGTACAAATCCCCTCTGAAATGTAAAGTGCTGCGGAATATGTCGGCGCTATAAAAATAAAATTTATTATTATTTATTATTATTATTCTAGATCTTTAACCCCTTAGTGACAGATCCAATTTGCAGCTTAATGACCAGACCAATTTTTACAATTCTGACCACTATCACTTTATGGGATTAGAACTCTGGAACGCTTTAACAGATCCCGCTGATTCTGAGAGTGTTTTTTCATGACATATTTTACTTCATGTTAGTGGTAAAATATCTTCGAAATGACATGCGATTATTTATGAAAAAACGAAAATATGGCGAAAATGTTTAAAATTTTGCATGCGATTATTTATGAAAAAATGAAAATATGGCGAAAATTTTTAAAATTTTGCAATTTTCAAACTTTTAATTTTTATGCCCTTAACCCCTTTCTGCCATGAGACTATCCCGTCCATGTGCCCTGGGACTTAATCCCCAGGGATGGGATAGTACGTCATGCATTTAATGCGACATCGCGACTTCAGTCGCGATGATCGCATTAAAATTCCGACGCCATCCTACCTTATGGTAGATGGCCTCGGCATCCAGGGGTCTGTCGCCGCCCTCCCTTCCTCCCGATCGCTGTGATTGGCTGTTGAAATCGAAACAGCCAATCACAGCGCTTCTCATTGTTTCAGCCAATCGGCGCGGCTGAAACAATGATGTGCTAGGCTGGGATCGAATACCGATGTACTCGATCCTGGATCCAGTGCCTGGCAATGCCAGGCACCGGCAAAACCCCCCCGGATTGGCGCGATCGCATCATTCGCGCCAATCGCAGGGCACAGCGGCGCTATAGCGCCGCCCTGCCGGTATCCCTAGGCAGGGACCTGATACAGGCCCAGTAGGGCCTGCAGGAGCTGGTTGGCGCGATCGATTAGATCGGCGATCGCGCCAACCACAGGGCACAGCAGCTGTCACTCTGTGACCGCTGTGCCCTCCTGATGACCTGGGCATGAGCTGCCTTTGAATCAGAGCTGTGAGCTCTGATCCTAGGTGGTTGCCATGGTCACC
Source organism: Dendrobates tinctorius (assembly GCF_039654945.1). Taxonomy (NCBI): domain Eukaryota; kingdom Metazoa; phylum Chordata; class Amphibia; order Anura; family Dendrobatidae; genus Dendrobates; species Dendrobates tinctorius. The sequence continues at coordinate 38,177,486 of NW_027361788.1, forward strand.
AGGCAGTGCAGGGATTGGTGGATCGATATTATCATTCGAACCCACCAATGGCAGGTCACAGCAGCGATGTGACCGCTCTGTGACCTGCCCCTGACCTGCCTTTGACCTGTATGACAGCACTGCAGGGGGTCCTCACACTAGCTGAGGATTCCCTAGAGAGCGGTCATATGTCTGGATCTCCTGGTGTGCTGGGTATTGTGGTGCCACAGCAGCTTGTAGCATCACAATACCTGCTAAAGAAAGAAGAAAACCCTACAACTGTAAGTATTGCCTGATCCCCGATCCCTGCCCAATCTAGCTTCACCCCCCCAATCTATTATAATTTATATCCATCCAATATTTTTCACGTTTTTTGAGCAGCTCGAATCTGTTGGGTATATTCACTGCTATATGATCGATCGGGGTTATCTTGATTGCTGTTGCATCTCTGTTATGATACGTGTCATAATGGAATGACACTCCATGTGCTCTATACCCACTCTTTATATTTGAACGCTGTTTGTTTAGCCGCTCATGAAGTGGTCTGATAGTTCTGCCAACATACTGCATGCCACATGGACACTCAAGCAAGTAAATTACAAACTCTGTAGAGCAATTCATGTCATGTTTAACCCCTTCACCCCCAAGGGTGGTTTGCACGTTCATGACCGGGCCAATTTTTACAATTCTGACCACTGTACCTTTATGAGGTCATAACTCTGGAACGCTTCCATTGATCCCGGTGATTCTGACACTGTTTTCTCGTGACATATTGTACTTCATGTTAGTGGTAAACTTTCATTCAAATAACTTGCGTTTATTTGTGAAAAAAATGGAAATTTGGCAAAAATGTTGAAAAATTCGCAATTTTCCAACTTTGAATTTTTATGCCCTTAAATCACAGAGATACAGCACACAAAAAACTTGATAAATAACATTTCCCACATGTTTACTTTACATCAGCACAATTTTGGAACCAAAATTTTTTTTTGTTAGGAAGTTATAAGGGTTAAAAGTTGACCAGCGATTTCTCATTTTTACAACACCATTTTATTTTTAGGACCACATCACATTTGAAGCCACTTTGTGGGGTCTATATGATAGAAAATACCCAAAAGTGACACCATTCTAAAAACTGAACCCCTTAAGGTGCTCAAAACCACATTCAAGAAGTTTATTAACCCATTAGGTGCGTCACAGAAATTTTTTTGAATATTTAAAAAGAAATGAACATCTAACTTTTTTTCACAAAAAAAATACTTCAGGTTCAATTTTTTTTATTTTACCAAGGGTAACAGGAGAAATTGGACTGCAAAAGTTATTGTGCAATTTGTCCTGAGTACGCTGATACCTGATTTGTGGGGGGGAACGACTGTTTCGGCGCATGGCAGAGCTCAGAATGGAAGGAGCGCCGTTTGACTTTTTCAATGCAAAATTGGCTGGAATTCAGATTGGACGCCATGTCACGTTTGGAGAGTCCCTGATGTACCTAAACAGTGGAAACCCCCTACAAGTGACCCCATTTTGGAAACTAGACCCCCCAAGGAACTTATCTAGATATGTAGTGAGAACTTTGAACCCACAAGGGCTTTACAGAAGTTTATAACGTACAGTGGTACAATTAAAAAATCATATTTTTTCCACAAAAATGATCTTTTCACCCCAATTTTTATTTTCCCAAGGGTAACAGGACCCTAAAAGTTATTGTGCAATTTGTCCTGAATACGCTGATACCCCACATGTGGGGGTAAACCACTATTTGGGCGCATGGCAGAGCTCGGAAGGGAAGCAGTGCCATTTGACGTTTTTGGCTGGAATTGAGATCGGACACCATGTCGCGTTTGGAAAACCCCTGATGTACCAAAACAGTGGAAACCCCCCACAAATGACACCATTTTGGAAACTAGACCCCCTAAGGAACTTATCTAGATGTGTGGTGAGCACTTTGACCCCCCCAGTGCTTCACAGAAGTTTATAATGCCCGGGCGTGAAAATAAATAATTCGTATTTTTTCCTCAAACATGATGTTTTAGTCACCATTTTTTTATTTTCCCAAGGGTAGCAGGAGAAATTGGACCCCAAAAGTTGTTGTCCAATTTGTCCTGAGTATGCTGATACCCCATATGTGGGAGAAAACTACTGTATGGGCACACGTCGGGGCTCGGAAGGGAAGTAGTGACGTTTTGGAATGCAGACTTTGATGGAATGGTCTGCGGGTGTCATGTTGCCTTTGGATAGCCCCTAATGTACCTAAACAGTGGAAACCCCCCACAAATGACACCATTTTGGAAACTAGACCCCCCAAGGAACTTATCTAGATGTGTGGTGAGCACTTTGAACCCCCCAGTGCTTCACAGAAGTTTATAACGCCCGGGCATGAAAATAAAAAATTCGTATTTTTTCCACAAACATGATCTTTTAGTCACCATTTTTTTATTTTCCCAAGGGTACCAGGAGAAATTGGACCCCAAAAGTTGTTGTCCAATTTGTCCTGAGTATGCTGATACCCCATATGTGGGAGAAAACTACTGTATGGGCACACGTCGGGGCTCGGAAGGGAAGTAGTGACGTTTTGGAATGCAGACTTTGATGGAATGGTCTGCGGGTGTCATGTTGCCTTTGGAGAGCCCCTAATGTACCTAAACAGTGGAAACCCCCCACAAATGACCCCATTTTGGAAACTAGACCCACTAAGGAACTTATCTAGATGTGAGGTGAGCACTTTGAACCCCCAAGGGCTTCACTGAAGTTTATAATGTCAGGGCATGAAAATAAAAAAATCGTATTTTTTCCAGAAACATGATCAATTAGTCCCCAATTTTTTCATTTTCCCAAGGGTAACAGGAGAAATTGGACCCCAAAAGTTGTTGTCCAATTTGGCCTGAGTACGCTGACACCCCATATGTGGGAGAAAACTACTGTATGGACACACGTCGGGGCTCGGAAGGGAAGCAGTGACGTTTTGGAATGCAGACTTTGATGGAATGGTCTGCGGGTGTCATGTGCGTTTGGAGAGCCCCTGATGTACCTAAACTATTGAAACTCCCCACAAGTGACCCCATTTTGGACACTAGACCCCCCACGGAACTTATCTAGATGTGTGGTGAGCACTTTGAACCCCCAAGTGTTTCACAGAAGTTTATAACACTCGGACGTGAAAATAAAAAAATCATTTTTTTCCACAAAAATGATATTTTTGCCCCCAATTTTTTATTTTCCTAAGGGTAACAGGAGAAATTGGACCCCAAAAATTGTTTTGCAATTTGTCCTGAGTAGGCTGATACCCTACATGTGGGGGTAAAACACTGTTTGGGCGCATGGCAGAGCATGGAAGGGAAGGAGCACCATTTGACTTTTTCAACTCAGAATTGGCTGGAATTGAGATCAGAGGCCATGTTGCATTTGGAGAGCCCCTGATGTGCCCAAACAGTGGAAACCCCCAATTATAACTCCAACCCTAACCCCAACACACCCCTAACCCTAATCTGAGCCCTAACCCTAGCCCTAACCCTAGCCCTAACCCTAACCCTAACCCTAGCCCTAACCCTAGCCCTAACCCTAAGGCTGTGTGCACACGCTGCGGATTTTGCTGCGGTTCCGCAGCGGTTTTGGCTGCTGCGGACCCGCAGCAGTTTCTGCTGCGTACCCGCAGCAGTTTCTGCTGCGGTGTACAGTACCATGATTCCCTATGGGAATCAAAAACCGCAGTGCAGACGGTGCAGAATTTTCCGCGCGGATTATCTGCGGTTTTCAATCCGCAGAAATAATTGACATGTCAATTCTTTCTGCGGATTCTCCTGCGGTTTGCCATCTCCTCTATTGAGGAGATGAAAAACCGCAGGACAAAACCGCAAAGCAATCCGCAGGTAAAACCGCAGGTCTTTTGACCTGCGGTTTCACCTGCGGATTTTACAAAATCCGCGCGGATGAATCCGCACCTAATCCGCAGCGTGTGCACACAGCCTTACCCTAACGGGAAAATGGAGATAAATACTTTTTTTTTAGTTTTATTATTTTTCCCTAACTAAGGGGGTGATAACGGGGGGTTTGACTTACTATTTATGGCGGTTTTTATGTTTGGCGGCTGTCGCACGCTAAAAGACGCTTTTTATTGTAAAATAGTTTTCGCATCACCACATATTGAGAGCTATAATTTTTCCGTATTTTGACCCACTGAGTCATGTGAGGTCTTATTTTTTGCGGGACGAGTTGACGTTTTTATTGGTACCATTTTCGGGCACGTGACATTTTTTGATCGCTCTTTAATCCTATTTTTGGGACGCAGAATGAACAAAAACCAGCGTTTCATGAATTTCTTTTGGGGGGGGTGCGTTTACACCGTTCCGCGTGCGGTAAAATTGATAAAGCGGTTTTATGCTTCGGGTCAGTACGGTTACAGCAATACCTCATTTAGGTCTTTTTTTATGTTTTTGTCGGTTTTATGCAATGAAAACTATTTTATATAAAAAATAATTATTTTTGCATCGCTTTATTCTGCGAGCTATAACTTTTTTATTTTTCCGCTGATGATGCTGTGTGGCGGCTCGTTTTTTGCGGGACAAGATGACGTTTTCAGCGGTACCATGGATATTTATATGCGTCTTTTTGATCGCGCGTTATTACACTTTTTGTTTGGCAGTATGATAATAAATCATTATTTTTTGCTTCGTTTTTTATTTTTATTTTTTAAGGGGTTCGCTAAAAGGGTTAACTAATGGGACAGTTTTATAGGGCGGGTCATTACGGACGTGGCGATACCTAATATGTGTACTTTTATTGTTTTTTTTTTATTATTTCCAAAAAATGGATTTATTGAGGGAATATTTTTTTTTTTTTTCTAATTTATTTGGCGATTTTTTTAAATTTATTTTTACATTTTTTTTTTTATTTTTTTTTTACTTTATTACATAGTCCCAGGTGGGACATCACTGTCCTGTGACAGATCGCTGATCTGTCACATCACAGATCACTGTGACAGATCAGCAATCTGTCACAGGCATTGAAGCAGACTTCCTCTTGCCTGCGCTTTGCAGGCACTGAGGAAGCCAGCTTCCTCAGGTCCCCGAAGGCCCCCGTCACCATCTTGGATTCGGGGGCCTGGAGGATAGGAGCCCCCGGCAGCAGCGCTGCACATTGCGCTGCCGTGGGGGGCTCAGGGAAGCACGGAGGGAGCCCCCTCCCTCCCGATGCTTCCCTTTAACTCCCGGTACACCGCGATCATGTTTGATCGCGGTGTGCAAGGGGTTAACGTGTCGGGGGCGGTCCGTGACCGCCCCTGACACATAGTGCCGGGTGTCAGCTGTGATAATCAGCTGACACCCAGCCGCGATCAGCGGCGCTCACCACGTGGGCGCCGCTGATCGCGGTAGACGTACTATCCCGTCCACGGTCATACGGGCCCGGGTACCGTGGACGGGATAGTACGTCGGATGTCAGGAAGGGGTTAATGGTAAAGGATTCATTCGTTGATGCGGATTTAAAGCTGCTTGTCTGTAGGATGCTCCGACAACAAAGACATCTATTTTTTCTACATTTTGATGTCTTTTTCTGCAGTACTTTGGCATAATTCGTGGTTGTCTTCTGTTTGAGCCTACTAGGAGCTATTATCCCTTTAATGTTTGGAGCCCTGCGGAAAGTAATTCCTGGTCTATCAGGTACAATGGATTTTAATATTGGATCACTTAGAAGTGCCAGTGTGTATGAAGGCATTTTTTGATTGACTTGTGACAATTATTATAAGTCGTTATAAAATTGAATGCTTTGTTCTTCTCTGTCCCTTTTCTGTCTTTCTGTATAAGGAGGGTTTCTTGCGGGATTTCTCCACTGTGCTTTTGTGTGCTGGATATCAATTTTTTTGGGTATCCTTTCTCTAGGAATCTTTTTCTGAGTATTTCAGATTGAGAAGCGTAGTCATCCTTGGAAGTGCAATTCTTCTTTATCCTTCTAAATTGATTGGCCGGTATATTACGCAGCCATTTTGTGTAATGTCCACTCCTGAAGTCAATATATGAATTCCTGTCCGTAGGCTTAAAGTATGTTTTTGTATGTATCCTTGTGCCATCAGAGAAAATTGTTAGGTCCAGGAAATTGATGCTTTCTTCATGTATTGTTCGTTCAAAATTTATCCCCCAATGGTTATTAATTATGTCACTGAAAAACTCCTCCATGTCGCCAGCTTCCGTGTCCCAGATCAGGAATAAGTCATCAATAAACCTTTTATATAAAACCAAGCCATTCTTGTATTTGTTTCCATATATATGTATGTCTTCAAAAAGACCCATAAAAAGATTAGCGTACGAGCAAGCAAGTTTTCGAACCCATAGCTGTACCATACTTTTGATGGTACATGTCACCATCAAAGGTGAAAAAGTTATTGTTTAATATGAAATTTAGGCCATCCAGAATGAAGTTGATTTTCCTTATATCCAATAGTATGTCTCTTTTTAGATAGTATTCAATACAGAGTAATCCTATATCATGACCTATATTCGTGTACAATGATGTAACATCCATGGTGACAAATCTATATGATTTTTTCCATGTGATTCCTCCCAAAATCCTGATCATATCCGTAGAATCCTTAATATAGCTTTCTAATTTCACCACGTATTTCTGTAAATTTCTATACATTTTTTAGCAAGTGTTTTGAAGGATTTTCTTGTTTTATTATGTTATTTGTGTGAAATTGTGCCAAAAATGTTGGCCCCTCCCCCAGTGATGACCATTATGACATCATATGTAAACAGAACACACCCATAATTGCTAATGGAAGGGGCTATAAATTCCCTGCTCCTATGGCTGGTGTAATATCCCTGAGGAAGGTGCCAGGAAGGGTGCCGAAACGCGTAGGAAGGAATAAAGAAGTACTTTGTTACAACATCCTGCATCCCAGGTGATTTTGTGGACTCAGCAGCGCGGACTGTGGCACACCTTGCTTCCTATATTCTCTGGCAGTTTTTCCACGTTGGAGTGGTCGGTGGAGGTCCTGCAGCAGCTGATACTGTGTTATGTCTTCAAGCCAGTTGTGGGTCACACAACTGGAATAGGTGAGTGGAACTGCATTACACCACTCACATCGGAGTGTCACTAGTGATAGGGCACTATTGCGCCTCTTGTTCCCCCACCCTTTTTGTATTGAAACTGTGATAAGTGACATAGTTCACTTATCATAGCTTGTGCCTGCTGATTTCCTATTTTTTCACCCCCCCTTTGCGCCACCTAACTACAAGTGTAAGTGCTAATCCCTGATCACTGTCCGATCTCTCTTCATCCCCCCTTCCCCCACTTTTTACCCCCTCCATCCCACTTTGCGCCGCCTCTGTACGCACATTTAGCAGCCCCCTTAGCGCCAACTCCTTATTCGCATCCCACAGCCGCCAAACTGTGATAAGTGACATAGTTCACTTATCAGAGCTTGTGCCTGCTGATTTCCTTTTATTCACCCCCCCTTGCACCACACCTGTACGCACACCCAGCAGCCGCCACTGAACTTTGATAAGTGATGCCGTTCACTTATCAGAGCTAGGGCCTGCTGTTTTAGACTTTTCTTTTCACAGGTATTTTTCTCCCCATTTCCTTTTTTCTTTTAGCTTTTTCTTTACAGGATAGTGTGCACCAATCACTAGCCCCCCACACATACACATAGTTGTAAATAAAGTACACCCAAGAACCACTTTCACAAAAAATGTCCCGCCCATCGCGTTCGTCCCAACAGCACTATTCAATGGAGGAGGCATATTCTTACCTTGCCTCCGACACTGATAGCGAGGATGACAATCCGACTTTTCTTTATTTTTCGGATTCTTCACCCTCTTACTCATCCCCCTCCTCATCTTCCTCCTCGGGTCCTGCGGAACCGCCACGCAGATGCTCCAGGACAGAAGATGAGGCAGCACCCACCATGCCGAAGCTGATTCAGTAGACTCTGTATGGACTTCGCCCCCCGAAAATTACGAGCCACTGATTCCTGATTTTGTGGCAGAATCAGGAATCAAGTTTGACACCACCGGCCTCACAGAAATAGACTTTTCAAAAGTCTATTTCTCTGAGGATTTTGTTAACCTCCTGGTGGAGCAAACTAATTTGTACGCTCGTCAATTTTTGGTGGAAAACATATTCCAACATATATTTCAAATTCTTTGGAGTAAATTCATGGACTTCAGTGTGCTGCTAGACAAATTCACTTATCCAGGTTATGAGAAAGATTAACCGTTTATGTCCCAACGCGTTTCAAAGTGTATACCACTTCATCAGGGGATGACATATATTTGATATATGTCATCCCCTGATGAAGTGGTATACACTTTGAAACGCGTTGGGAAATAAACGGTTAATCTTTCTCATAACCTGGATAAGTGACTTTGTCTAGCAGCGCACTGAAGTCCATGAATTTACTCCAAAGAATCTGAAGTTTTACGGTCACAGAGTTGACCTTTGGACGTGCAGCAAGCTGACTATGGATCTTATATGCCTGAACCTCTCCTGAAAAGGGTGAGTAGATTCTAATTTATTCTTCTAACAATAACCCGGATAAGACCCTATTGCGCTTTTTGTTCCTTTAGTTTGAGAACATATATTTCAACATATTCCAACTGGTCTCCTGTGGACGCAGTTGAAATAATGCAGTTTTGGGGCCTGGTCCTCCACATGGGGATACTGAAGAAGCCGGAAATTCGGCAATATTGGAGTGTTGATATTTTATACAACACTCCAGTGTTCCGAATGGTCATGGTTAGAGTTGAGCGATACCGTCCGATACTTCAAAGTATCGGATCGGAATGGATCGGCCGATCTTTAAAAAAAGTATCGGTATCGCCGATTCCGATACCGGAAGTCCCATTCAAGTCTATGGGACTTCCGGTATCGGAATAAGAAAAACCCTGTTTTTGCCTTGTACAGCCTCTCTGGGGTCTGTACGGGCCTTTCGGGGGGCTGTGCCGGCCTGCCAGGGGGTCTGTGCAGGCTCCGGTGGTCTGTGCCGGCCTGCCGGGGGGCTGTGCCGGCCTGCCGGTGGTCTGTGCAGGCTCCGGTGGGCTGTGCCGGCCTGCCGGGGGGCTGTGCAGGCTCCGGGGGGCTGTGCCGGCCTGCCGGGGGGCTGTGCCGGCCTGCCGGTGGTCTGTGCAGGCTCCGGGGGGCTGTGCTGGCCTGCCGGGGGGCTGTGCCGGCCTGCCGGTGGTCTGTGCAGGCTTCGGGGGTCTGTGCAGGCATCGTCCGATGGGACTACAAGTCCCATCGGGCGATGCCTGCTACCATGACAGTGATTGACACATTAGCCAATGATGGGACAGTAGTAGTACCATCATCCGGCTAATGTGTTGAATGTAAAAAAAAAAAAAATTACATGCTACATACATGCTACATACATACAACATGCATACTACATACATGCTACATTCATACTACATACTACATACATGCTACATTCATACTACATAAATACTACATGCAACATACATACTACATATATACTACATACATACTACATGCATGCTACATACATACTGCATGCTACATACATACTACATGCTACATACATACCACATATATACTACATACATACTACATGCATGCTACATACATACCACATACATACTACATACATACTACATACATACTACATGCATGCTACATGCATGCTACATGCTACATACATAACACATATATACTACATGCATGCTACATACATACTACATGCTACATACATACCACATACATACTACATGCATGCTACATACATACTACATGCATGCTACATACATACTACATGCTACATACTACATATATACTACATGCATGCTACATACATACTACATGCTACATACATACTACATATATACATGCATGCTACATACATACTACATGCTACATACATACCACATATATACTACATACATACAATACATTCATACAATACATACATAGACATACAGTACATATAACATAGAGTAACATACTTACCAATACTTGTCACATTGTTCCCCGAAGCCATTGTCTTTTCCGGAATAAATATTAACATAACAAACCACAAAAATACTCACCCACGATCCGAAGCAGTCCACGAGTGTGTCCCACGACGATCTTGGGTAGAGAACTGCAGCATCAGCTGATGCTGCCGTTCTCTTCGGGCTGTAGGAATCCAATGACGGAAGGTAGGTATCCTTCCGCACTGTATTCCTCCGCCACTTAAAAAAAAAAAAAGTCCCTAGTCTCACTTTATGCCATTGCTGTGTGGGAAATTCCCACGCAGCAATGGCATAAAGTGAGACTAGGGACTTTTTTTTTTTTTTAAGTGGCTGAGGAATACAGTGCGGAAGGATACCTACCTTCCGTCATTGGATTCCTACAGCCCGTAGAGAACGGCAGCATCATCTGATGCTGCAGTTCTCTACCCAAGATCGTCGTGGGACACACTCGTGGACTGCTTCGGATCGTGGGTGAGTATTTTTGTGGTTTGTTATGTTAATATTTATTCCGGAAAAGACAATGGCTTCGGGGAACAATGTGACAAGTATTGGTAAGTATGTTACTCTATGTTATATGTACTGTATGTCTATGTATGTATTGTATGAATGTATTGTATGTATGTAGTATATATGTGGTATGTATGTAGCATGTAGTATGTATGTAGTATGTATGTAGCATGCATGTAGCATGCAGTATGTAGCATGCATGTAGTATATATGCAGTATGTATGTAGCATGCATGTAGTATATATGTAGTATGTATGTAGCATGTAGCATGTATGTAGTATGTATGTAGTATGTATGTAGCATGTAGCATGTATGTAGTATATATGTGGTATGTATGTAGCATGTAGTATGTATGTAGTATGTATGTAGTATGCATGTAGCATGCAGTATGTATGTAGCATGCATGTAGTATATATGTAGTATGTATGTAGCATGCATGTAGTATATGTAGTATGTATGTAGCATGTATGTAGTATATATGTAGTATGTATGTAGCATGTAGTATGTATGTAGCATGTATGTAGTATGTATGTAGCATGCATGTAGCATGCATGTAGTATGTATGTAGTATGTATGTAGTATGTATGTAGCATGCAGTATGTAGCATGTATGTAGCATGTATGTAGTATGTATGTAGTATATATGTAGTATGTATGTAGCATGTAGTATGTATGTAGCATGTAGTATGTATGTAGCATGTAGTATGTATGTAGCATGCATGTAGTATATATGTAGTATGTATGTAGCATGTAGTATGTATGTAGCATGCATGTAGTATATATGTAGTATGTATGTAGCATGTAGTATGTATGTAGCATGCATGTAGTATGTATGTAGTATTTTTTTTTTTTTTTTTTAACATTTAACACATTAGCCGGATGATGGGACTACTACTGTCCCATCATTGGCTAATGTGTCAATCACTGTCATGGTAGCAGGCATCGCCAGATGGGACTTGTAGTCCCATCGGACGATGCTTGCACAGACCCCCGGACATCAGCACAGCCCCCCGGCAGGCCGGCACAGCCCCCCGGCAGGCCGGTACAGACCCCCACAGGGTGCACAGACCACCGGCAGGCCGGCACAGCCCCCCGGCAGGCCGGTACAGACCCCCACAGGGTGCACAGACCACCGGCAGGCCGGCACAGCCCCCCGGCAGGCCGGTACAGACCCCGGGCAGTCCACACAGCCCCCGGCAGGCCGGCAGAGACCCCCAGAAGGCCCGAAATGACGGCACATCATGATGCGCACACACCGCGCATCATGATGACGTCAGGCTGTCAATCAACTTTGAACTTCCGATTCCGATGCCGAATTCCGATATTGAAAAAATATCGGAAGTCGGTATCGGAATTCCGATACAGCAAGTATCGGCCGATACCCGATACTTGTGGTATCGGAATGCTCAACACTAGTCATGGTCCGGATGCATTTTGAGGCCATCCACAAGTTTCTGCATTATACCGATAATGCACTGTGTCCCGCAGGAGATGACCCCAACTTTGACCGTCTGTTCAAAGTTTGGCCGGTCATCGAACACTTCAACAAAAAGATTGCTGAAGTGTACGTGCCCCAAAGGAACATCAGCGTGGATGAGTCCCTTGGTCCATTTCAAGGGAAGGCTCGGATTCCGTCAATACCTGCCCAGTAAGAGGGCCAGGTACGGAATCAAACTCTACAAACTTTTGTGAGAGTACCTCAGGGTACACTCACAGGTTTAGAGTCTACGAAGGAAAGGACACCAGGATTGAACCCCCTGAGTTTCCCCCTGTCCTGGCACTGAGTGGGAAAATTGTGTGGGATTTGATTCAACCACTGCTGGATAAAGGTTATCACCTCTACACTGATAACTTTTATACCAGCATCCCACTCTACAAATCCCTCTCTGTGCGAGGTACCGTAGCCTGCGGTACTGTCCGCAAAAATCAGAGAGGCCTTCCGAAGACGCTTCAGATGCTCAGAAAAGGTGAGAGCAGAGCCCAATGTAGCGACCACCTGCTGGTGGTCAAAGACAAGAGGGATGTCCATCTGTTGACCACCATACACGGTGATGGCAGCACCCTCTGCACTGTATGGGATACCTCCACACAGGTCAGAAAACCGACCTGTGTAGTGGGGTACAACAAAAACATGGGGGGCGTTGATCTCTCCGATCAATACCTCCAACTGCACAATGCTCTCAGAAAGGCAAGGGCGTGGTACAAAAAGCTGGCCGTGCACATAGTACAAATGGGAATGCTCAACGCATTCCTGCTGTCACAATGTGCACACCCCACCGATACGTCGTACCTTCATTTCCAGGAGGTAGTGGTTAAGGCCCTGATGTTTGGCGCTCAGGAAGGAGCGGGTCCCAGTACTTCCGGAACTGAAGTTGCTCGTATCGTACCAGGTCAGCATTTTCCGGGGGTGGTCCCGCCAACTGGTAGAAAAGGTAAGCCGCAAAAAAGGTGCCAAGTGTGTTACAAAAAGAGAATACGCAAGGACACCATTTACCAGTGCGACACCTGCCCCGAAAAACCTGGCCTGTGTATGAAGGATTGCTTCAAATTGTACCACACCTCCATGCACTACTAATTTACATTAGTATAGTTGGGGGCACATCTAGATTTGTTCTTTGGGGGTCTAGTATACAAAATGGTGTCTCATGTGGGTTTTTTTCCTGTTTAAGCACATCAGGGGCTCTGCAAACGGAACATGACGCCAGCAGACCCATCAAAGTCTGCATTCCAAAATGTCACTACTTCCCTTTCAAGCCCCGATATGTGCCTAAACAGTTTTTTCCCACATGTGGGGTACCAGCGTACATGACGCCAGCAGACCCATCAAAGTCTGCATTCCAAAATGTCACTACTTCCCTTTCAAGCCCCGATATGTGCCTAAACAGTTTTTTCCCACATGTGGGGTACCAGCGTACTCAGGTCAAATTGGACAACATCTTTGGGGGTCCAATTTCTCCTGTTACTCTTGGGAAAATTAAAAATTGGGGACTAAAAATAATTTATGTGGAAACAAAATAGGATTTTATATTTTCACGCCCAGGCATTATAAGCTTTAGCGAAACACTTGGGGGTTCAAAGTGCTCACCACACATCTAGATAAGTTCCTTAGGTGGTCTAGTTTCCAAAATGGGGTAACTTGTGGGGGATTTCCACTGTTTAGGTACATCAGGGGCTCTGCAAACGGAACATGACGCCCGCAGACCATTCCATCAAAAGTCTGCATTCCAAAAACGTCATTACTTCCCTTTCGAGCCCTGCCGTGTGCCCAAACAGTGTTTCTCCCCCACATATGGGGTATTAGCGCACTCAGGACAAATTGGACAACAACTTTTGGGGTCCAATTTCTCCTGATACTCTTGGGAAAATAACAAATTGGGGACTAAGAGATCATTTTTGTGGAAAGAAAAATTAATATTTTTTTTTCACGCCCGGGCATTATAAGCTTTAGCGAAACACTTGGGGGTTCAAAGTGCTCACCATACATCTAGATAAGTTCCTTAGGGGGTCTAGTTTCCAAAACGGGGTCACTTGTGGGGGTTTCCACTGTTTAGGCATATCATGGGCTCTCCAAACGGAACATGGCGTCAGATTTCAATTTCAGCCAATTTTAGGTTGAAAATGTCAAACGGCGCACTTTCCCTTCCGAGCCCTGCCGTGTGCCCAAACAGTATTTCTCCCCCACATATGGGGTATCAGCGCACTCAGGACAAATTGGACAACAACTTTTTGGGTCCAATTTCTCCTGATACCCTTGGGAAAATAACAAATTGGGGACTAAATGATCATGTTTGTGGAAAAAATGATTTTTTATTTTTACGCCTGGGCGTTATAAACTTCTGTGAAGCCCTTGGGGGTTCAAAGTGCTCACCACACATCTAGATGAGTTACTTAGGGGGTCTAGTTTCCAAAATGGGGTCACTTGTGGGGGGGTTTCCACTGTTTAGGCATATCATGGGCTCTCCAAACGGAACATGGCGTCAGATTTCAATTTCAGCCAATTTTAGGTTGAAAATGTCAAACGGCGCTCTTTCCCTTCCGAGCCCTGCCGTGTGCCCAAACAGTGTTTCTCCCCCACATATGGGGTATCAGCGCACTCAGGACAAATTGGACAACAACCTTTGGGGTCCAATTTCTCCTGATACTCTTGGGAAAATAACAAATTGGGGACTAAGAGATCATTTTTGTGGAAAGAAAAATTAATATTTTTTTTTCACGCCCGGGCATTATAAGCTTTAGCGAAACACTTGGGAGGTTCAAAGTGCTCACCACACATCTAGATAAGTTCCTTAGGGGGTCTAGTTTCCAAAATGAGATCTCTTGTGGGGGGTTTCCACCAGGGCTGTGGAGTCGGAGTCGGAGTCGTGGAGTCGGTGCTCATTTTGGTGGAGTCGGAGTCGGTATAAAATGGACCGACTCCGACTCCTAAAATATATAATAAATTGGGTACAGTAATTCAATGCAGGATGTGCTGAATATTTTTTCATAGGAGTTTGGGAAAGTTATGAAATGTCCTATAAATGGCTGTTATATTCCTGATCTAAGGCTACATTCACACACAGCGTTTTTCCTGTGTTTTTTGAGGATACGTTTTTCAGCTGCAAAAGTTGATCATCTTTTTAAAAAACTGCATCACCTGAAAGGTTTTTGAGCTCATAGATAATGTTACTCAATAGCAAAAGCAGATTAGAAATCTGCTCTATCTATCCATTTATCCATATCTGTCTATCCATATCTTATCTGTACCAAAAAGAATGAAAACCGGGTAGTACACCAATATATATTCTGTTCTATCTAAATATCTTGATTATTGGATCATAAAAATGATTAAATGTCTGAGGTTCACATTGTACTACAATAAATTTTTCACTTAAATATAAACAATATGTGTGGGAGTCGGAGTCGGAGTCGTGGAGTCGGAGTCGGAGTCGGTGTAAGGGAAATTGAGGAGTCGGAGTCGCAGGTTTGGCTTACCGACTCCACAGCCCTGGTTTCCACTGTTTAGGTACATCAGGGGCTCTGCAAACGGAACATGACGCCCGCAGACCATTCCATCAAAGTCTGCATTCCAAAACGTCATTACTTCCCTTTCGAGCCCTGACGTGTGCCCAGTGTTTCTCCCCCACATATGGGGTATTAGCGCACTCAGGACAAATTGGACAACTTTTAGGGTCTAATTTCTCCTGATACCCTTGGGAAAATAAATTGGGGACTAAACGATCATGTTTGTGGAAAAAATATGATTTTTTATTTTTACGCCTGGGCGTTATAAACTTCTGTGAAGCTCTTGGGGGTTCAAAGTGCTCACCACACATCTAGATGAGTTCCTTAAGTGGATCTAGTATCCAAAATGGGGTCATTTGTGGGGGGTTTCCACTGTTTAGGCACATCATAGGCTGTGCAAACGGAACATGGCGTCCGATTTCAATATCAGCCAATTTTAGGTTGAAAATGTCAAACGGCGCTCTTTCCCTTCCGAGCCCTGCCGTGTGCCCAAACAGTGTTTCTCCCCCACATATGGGGTATCAGCGCACTCAGGATAAAATGATTTTTTTAGCCCCGAATTTTTTATTTTCCAACGGGTAACAGGAGAAATTAGACCCCCAATGTTGTTGTGCAATTTGTCCCCCATATGTTGGGGTAAACCACTGTTTGGGCACACTTCGGGGCTCGGAAGGGAGGGAGCACCGTTTGACTTTTAGAATGCAAAATTGGCTGGTATCAATGGTGGCACCATGTCGCATTTGGAGATCCCCTGATGTGCCTAAACAGTAGAAACCCCTCAATTCCAACCCTAACCCCAGCACAACACTAACCCCAAACCTAACCCTAACCCTAATTATAACCCTAATGGAAAAATGAAAATAAATATATTTTCTTTATTTTGTTATTTTTCACTAACTAAGTGGGTGATAAAGGGGGGTTTATTTACTATTTTTTTTAATTTTGATCACTGTGATAGGGTCTATCACAGTGACCAAAATGAACCAATAGGAAAAACCTTCCTATTGTTACCGGGTTCCGGCTGGCAGATCTCGGCGCACGTACTGCGCTTGCGCCCGCCATTTTTTTCCTGGAAGAAGATGGCGGTGCCCATGAGGATAAGCACGCGGGCCGAGGACCACCGGGAGGTACCGGGGGAGTTGATCACAAACCCTATTTCTCTCTCCTCTGATGTGCGATCACATCAGAGGAGAGAGAAATTAAATGGCACATCGGACTTTTTTTTGCGGTTGCTGATATACGGTTAATCATGTTCTTTAGGGTCTCGGCTACCCCCATCAGCCGAGACCCCAGAGAAAATCCGACTCTGGTGGTCGCTATACACTTTTATCACAGCACCGTTAATTGACGGCGCTGTGGTTTAAGTACCCTTAACTACCGCCGTTAAAAGATGCATCGGCGGTCGTTAAGGGGTTAAATCAGTTGTTTATGCAAAGACTCTGATCTGATGATGATCAACTGTTGGCAGGCACAGAACTTATGGCAGCAATAATCTTCTCCTCTTTGGAAAATTATTCTTCCAGATGGCTCAAACAGTCTGAAGACAATTTTATGAGACAAAATTACAGGAAGTACAAGGATTGGACTGCAGAGGACTGGGGTACAGTTATATTCTCTGATGAAGCACCCTTCAAACTGTTTAAGTGATTTGGTAGAATGATCATCTATAGATAAAAAGATGAGCACTACTATAAACAGTAAAACAGTTGCTTTTCATCCATGCAGGGGGCTCAATCACAATTTTGCCTAAGAACACTGAAATGAATAATGAATGAGATCTAAACATCCTTCAAGAGCAACTTCTCTCATCCATCTAGGAGCAATTTGGTGATGAACAATGCTTTTTCTACCATGTCATAAAATCAAAGTGATAGTCAAGTGGTTGTCATGTCGGACGCTGTTCACACCACAGCATCCGGCAGGCAGAGGTAGTTCCACCTCCAGCCACTATAGCCTCAGTGGCGCCGGCCTGATCTTCAGGCTCTCGGGGGTTAATCCTGCTGGAGACCAGGTTGGATGGTTAGTCACGCCCACGGTCTTTAAATAGTCATGCTGGCCTATGGGCGTCGCCGATTATAGCTTGTGTTTCATACCAAGTGGTTCCGGTCTCGAGTGGAGGTGTTCAAGAGAGAGAGATTCATATCTGGTGTCGTATGATCCGTCGTTATCCTTTCTCCTTCCCATATTTGTGTTTAGTTGTGCCCTGTTCACATTACTGTTTATTCCTGTGTGTGTGCGGCGCAGTGCAGTTTAAGTTCTCCCTGTCTGTCATTATTTGTGTGGGAGCTTTGGTGGTGACTTCTCACTGGGTGGCGGGTGGAGGGTTAAGTGCAGGGCTGAGCAGGAGATAAGGAAAGGTCGGAGGCTCAGGCATTTGCACCTTCAGCAAAAACCCTGGGTTGAGGGTCAGACAGGGTTTCCCCTAGTAAAGGGACACCACAGGGGCCCCGGGTATTTCAGCCTTAGTTGAACTAAGCCCCCGTGACATTATAATCGGCCCACATTTTTTCAGGAGTCCATGGATCCATTAGATTCCATAACCCGCCAGTTGGCGGCGCTGTCCATACAGGTCTCCGAGTTGAATGGGGCAGTTCAGCAGCAGGGCCTGGTAGTAGCAAAGGTGCAAACGGCATCTGCAGGTATCGGTGCAGAGCCGAAGTTTCCGCTGCCAGAACGATTTTCAGGCGATCGCAGCAAATTTGTCGTATTTCGGGAGGCCTGCAAATTATACTTCCGCATGCGGCCAATATCCTCAGGTAATGAGGCCCAGCGAGTAGGGCTGGTGTTGTCATTACTGAGTGGTGACCCCCAAGCATGGGCATTTTCCTTACCACCTGACTCTGCTACATTTCATTCAGTCGATAATGTTTTTTCTGCCCTCGGGCTCATTTACGATGACCCTGACCGACTGGCTCTAGCGGAATCTAAAATCCGCGCCCTCCGCCAGGGTGAGCGCTTGGCAGAAGACTATTGTTCGGAATTTCGCCTCTGGGCTGTAGACACACAGTGGAATGACCCAGCACTGCGGAGCCAGTTTATTCATGGGGTATCAGGGAGGGTGAAACAAGCCCTCCTGATGTATGAGACTCCGGCATCATTGGAGTCTGCCATGAGTTTGGTGATACGTATTGATCGCCGTTTTCGTCAGGGGGCACAGGAGACGCTACCTCTGGGGGAAAACAGAGGTGCAGGTGTGGTTGAAGTAGATGAGTCCCCTGAACCTATGCAGATTGCTGGTGTGGCACAGGTTCAGCCTCGCGCTCCGGGAGTCCGGAAGTCCGGAGCATGTTTCTACTGTGGTAAAGGAGGTCATATTGTTAACGTTTGCCCGGTACTACCTAAGAGGGTCACACCGGCGGAAAACTGTTAAGCTCAGAGGGTATGGAGGAGACCCAACTGAGCGTATGCATATCCTCCATGATGGTATCTCAATGTATGCTCCCTGCCAAGGTTATTGTCGCCGGCAGAGAGCTACCTATATCAGTGTTTGTGGATAGCGGTTCCGCCACCAATCTCATAGATGAGGAGTTTGCACACACCGCCGGGTTTAAGATCGAAAAACTTCCTCACCCCATACAGGTGGTGACCATTAATGCTGTTCCCCTCCCTCAAGGGGAGATTACTGAGTTTGTGGCAGAGGTGAAACTCCACATTGGGGTCCTACATTCTGAGTCGGTTACATGTAGGGTCCTCCGTAATCTCCCAGCTCAAATGGTCCTGGGTTTTCCATGGCTGTCCAGGCACAACCCGGTAATTGATTGGAAAACTCAGGACATAGTACAATGGAGTGGTTTCTGCCAAGACAATTGCTTGGCCACATGTGTGTCCGCCGTGACGCCCAGCCTGCCGGAGGCTTTGCAGGATTTCGCGGATGTTTTCTCTGAGAAGGGTTGCTCAGAACTGCCTCCACATAGAGCCTATGACTGTGCTATTAGGTTAAAACCCAGGGCCAAATTACCTAAGGCCAGGATGTTTAATATTTCTGGTCCTGAGAGACAAGCTCTGAAAGACTACATCGCGGAGAGTCTGAGCAAAGGTCACATCCGGCCTTCGTCCTCGCCTGTAGCCGCGGGGTTTTTCTTCATTAAGAAGAAAGATGGGGGGTTACGCCCGTGTCTGGATTTCCGAGAGTTAAACCAGATTACTATCCGTGATCCCTACCCAATGCCGTTGATCCCGGATTTGTTCAACCAGGTAGCGGGGGCAAAATGGTTTTCCAAGCTGGACCTCAGGGGGGCGTATAACCTCATAAGGGTCCGTCAGGGGGATGAGTGGAAGACGGCGTTTAACACTCCTGAGGGTCATTTTGAGAGTCTGGTTATGCCGTTTGGGTTGACCACCGCGCCTGCCGTTTTCCAACATTTTATTAATGATGTCTTTGCTCATGTCCTGGGGAGATTTGTGATTGTATACCTGGATGATATCCTCATTTATTCTAGCGATCGGGACACTCATTTGCAGCATGTTAGGCAGGTGTTACAGTTGCTCCGGGAGAACCAGCTCTATGCTAAGCTGGAAAAATGTTTATTTTTTGTCCAGGAGTTGCCCTTTTTGGGATATATTGTGTCCGCAGCTGGTTTTAAAATGGACACCGCTAAGGTGCAAGCGGTGTTGCAATGGGAGAGGCCGGAGAGTCTGAAAGCACTCCAGCGGTTCCTTGGGTTTGCGAATTATTATAGGAAATTTATAAAACACTTTTCGACTGTCGCCAAACCGCTCACGGACATGACAAAAAAGGGTGCCGATCTGGCGAACTGGCCTGAGGTGGCTATACGTGCATTTGAGCGTCTGAAGAATAGTTTTGCTTCAGCCCCCATTCTGGTGCAACCAGACGTGTCTAAACCTTTTGTGGTAGAGGTTGATGCGTCGGAGGTGGGAGTGGGGGCAGTACTGTCTCAAGGCTCGTCCTTGAGCGAGATGCATCCATGCGCCTACTTCTCCAAGAAGTTGTCGCCGGCCGAACGGAACTATGATATCGGCAACAGGGAGTTGTTGGCCATCAAACTGGCTTTTGAGGAATGGCGACACTTCTTGGAGGGGGCGGCTCACCAGGTCACAGTTATCACCGACCATAAGAATCTGCTCTACCTGGAGTCGGCCAAGCGTCTGTCTCCTAGGCAGGCTCGCTGGGCATTGTTTTTTACTCGTTTCAATTTTCTTGTGACGTACCGTCCCGGGGCTAAAAACACCAAGGCGGATGCTTTGTCTAGGTGTTTTCCGGGGGGAGAACCTCGGGAAGAGCCGGTACCCATCCTCCAGAAAGGGGTAGTGGTCTCGGCTCTCACGACTGAGGTAGAGGCGGAGATTGCCGAGGCCCAAGAGGAGGTACCACCAGGACTTCCCGCCAACAAATCATTTGTACCCCTGCATCTTCGGCCTAAGGTGTTGAAGGAACACCACGATTCGGTACTGGCTGGTCACCCAGGGGTGAAGGGCACCTTAGAGCTGGTATCGCGTCGTTTCTGGTGGCCCAAAATCCGGCAGGACGTGGTCTCGTACGTGGCAGCTTGCATCACGTGCGCTAGGGCTAAGTCACCCCGAACCCGTCCTGCTGGCACGCTACAGCCTCTGGGGGTACCCAATAGGCCATGGACAGAAATCTCCATGGATTTTATCACTGACTTGCCAGCCTCGGCAGGGAACACGGTCATCCTGGTGGTGGTTGACCGTTTTTCAAAGATGGCGCATTTTGTGGCGTTGTCCTCTTTGCCCAATGCTAAGACGTTGGCTCAGGTATTTGTGAAGGAGGTGGTCAGACTCCACGGAGTACCGTCTGACATAGTATCTGATAGGGGTACGCAATTTGTGGCGAGGTTTTGGAAAGCTTTTTGCTCAAGGTTGGGGATCAAGTTGTCACATTCATCGGCGTTTCATCCACAGTCTAATGGACAAACTGAGCGCATGAACCAAAATCTAGAACAGTATTTACGATGCTTTGTGTCCGACAACCAGGAGGAGTGGTCTACTTTCCTTCCTCTGGCCGAATTCGCATTAAATAATCACCGCCAAGAGTCATCAGGAGAGTCTCCATTCTTTTGTGTGTACGGTCAACATCCTCAGTTTTGTACCTTACGTCAGGGTGACTCCGGGGGTGTCCCGGAGGAGGATCAGCTAGGAGCCCAATTGTCATCAGTCTGGAGGCGGGTGAAACAGCGTTTGTTGAGCATGAGTGCCAGGTACAAACGGGTGGCTGACAGTAGACGCGTGCCAGGTCCGGACCTGTGTGTGGGTGAATGGGTGTGGTTAGCTACGAAGAACATAAAACTCAAAATCCCTTCTTTAAAACTGGGTCCAAGGTTTATTGGGCCTTTTAGGATTTCTGCCATCATTAACCCAGTAGCTTATCGGTTGGAACTTCCCGCGGTGTACAAGATACACAACGTGTTTCACAGGGCTTTATTGAAAAAGGTGGTAGGCTTGGTGGACACGACGCCGATGCCACCTCCAGTCATGGTGGATGGCGAGTTAGAGTTCGAGGTCGCCAAGGTAGTGGACTCTCGAGTAGTACGCCGTACTCTTCAGTATTTGGTGCACTGGCGGTGGTATGGTCCAGAGGAGAGGTCTTGGGTTCCAGCCTCAGACATACATGCGGATCGGCTGGTCAGTTCTTTTCACCGTCGTCATCCGGAAAAGCCGGGTCCTATGAGTCTTGAGGGCCCTGGGGTCCCTCGTAGAAGACGGGGTACTGTCATGTCGGACGCTGTTCACACCACAGCATCCGGCAGGCAGAGGTAGTTCCACCTCCAGCCACTATAGCCTCAGTGGCGCCGGCCTGATCTTCAGGCTCTCGGGGGTTAATCCTGCTGGAGACCAGGTTGGATGGTTAGTCACGCCCACGGTCTTTAAATAGTCATGCTGGCCTATGGGCGTCGCCGATTATAGCTTGTGTTTCATACCAAGTGGTTCCGGTCTGGAGTGGAGGTGTTCAAGAGAGAGAGATTCATATCTGGTGTCGTATGATCCATCGTTATCCTTTCTCCTTCCCATATTTGTGTTTAGTTGTGCCCTGTTCACATTACTGTTTATTCCTGTGTGTGTGCGGCGCAGTGCAGTTTAAGTTCTCCCTGTCTGTCATTATTTGTGTGGGAGCTTTGGTGGTGACTTCTCACTGGGTGGCGGGTGGAGGGTTAAGTGCAGGGCTGAGCAGGAGATAAGGAAAGGTCGGAGGCTCAGGCATTTGCACCTTCAGCAAAAACCCTGGGTTGAGGGTCAGACAGGGTTTCCCCTAGTAAAGGGACACCACAGGGGCCCCGGGTATTTCAGCCTTAGTTGAACTAAGCCCCCGTGACAGTGGTTCAGTGAACAACACATTGAAATGTTGGGTCTATGGCCAGGAATATCCCCCTGTGGTCAATCCTCAAAAAAAAATCACAGAAATTGTGATAAAAACCATTCACTATTTAGGTAAGAATAGGCGGTCATCAGTCAGGATTTGGCCCAGAAGCGGATATCCACCTGCCATGTCAAAGGGTATAAATCTGGATACACAAGAATCAACATTGGAAATATTGAGTCTTTGCAGAAACTTCATGTATTTGTTAATAAAACTTAAAAACCTTTATGCAACGGTTCTCATTATACTTCAGTAAGCCTAAGAACACCTGATTAAAAGATCTAAAAACGATGAAGGAGCAAATGGAAAAAAAAACAAATTTGTGTCAATCTCAAAATTTTTGGCCACAGCTCCACTTATTGCTTCTACCCCTTGGTTAGAGTGATTGGTGGTGGAGGTCTCAGAACTCAGACCCCCAAGAATGAACAGTGCTAAACAGGAACTACAACTTAAAATAATTATTTATAAATAAGCTTAGGTATTCTTTCAGAGGAGGCCCCTGTCAAATGCATGGCCAGTCTACCCTGAAATGAATGGTAGTTATAGAACTTCCAAATGCTTTTTCGCGGTATAATATTTTCATGATATCAAGAAGCAATTAGATAAACCAGTTTAGACATCATTAGAAAAAAACATGTTACTCGCACATGTAAAGGAATATTGGATGGAGCAAGAATGATAGACCGCTGACTTTATATTTCCCTTAATAACAAAAAGCTGTGAAACATCGAGAGGCCGCAGCGGAAAATAGTCCACGTTTCATGGGAAATAAATGCTTAAATGAGATGTGTGTAAACAGCCATAAATACTGCACATTATTAATAAAGTAATACTACCCATGGCACTTGAAAACATAAATACAGCTCATAAATCATTTTAGTTTTGCGTTTCGGCTGGCAGTATTTTGCTCATTCAAATGCCAAAGCAAGCTTGTATGAATGTTTTCACATGGAAGAACAACATGCCTAGATAAATATGAACCCGTACCTCAGGAGTCGGGGAGGTGACTGTCACACTGGCCATAAGGCCATTTCTCTTATACATAACTCCCCCACGGGGTGCTAGGAGATCAGCTCAGCCTCAGCTGTTGAAGGCCTGTGACAATCCAGGCTGACCTGCGCAGAAAAAGAAAAACAAATCATCAGTTAATGAAAAATCTGGTCTCTATGACAAAGAGATGCCTCTCCTGTATGCCAGCGCTGAATTTAGACCCCAGTGAAGGCAATAACTTGGCCAGTGATTTTCCCTCCCATGAAGAACATCAATCTATAAAGACCCACATACATATTAGATACCTTAGCTTTCTCCCTCGACTCCGCAATGCACAGGAACACTTGGCCGACTGCACCTGTGTTCTCTATTGTAGAGATTCTCCAAAAGAGAATTTTTTTTTATTATTCATGACTGTTTGCAAAGTTGATCTTTTATTTTAGCTGTTTTAAATAAATAACTAAAAAGTTTGCAAAAGTACAGATAGCTTGTAAGCAGCGGTTTCCTAACAGAACCAATAGGTATCCAATAGAACTGCAAAATGGGGGGTTGTTGCACCTGCCTATTGCTTGCTGCAGAACGAGTTAACAGAAAATCAGTGAGTCTGTTCTGACAAGAGTTTATTACTCTTTGTTTGTTCTTCAATACTCCTGAAGTGAGGTGATGTGCTCTGACAAAGTAAGATAAGACTTATAAATTCTCTCATCAGAAGGAGCTCATTGACAGGTTCTCAGTTAACTAATTTTGCAGCCAGCAAGAGGCAGAGCAATAATTTACCAATAAACGGCAAATGATGCAAAATTTGTAATCAAATTACAAAAATTATAAGCCAAAAATACATGCATTTAAGTAAAAAAGACTTCCCCAAAAGTGTCCAAATCAACAGTACGAGGGGCGATCCAAAAGTAATGATAATCGGTTATTTCTATTGCACACAGAAATTAAAATAAAATGTTTTCTTCTCTCTTAGGTACCCACTAGTCCAGGAAAATCACTTAAATAGGCCACGATTCCTGGGAGCTACATTCATTTGAATATGAACTGCCAAGGAGTGAACATCAAAATGGAAAAAAACGAGCTCAGAGGTGTCATCAAATACCTCTGCTTGAAAAAAATGTCTACCAAAGACATACACAGCAACTTGGTGAAAACATTGGGGGACTCTTCTCCTCCATATTCCACAGTTACACGCTGGGCCAAGGAATTTAAGCTGGGAAGAACATCGACGGAAGATGAACATCGCGAAGGACGCCCATCCACGTCCCTCAATGAAGACAACGTGAAAAAAGTTGAGGAAGTTGTGTTGGCAGATCGAAGAGTGACTATCAGGCATGTAGCTGAGGTCACAGGGATCTCATATGGCAGTATTCAAAGAATCCTTGCAAAAGAATTGCATATGAGAAAGGTCTCCGTGCGTTGGGTGCCAAAAATGTTAACCGACAAGCAAAAGAAGAAACGAGTTGACATTTCAATAGCAAATCTCGAAAAGTTCCAAGCAGACAAGGAGAATTTTTTGTCACGTTTTTTGACCATGGATGAGACCTGGATCCACCACTTTGATCCCGAAACTAAACAACTATCGATGACAAGGAAACGAGCCGACGAACCGACGCCGAAAAAATTCAAAGTGTCAAGCTCAGCAGGGAAGGTTATGGCGTCCGTTTTTTGGGACGCTGAAGGAATTATTATGGTGGACTATTTGGAGAAGGGAGCCACTATTACGGGCTCCTACTACGCAGAACAAATAAGAAGATTGCGGGAGGCTATCAAGGAGAAAAGGCGCGGCAAACTGCGGGCTGGAGTGCTGTTTCACCAAGATAACGCACCGGCTCACAAAGCTGCAGTTGCCATGGCTACCATTCAAGAAACGGGCTTTGAACTGGTGGAACACCCCCCCTATTCGCCAGATCTAGCCCCCAGTGACTTCTTTCTCTTTCCTCGGCTCAAGGAACACCTCCGGGGCAAGAAATTTGACGACAATAGCGACGTGATAACCGCTGTTGGGGAGTTTTTTGAGGGTCAAGATCAAGAATTTTTTTCGAAGGGCATTCTAAGTTTAGAAAACAGATGGACTAAATGTATAGACTTGTTAGGAGACTATGTAGAAAAAAAAAAAAATTTGACTATATTCATTGTGTTTATTATTGATTATCATTACTTTTGGATCGCCCCTCGTATATACACAGCATTACCAATTTAGTACTGATCGAGAGTTATAGCCGGTAAAATAGTCCAGAGATGAATTAAAAATTCAGGAGCATCCAAGTTAAAAAGTCCCAATAATACTTGCTAATTAAAATAATTTACATGATGTAGGAAATGTGTACTGTCCTATGCATTACACAAGTTTGTTGACTGTTTCCAATAAAAACCTGTACTATAAACCTGCAGTGAACTTTACTACAAGCTGTAACTTTGGATCGCTACAAGACAAATAAGATATTGCATTAAGAAAGGTACTCAACACTCATGTATAACATATATTATATATACACACAGGCGGACATACCGCCGATGCAGCCTGTGAAACTGCACTGGGGACCGAAGGTGGAGGGGTGCCCCTGCAGGCAGGGGCATACTGCCCATAGCGGCACAGTATGCAGCCGCAATGGGGCCACTGAGACAAGATTGAGGGTGGAAGTGAGAGGGGCTGTGAGGCCCTCCAAAGAAATGCCACCCCACACCATTACAGACCCAGTGCCAAACCGGTCATGCTGAATGATGTTGCAGGCAGCAGATCGCTCTCCACGTCTGTCACATTTGCGGAGTGTGAACCTGCTGCCTGTAACATCCTTCAGCATGACCGGTTTGGCAGTGCGTCAGTAATGGTGTGGGATGGCATTTCTTCGGAGGGCCACACAGCCATCCATGTGCTCACCAGAGGTAGCCTGAGTGCCATTAGGTACTGAGAGGAGTTCCTCAGACCCCTTGTGAGACCATATACTGGTGTGGTGGGCAATGGGTTCCTCCTAATGCAGGACAATGCCAGACCTCATGTGGCTGGAGTGTGTCAGCAGTTCCTGCAAGATGAAGACATTGAAGCTATGGAATGGCCTGCCCGTTCCCCAGACCTGAATGCGACTGAGCACATCTGGGACATCATGTCTCGCTCCATCCACCAACGTCACATTGCAACACAGACTGTCCAGGAGTTGACGGATGCTTTAGTCCAGGTCTGGGAGATCCCTCAGGAGAACCTCCGCAACCTCATCAGGAGCATGCCCAGGCGTTTTAGGGAGGTCATACAGGCACGTGGAGGCCACACACAATACTGAGCATCAGTTTTACTTGTTTCCACTTTAATTTTGTCTTGTTTTGATTTTCATTTTGACTTGTTTCCACTTTCATTTTGGGGTGTCTCTAAATCCAGGCCTCCATTGACTCAAAAATTTGATTTCCATTGATGATTTTTGTGTAATTATGTTGACAGCACATTCAACTTTGTACAGAACAAAGTATTCAATGAGAATATTTCATTCATTTAGATCTAGGATGTGTTATTTGCGTGTTCCCTTTAATTTTTTGAGCAGTGTATGTATAAGTGTGTACATATGTATGCGTGTGTACAGTATATGTATGTGTGTATGTATATGTGAATGTATGTGAATCTACAGTGGGTACGGAAAGTATTCGGACCCCTTTAAATTTTTCACTCTGTTTCATTGCGGCCATTTGGTAAATTCAAAAAAGTTCATTTTTTTCTCATTAATGTATACTCTGCACCCCATCTTGACCGAAAAAAAACAAAAACAGAAATGTAGAAATTTTTGCAAATTTATTAGTAGAATAGTAGTAGTAGTAGTAGAAGCACCCTTCTCGGTTCCAGCAGTTATCATGTAACCACGCACGAGAAGGCACTTTGCACACATGCTGTCATGTGTCAACTAGTGTGTCAGTCGTGTCTGCAGTGTTCTATTCACTGACAGCCAACACTAGTTGCCACCTTACTGCAAGACTGACTGTGCTGGGACCAGCAGATCCGCACGCTAATGGATATATATATATATATATATGAAACATACAGTATTATATGTCCCTAACTCAGTGAAAAAATATAAATATGTATTTTTTTATTTTTTTTTAAAGGTGAGTGGAGGCCCAAATAGAACTTTTTCTATAAGGTCCTATGATTTCAATGTATGGCCTGGGGCTTGCAGGGCAGTAATAATGAGGGAAATCTGGCTTGTTGCTCGTAGCCTGAGGCTCCAAGGGTCCCATGACCAGATTGTCCTCATCATAAGCAGCGTACCACTAACGAAAGGGAGCCCAGACCCATTTCATGCACAGGGGCCCCAAGCTGTCAGTGTCTGCAGCTGCACACAAACTCATATAGAGTCATTACGAACAGAGTCATCTATTTTAAGTGTTTATTTCTGCTAATGCTTATGATTATGGCTTACAGCCAATGAAAAACCAAAAGTCAATATCTCAGTAAATTAGAATAATTAACAAAAAAAACACCTGCAAAGGCTTCCTAAGCATTTAAAAAGGTTCTTTAGTCTGTTTCAGTAGGCTCCACAATCATGGGGAAGACTGCTGACTTGACAGATGCTCCAGAAGGCAGTCACTGACACAATCCACAAAAAGGGTAAGCCACAAAAGGTCATTTCTAAAGAAGTTGGTTGTTCACAGAGGGCTGTATCAAAGCATATTAATGGAAAGTTGAGTGGAAAGAAAAAGTGTGGTAGAAAAAGCTTCACAAGCAACCGGGATAAACGCAGCCTTGAAAAGATTGTAAAAAAAAGTCATTCAAAACTTTGGGGGAGATTCACAAGGAGTGGAATGCTGCTGAAGTAATTGCTTCAAGAGCCACCACACACAGATGTATCCAGGACATGGGCTACAAGTGTCGCATTCTGTGTGTCAAACCACTCATGACCAATAGACAACGCCAGAAGCGTCTTACCTGGGCCAAGGAGAAAAAGATCTGGACTGTTGCTCAGTGGTCCAAAGTGCTGTTTTCAGATGAAAGCAAATTTTGCATTTCAATTGGAAAACAAGGTCCCAAAGTCCAGAGGAAAAGTAGAGAGGCACACAATCCAAGCTCATTGAGGTCTAGTGTGAAGATTCCACAATCAGTAATGGTTTGGGGAGCTACGTCATCTGCTGGTGTAGGTCCACTGCGTTTTATCAAAACCAGAGTCAGTGCAGCCGTCTACCAGGAAATTTTAGAGCACTTCAGTATGGAGTAGGAAGGAAGCCCACACCATACTGGGGGTCCCAACAGGGGGCAGAGAGCCAAAAGTAGGTGGGGCGTCCAAGGCCCAAAGTGGCGGGGGAGGTAGGGCCCAAGGTCCCAACAGGTGATGTTTGCTGGAGGTGCCATGGCCTAGGCTATATAGCTGCCCATTGCCCCTGACCCCGGTGCAGATGAACTGCACCATAGGACGCCGATGTTCATATTATGCGTATCCGGCCTGCAGTGTGAACTGCCCCCGCAGCGAGGGGACCCAAGCGTGTCCCGTGAAGGTGAGCGAGAGGAAGGTAACTGCACTGCTAGACTCCGGGAGTTTAGTGACCCTTGTGAGGGCCACCCATCCTCTCCAACTGGCCCCGGGAAAAAAAGTCAGCGTTCGGTGTATATATGGTGATACTAAGGAGTACCCTATGGTTAAGAGTGGACAATGAAATGAGCCACGGTACCGTGTCTCATGAGGTCGGCGCTGTTTGGGACTTGTTGCACCCTATTATTATAGGCCAGTGAGAATTTTAGGTCTGCCCAAAATAGGGACCCAACTCTGAAAGAAGCCTTTAAAAATGTCACTGTCATTAATGGGGTTGCACAGAAGCCCGGGGTTGACACAAGATTTCCCTATTTTATGATGAGTGGGGAGTTGTATTGGGTCAAGAAAGTGATGGAGCTGGTGGAACAGTTAATAGTGCCGGGCCCTGTGAGGCAGTGACCGGTGTTACATGCGAGGGTCGCTATGTGTCTCCCAGGTTGCGCACCGAAGTGGCCTACGGCCAGGTCTTCCAAGTGGCCTACGGCCACAGGATGCTTGCAAAAATCCAGCAGCAGAGGGTTGGGTGTGTCAGTTTTGGTTTACAAGCGTGCAGAGGCTCAGCCTGTGTGAATCAACACGAGCCAAGTGGAGCCAAAAGGCCTGGCACCGCAGCTTACACGGCGGTGTAGTCGCCCACGACAACCGGTCTCAGACGGTCTTGTTTTCCCAGCTGCGATCCGGAGGACATCTTTTAGTTCAAGTTGTAAGGTTTCTTTGGACATTAAAAGACATTTGTTTTGAACTTTTCTGTGGTCACCGCCTGTCATACTGCAACAACCCCACTGCACTACAGCCCCTACAGACATCTAGGGGTGGAAAAAATGCAGAAACGGATCGTGCATAAGTTCTATTGGCCCAAGTTTCACCAGGAAATATTAATCTATTGCATTTCCTGCCTTACGTGTCAGTTAACTGCCCCCATCTCTCACTTTTGGAGTCCCCTCTGTAATGATTGGGTCACCTAGGAGGAAAGCAAGACCAAGCTAAGCCACAGAAAACCAGAGAGGTTGGTAACTAAGCGGATTGCAGACCCCTGATCCTATCCACACAACTAGCAGTAGCCGTGGAGCGTACCTACGATGATCCTAGACGCCTTGACACAGCCGGAGAACTAAATAAGCCTAAAGCAAGAAAGGGGAAATCTAAACTGCCCCAGAGCAGACCCCAAAGGAATAGATAGCCCCCAAACATATATTGTCAGTGAGACAAGATGAAAACACAAACGCAGGTAGGAAAATAGACTGAGAAAATGATGGGGCCCACACTAAATAGACAGGACAGGAAAGGAAAGACACTGTCTGCAATCACGCAAAAAAACCTGCAAAAAATGCCCCACACGTCTGATAGAAAAATATTGAAGTCACTTGACGTTGCCCCACTATATCAGCACTCTGGTATATTCTGAAAGCAGAGCAAAAAGAGGCCAATCTAATAAAGGACAAAAACAAACTGGCACAAGCAGTAACATAAGGATGGAAATTCAGCACAGCCCCAGCCGGAGCTGGCTGAACACACTGAAATAGAGAACACCAGATCAAATGTGAACAATAGCAAAAGAACACTTAGCTGAGCATGCAGGGAGTGAGCTGGAAACTAAGACCTCAGGAGGCAGGAAAAATCACCAGCATGGATAGAGGGAATCGGCTGTCTTAAATCCAGTCAGAAACTCCAGATCTCCAGTCATCCTCCTCATTATCAGGTGGCAGGCCTCTGTTAACTAGATCAGCTCCGTTACCTCTAGTAACCACCAGAGGGAGCCTGGAAAGAGCTCCACTACCTTCACTAGTAACCATAGGTAGGCCAGAAAGTGAATTCACAACACCCCTCATGCCATGGCCCATTATTGAAGTGCCGCTCAAGAGAATTGCTATAGACTTGGTCGGTCCCCTGGTAAAATCTGCTCGTGGGCATCAATACATATTGGTCATCCTGGACTATGCTACACACTATTCTGAAGCAATTGCCCCTGAGAAATTCCTTCGCAAAGAGTACAGCCCGAGAATTGGTGCATGTCTTTTCCCAGACAGGTTTACCAAAAGGAGATCCTGACTGACCAGGGAAAACCATTTATGAGTAAGGTGATAAGGTAGGTATGCAAGGTCCTGCAAGTCTCCCAGCTGAGGACTTCAGTGTACCATCCTCAGACAGATAGCCCTGTTGAAAGGTTTAATAAAACACTGAAGAGCATGCTGAGGAAAGCCACAGAAAAGGACGGTAGAGACTGGGACTGTCTCTTACCGTATCTGTTGTTCTTCATCTGTGAGGTTCCACAGGTCTCTACGGGGATCTCACCATTCCAACATTTGTATGGCCAACATCCATGAGGTCTATTGGATATCGCCAAGGAAACCTCGGAAGCCGAAGTCCCACCCCACAGAAGCGTCATTGAGCATGTAGCACTGATGCAGCAGAGTATTGCGAAAGTGATGCCCATCGTAAAAGGACATCTCCTCCAGGTACACAAAGCTCAGGCCAGGGTCTACAACCAGTCAACTGGAGTGAGGCAGTTCTATACGTGAGACTGAGGTCTTGTGCTAATTCCTACTGTGGAGAGCAAGTTCATGGCATAATGGCAAGGGCCATATGAGGTGGTGGAGAAGCTTGGTGATGTAAATTATAAGATTCATCAACCAGGAAGACGGAAACCATATCAGGTCTACCATGTCAACCTCATCAAGCAATGGTAAGACAAGGAGCCAGCTGAAACTCCGTACTTGTTGGACCAGCCAGAAGGGAGGTTGGACGTGTCACCATAGCGGAGATGCTGTCAAAGGGCAAGAAACAGCAGTGCTTGGAGTTGCTTCAGAAGAACAGGGACCTGTTTTCGGAATTACCAGGGTGCACTAGAGTCGTAGAACACGAAGCTCTGATGGAGCCACATGTGCAGTAAACATAAAGCCATATCGAATTCTGGAGGCCCGTCGAGAAATTATCTCCACGGAGGTGAAGCGTATGTTAAAACTCGGGGTCATTGAGAAATCCAAGAGTGGTTGATCAAGCCCGATTGTCCTGGCCTCAAGGCCCGATGGTGAATAGAGGGGTTCTGCAACGACTATTGGAAATTGAATGAGCTCTCCAAGTTCGACACATATCCCATGCAAAGCATCGATGAGCTAATCGAGAGACTTGGGCCTGCCACGTACATAACCACCTTGGATTTGACGAAGGGATATTGGCAGAACGCCATGGTACAGGAAGCCAAGGAGAAGACAGAATTTTCTACGCCAGACGGTTGTTTCCATTATGTCCGGATTCCGTTTGGACTGCAGGGGACCCGGAGAGCTATGGACAGAATCCTTGCACCCCATAAGTGGCATACCTGGACGATATTTTCTTCAGTCTGGACTGGGAGAGTCATCTGGAAAAGGTCTGGGGGGGGGGGTGTTTATGCTCCAAGGAAGGCAGGGTTTTCAATAAACCTGAAGAAATGTGCCTTGGGGAAAGAAAAGGTCAAATACCTGGGATTTGTAGTGGGTAGAGGCGAAATCAAACCCCAAATCAGTAAAGTAGAGGCAATTCAAACATAGCCAAGAACGCTGTCAAAAAAACAAGTTAGAGCCTTCCTGGGGATTGTGGGAAACTACAGTAGGTTCATCCCCATCTTCGCCATGATGGCAGCGCCCCTGAATGACCTCCTTAAGGTGGACAAAATCGGTAATGGTCAAATTGTCTGAAGAGGCAGAGACAGCCTTACAAAAAATGAAAGGGACTCTTTGTAAACAACTGGTTCTGGTGGCCCCCAACTTTAAGAAAGAGTTTATACTCCAAACGGATGCCTCAGATGTCGGTTTAGGAGCAGTCCTTTTCCAGGAGATATACGGGGACGGGAACCCTGTTCTCTGCCTGAGTAGGAAGCTATCCTCATGTGAGAGGAATTATTCGGTCGTAGAGGACACATTACGGTACTATCTGGTAGGAAGTAAGTTTAGACTGGTGTCCGACCATGTCCCACTCAGATGAATAAGGGAAACCAAGGAAAAAATATTAAGGTCAACTGATGGTCCTTAGCCCTACAAGATTTCATCTTCCATGTAGAGCATAGAGCAGGGAAGTTACATGGTTGTCTGGTAGTAGAAAGTGCCAAGCCCTACTGCTTTAAGCAGAGAGGGGAGGTATGTAGTGTGGCTAATGGTCGCAAAGTTGATGGGAGGTGTGTGTCGCAGAGATAGCTTCTCTGTGTGATGTAACCCGGAGTATTTTCTCTAGTGCAAGAAAGCACTAAGAGGTTCATTTGGTGCACCTGTTATCAGGTTATGGGTAGCTGTGAGATGGGTGGGTCTAACTACCCACATACCTCAACTGGGTGTGGTTAACAGCCTATATAATGATGGCTGTTTGCCACATGGTCTGTATGTTGGGAGGAAGAAGGCCTCCTGTGTTTGGCTCCAGACCGAGCCTGAATACTGGACACTACCCCAGCTTGTAAAAATGATGGCGAAAGACGGTCTTACCCCTTAAATATGTCTACCAGCGTTTTACCACATCCACATCCAATACACTGTATTGGGGAATATCTGTTGCGGAGACTTATGTCTCCGCAAGAGTATTGGGGAATATCTGTTGCGGAGACTTATGTCTCCGCAAGAGTAATTAACATGCTGTAGATCTGAAAGACACGCCGCTTATCAGTTTCCGGGGTTACTTGCAGGTGCACAATAGACATGGGATTTCTAGAAATCCCATCCACTATGATGTAACATTTGGCCGCTGCGGTGTTGACACTGCATAAATACACTGCGTTAAAACTTGAACGTGGACACATACCCTTACAATGCAACACATCAGACCTACAGTATAAAAATTTGGATGGCATAATGGAAACCAGTAAAACATTCAAATGCAAAAATTTGCCTGTATGTAAATAAAAGAATTTAAAAAAACAGTGCGGGGGACGGGAGAAGAGTCAAACAATGCATCATCTTGTCATCTATCCACACTGTGATTAGAAGGGTCAGTCCGCCAAAATATCTGTCTTGTATCAAAATAAAACTCAAGCAAACAATCTTGTGCAACTCATTACTCAGTTCTCCCAAACAGATGATAATGATTCCTAAATGGGACACAAAAACATTCCTGCCCTGTGCTCCACAAAACACAACGTCCCAATTCAAGTTTCTACATGAACGACTCATTACGTTCGTCTGGTGTCAAGTGGGAAAACACACTATCGGATTCAGTCAGAAATGACGCTTTAATAATGATAATGAAGGATGGAGAAGAGGAGTGAATCAAGAATCTGTATATCTTGAATTTAACCTTTACATGTAGGAAATGGTATAGACACCGCTGTGATACGATAAAAGGGAATTTTTCATGTATTCGATTTTAGTTAATTAGACATCAGCCTGAAAAAAATCTTTACAGACAAAACTTTAATTCTTAAAAACACCTCTGTGGAGCTGGCCACATAGGAGACAAACCGTTCTCTTCTATAATATGTATAGCCATTGCAGCAATGTGTGTGCAATTTATGGCAGCTGAAATGCAAGAACACAGAGCAGCTGCTGGATACTATGGGGAGGATGTTGCTTGGAAAATGACTCTGCCTCTGCAGTTCATTATCCTATGTGTCACCTCCCACAGCGACACTGTCCCTGTGACGTTGGGTGCTCGTCCAGAAATCTCGCAGTCCTCTTCAGTGTTCCTACCTCTTATGGACATAAGATTCATGTTCCAACTGTGCAGGTGCTGGCTGTCAGGGTCCTGACATCGCCGGCGTACAGCCTGTGCTAAGCAGGGACTCACCCGCACCGTAGGGACCCCTGGGGACAAGAACAGCCAGACAATAACGATGCACGGGACCTGATTGTAGAAGTTTAGAAAGCAGGCACAGGACCTACGGTCATGTGAACGGTCATGTGACTGCAAGGGGGCGGGGCTTAGCGTCTTGCTTTCAGAGGAGGAAGAAAACTCAGAGTCGGGCAAAGCAGAAGTCAGGCACAATACAGGCAAGCGAGGTACAGGAGGGATAAACAGACGGAAGGTCAGACAAAGCCAAAGGTCATACACAAGATATCAATACAGTACCAGGGATGAGACAGAACGGACAGTCAGGGCCAAGCAGAGGTCAAAAACCAAACGGACATAGAAGGTACCAGGCAGAATCCAAAACGATATCCAGAGAACAGACCGAGTCATACACAGAGAATCAAGCAACCAGAACACAGCACTAACACACTCAGGGGTCACCACACAATGCCAAGGGCGAAAGTATAACTGACGGGGGATGGGAGCTTCCTGAGGCTATAAGAAGCCTCCCCAGAACCAATGAGAGGCCACCATAATAGGTCCCAGGTGTGCAGGTGAGAGTCTGCACTGCGATCAGAACATTAACCCCAGAAGTGCCGGTCACCCAGCACTGGTATCATGACACTGGCAAGTCACTGGCACTCATGTAGTGCAAGGTTTCTGTGTGCTGGGGAACACTGGGAGCGGAAGTACCAGTGACTCGCAACATGACACCTATGCCCATAGGAGGGCGGAATATTGAAGATAAACTCCAGGAGATGCAGGCGCGAGACTTCTGGACAAGTACCCAACGTCACAGGGACAGATTGAAGCCGTAGGAGGTGACACATAGGATAATGGCGTGCAGAGGCAGAGTTATCTTCCGGGCAGAGTCATCCCCATAGCCTGAAACAAATAATTTGCATAAACGAATAAAAGCGGATTTCTCAACAACAAGGCATCTAATATGGGACATACAGTGGGTACGGAAAGTATTCAGAACCCTTTAAATTTTTCACACTTTGTTTCATTGCAGCCATTGGTAAATTCAAAAAAGTTCTTTTTTTTCTCATTAATGTACACTCTGCACTTCATCTCGACTGACAAAAAAAACAGAAATGTAGAAATGTTTGCAAATTTATTAAAAAAGAAAAACTGAAATATCACATGTTCATGAGTATTCAGACCCTTAGCTCAGTATTGAGTAGAAGCACCCTTTTGAGCTAGTACAGCCATGAGTCTTCTTGGGAATGATGCATCAAGTTTATCACACCTGGATTTGGGGATCCTCTGCCAATGTTCCTTGCAGATTCTCTCCAGTTCCCTCAGCTTGGAAGGTGAACATTGTTAGAAAGCCATTTTCAGATGTCTCCAGAGATGCTAAATTGGATTTAGGTCAGGGCTCTGGCTGGGCCAGTCAAGAATGGTCACATAGATAGTTGTTCTGAAGCCACTCCTTTGCTATTTTAGCTGTGTGATTAAGATCATTGTCTTGTTGGAAGGTGAACCTTTGGCCAAGTCGGAGGTCCTGAGCACTCTGGAAGAGGTTTTCATCCAGGATATCTCTGTACTTGGCCACATTCATGTTTCTTTCAATTGCAACCAGTCGTCCTGTCCCTGCAGCTGAAAAACACCCCCATAGCATGATGCTGCCACCACCATGTTTCACTGTTGGGATTGTATTGGGCAGGTAATTGAGCAGTGCCTGGTTTTCTCCTCACATACCACTTAGAATTATCACCAAGAAGTTCTATCTTCGTCTCATCAGACCGGAGAATCTTATTTCTCATAGTTTAGGAGTCCTTCGTGTGTTTTTTTAGCAAACTATGCAGGTTTTCATATGTCTTGCACTGAGGAGAGGCTTCCATCAGGCCACTCTGCCATAAACACCTGACTGATGGATGGCTGCACTGATAGTTGACTTTGTGGAACTTTCTCCCATCTCCCTACTGAATCTGTGGAGCTCAGCCACAGTAATTTTGGGGTTCTTCTTTTCCTCTCTCACCAAGGTTCATCTCCCACGATTGCTCAGTTTGGCTGGACGGCCAGATATAAGAAGACTTCTGATGGTCCCAAATTTCTTCCATTTAAGGATTATGGAGGTCACTGTGCTCTTAGGAACCTTGAGTACAGCAGAAATTCTTATGTAACTTTGCCCAGATGTGAAATAAAAAAAGATGGAGAAGCCAGCGCTGCCTATGGTCAGAACGCAATACAAAACGTGCATATTAACATATTGATTTCTAACTGTATTTCAAAATGAGACATTTAGCAAACAATTGATAAATTCTTTGAGCCACCACGCCAAGGCATTCTCATATGGGGCAGTCCTACTCTACTTGCCACAATTCTGTCTCTGAGCTCCTTTGCCAGTTCCTTTGACCTCATGATTCTCATTTGGTCTGACATGCACTGAGAGCTGTGAGGTCTTAATATAGACAGGTGTGTGCCTTTATAAATCAAGTCCTATCAGTTTAATTAAACACAGCTGGACTCCAATGAAGGAGTAGAACCATCTCAAGGAGGATCACAAGGAAATGGAAAGCATGTGAATTAAATATGAGTGTCTGAGCAAAGGGTCTGAATACTTACGACCATGTGATATTTCACTTTTTCTTTTTTAATAAATTTGCAAAAAAATCTACATTTCTGTTTTTTTCAGTCAAGATGGAGTGCAAAGTACAATAATGAGAAAAAAATGAACTTTTTTTCAATTTACCAAATTGATGCAATCAAATAAAGAGTGAAAAATTTAAAAGGGTCGGAATACTTTCCATACCCACTGTACATGTATGACTTTAACCTGTATGCCCATATTAATAGTTGAGATAGTTAAAATGTGGTGAAGTGACAGACTCTCTTTAAGTGGATAAATGACCATTGTACTGTAGTCACAAAATCGATACCGTCTCATAAATGCCCCAAATGTAAAAACTACAAGTGTAGGTCCATAGGGGAAAGAAATGCAGCAAATTATCCATGCAAATGTGAGCATATCTCCTCCACATGCAGATGTTTTTTCGCATGGAAATGTACCTGTAAATTTACCCTGGCTATGATCACATTTCCATTTGATATAGAAGGGGGAAAACTGCATTAAATTTTACCAACGCATGCATGATTGCAATATATTTTTCTATCTAATGTGAATAACAAAAATAAGATAAACAAAAACATTTTATGCCTACAAGAGATAAAATAGGTAGGCCAACTGAAACATTGCTAACACTAAGTTCACACGTACCGGAACTCTCGCGGAAATTACAGCGAGAATTCCGGAATTCCATTCCGCGGGAAAATCGCATTTTAAATTCCCGCGATTTTCCCACGGAAAAACTAGCATTTTGCAAGCGTAATTAACTTGCAAAATGCTAGCGTTTTCCAAACGATCTGTAGTATCGCTTGGAGAACTGATTGACAGGTTGGTCACACTCGTCAAACATAGTGTTTGACAAGTGTGACCAACTTTTTACTACTGAGGCTGCTTATGCGGCATCAAGAGTAAAAGATAAAATGTAAAAAAAAAAAATAAAAAATAGTGTTATACTTACCTTCCGACGTCCCGCGCAGCCATTCCCAGTAATCCTTTGCGAAAATGCTCGCGATGACGTACGTTCTCGCGGGATCGCAACGTCTCGTGGTTATTCGAGACTTCGCGATCCCGCGAGAACGGACGCCATCGCGGGCATTTTCGCAAAGGATTACTGGGAAAGAGAGCGTGGAGAGAGGCGGAAAGCCTGCGCGGGACGTCGGAAGGTGAGAATAACAATATTTTTTATTTTACATTCTATTTTTTACAGGGATATGGTACCCAAAGCCCGGAGGACAGTCTCCTCTCCTCCAGATCGTGGGTACCATCCGCAAATGTTCTGCTTACTTTCCGCATGGTGTGCACAGCCACATGCGGGAAGTAAGCGGAACAATGCATTCCTATGGGTGCGGGATCGCTGCGATTCCGCAAAATTAATGAGCATGCTGCGGTTTTTACTGCGAAGTGATTCCGCCGCGGTAAAAACCGCAGCATTAGCACAGCATTGCGGAATCCCATAGGAATGTATGGAATGCTTATTTTTCGCGTTTTCGCTCCAAAATCGCGCGGTTAAAACCGCCGCGGAAACGCGAAAAAAATGCAAGGTGTGAACTCAGCCTAATAAACAGCAACTGGGAGTGGCTGAGTACGCTGAATATCATTTTACAAATTGATACCAATCTTTGCTGTCCACAATCCAAAAGAAAATTGCAAATGAACTGCGCAAACCTGTTCAGCTAATGGGTTTACCAGAGGGTCTCACAATTCTTGGTTACTCAAAAAGATAGTACACAACAAGTGATGGACAGTAACTAAACAACAAATTTAGCTTTAACAAATGTGCCATCTAGTGATCATGAACGGAAAGTCTACTTAAAAAG
Organism: Dendrobates tinctorius; assembly: GCF_039654945.1. Classification (NCBI taxonomy): domain Eukaryota; kingdom Metazoa; phylum Chordata; class Amphibia; order Anura; family Dendrobatidae; genus Dendrobates; species Dendrobates tinctorius. The sequence continues at coordinate 38,216,898 of NW_027361788.1, forward strand.
GGATACAAAAAATTATTTTACAAAATGTAGAACATCCAAATAGAAAAAAATACAATACAGAAAGACTAGAGGTTGGACAACTACAAGTGCTTCTCTCTAAATTAGAATATCAAAAAGTTAATTTATTTCAGTTCTTCAACACAAAAAGTGAAACTCATATTATAGAGTCGTTACAAACAGAGTGATCTATTTCAAGAGTTTATTTCTGTTAATGTTGATGATTATGGCTTACAGTCAATGAAAACCCAACAGTCACTATCTCAGTAAATTAGAATAATTAACACAAAACACCTGCAAAGGCTTCCTAAGCATTTAAAAAGGTCCATTAGTCTGTTTCAGTAGGCTCCACAATCATGGGGAAGACGCTGACTTGACAGATGTCCAGAAGGCAGTCACTGACACACTCCACAAGGAGGGTAAGCCACAAAAGTTCATTGCTAAAGAAGATGGCTGTTCACAGAGTGCTGTATCCAAGCATATTAATGGTTGAGTGGAAGGAAAAAGTGTGGTAGAAAAAGGTGTTGTTTTCAGATGAAAGTAAATTTTGCATTTCATTTGTAAATAAAGGTACAAGAGTCTGGAGGAAGAGTGCAGAGGCACACAATCCAAGCTGTTTGAGGTCTAGTGTGAAGTTTCCACAATCAGTGATGGTTTGGGGAGCCATGTCATCTGCTGGTGTAGGTCCACTGTGTTTTACCAAGACCAAAGTCAGCGCAGCCATCTACAAGTAAATTTTAGAGCACTTCATGCTTCCCTCCACCTCAGCAGTGCGGCAGGCTCATCACCTCCACGCCACGCCAAATTGATGCAGTATTTGATGCATAAGGGGCCCTAAGTATTGAGTGCATTTACTGAACATACATTTCAGTAGGCCAACATTTGGGATTTTAAAATAATTTTTCAAGCTGGTGTTATAAAGTATTCTAATTAACTGAGATAATGACACTTGGGTTTTCATTGGTTGTAAGCCATAATCATCAACATTAACAGAACTAAACACTTGAAATACATCACTCTATTTGTAATGATTCTATATACACTGTGTTCCAAATTATTTTGCAAATTGGATTTAAGTGTCATAAAGATGTATTTTTTTGTTTTTCAAATAAACTCATAGATGGTATTGTGTATCAGGGCTCTTTGGATCACAGAAATCAATCTCAAATGCCTGTGATAATTAGTTTACCAGATGAGCCCAATTAAAGGAAAACTACTTAAGAATGATGTTCCACATTATTAAGCAGGGCACAGGTTTCAAGGAATTTAGGAAAGAAAAAGGATCTCTCTGCTGCTGAAAAGCATCAAATAGTGCAATGCCTTGGTCAAGAGATGAAACCATTAGATATTTCCCAAAAATTTAAACGTGATCATCGTACTGTTAAGAGATTTGTGGTTGATTCTGAGCACAGACATGTTTGTGCTGATAAAGGCAGAATGAGGAAGGTTTCTGCCAGGCAAGTTCATCGGATTAAGAGAGCGGCTGCTAAAAAGCCATTACAAACCAGCAAACAGATATTTAAAGCTGCTGGTGCCTCTGGAGTCCCTCGAACCTCAAGGTGTAGGATCCTTCAAAGGCTTGCTGTGGTGCATAAACCTACTACTCAGCCACCCCTAAACAGTGTTCACAAGCAGAAATGGTAGCAGTGGGCCCAGACATACATGAAGACTAATTTTCATACAGTCTTGTTTACTGATGAGTGTCGAGCAACCCTGGATGGTCAAGATGGATGGAGTAGTGGATGGTTTGTGGATGGCCACTATGTCCCAACAAGGCTGCAACGTCAGCAAGGAGGTGGAGGAGTCATGTTTTGGGCCGGAATCATGGGGAAATAGCTGGTAGGGCTCTTTAAGGTTCCTGAAGGTGTGAAAATGACCTCTGCAAAGTATATCGAGTTTCTGACTGACAGCTGTCTTCCATGGTATAAGAAGCAGAAACATGCCTTCAGGAGCAAAATCATCTTCATGCATGACAATGCACCATCTCATGCTGCAAAGAATACCTCTGAGTCATTGACTGCTATGGGCATAAAAGGAGATAAACTCATGGTGTGGCCACCATCTTCCCCTGACCTCAACCCTATAGAGAACCTTTGGAGTATCATCAAGAAAAAGATCTATGAGGGTGGGAGGCAGTTCACATCAAAACAGCAGCTATGGGAGGCTATTCTGACTTCATGCAAAGAAATACAAGCAGAAACTCTCCAAAAACTTCCAAGTTCAATGGATGCAAGAATTGTGAAGGTGATATCAAAGAAGGGTTCCTATGTTAACATATAACTTGGCCTGTTAGGATGTTTTGGAGTTAAGTAGCTTTTTTTGTTCAGTGAATGTGACCTCCTAATGCTGCAAATTCCACAAATGAGCATTTTCAGTTCTTTAAAACATATCAAATGTTTAGAAATTCTACTGTGCCTAATAATTTGGAACAGTGCAATTTGGGTTTTTATTCATTTTGGAGATTATACTGTTATCATTGGGAGGTTTCGTCAATAAAATTTGAAGTATACTCTAACAGGTGATGACTTTTATTAGACTGTCATTTGTACCGACTATTTAGGAAAATCATAGAAAAATATCATTTGCATAATAATTTGGAACACAGTGTAATATGAGTTTCACTTTTTGTATTGAATTATTTAAAGGGAATCTGTCACCTATTTTTTCACATATAAGATGTGGCCACCGCGATCAGGGGCTTATCTACAGCATTCCGTAATGCTGTAAATAAGCCCCCAATGTAACCTGAAAGAGAAGAAAAACAAGTTAGATTATACCCACCCAGGGGAGGTCCGGTCAGATGGGTGTCGCGGTCCGGTCTGGCACCTCCCATCTTCTAGCGATGACGTCCTCTTCTTTGCTTCCCGTCGCGGCTCTGGCACAGGTGTAATAACCTGGTCCGGCGCCTGCGAACTGCAGTACGGTGCTCTGCCCTCAACAGGGCAGAGTAGTACGCCTGCGCCGGAGCTGCGACGGGAAGCAAAGAAGAGGACGTCATCGCTAGAAGAAGGGAGGCGCCGGACAGCGGCACCCATCGGACCTGGACCACCCCTGGGTAAGTATAATATAACTCGCTTTTCTTATCTTTCAGGTTACATCGGGGGATTATCTACAGCATTACAGAATGCTGTAGATAAGCCCCTGATGGCGGTGGCCGCATCTCATGTCGGAAAAATGAGGCGACAAGATTCCCTTTAAATAACTTTTTGAGGATATTCTAATTTAGTGAGAAGCACTTGTATATATGGCACATCATTTACTCATAGCGGTGGAAAACCCCAAGGATGACAATCCAAAGTTAAAATTATACAAAGTCACATCTGTCTCATTTTCTGAATGTTTTTCCTGGACAATTGTTTGCTTTTTTATCATCAAACTAACTGGAAATAAAGAAAAATAACGAAGACTGATAGAAAGTCAATTTTCCATCAAATCTCCAATGAGCTCATAGCCTTATGGACGGTAAACATCTTCATTCAACCCGCTACTAAAATGTGATGATTTTTTTTAATGGAAAACAGCACTCAAATGATATACTGAACGGGTACTTGAGTTCATTTTTTATCATAGGAATCACATAATTCATTAGCCACTATTTAATATTCACTAAGAGTTGGTCACAACCAAAATGAAAATCCACAAAAGAGGATCTGGGTACGTGTTGAATGAATATGAGTCTGGTAAACATGAGGTAGAAAAAGTAGTTAATTAGGAAGAACCTTAGAGAACAGATGATCAAACCGACCCCACTGGTTTCAGCAAGACAGACTAACCAAATAATCATGTGTACAGGGGCTTCTTAATTCTTCCCTGAAAGATGAAGTCAAGGTAAGGGAGGGTTAGGCTGCATAAATCTCAACACAGAATCCATTAGTTTTCCCAAAGCAGAGCGTTCATGTGTGCTTGTAAGTCAGGAAAGATAATTGGCAGGGTGTGTGGGCCATTTTGGCACTAACCACTTCCACATTAAGAGGTGATCAGAACAGATAGCATCATGTCTACAGACACCAGTGCGCCATTGGCAGGTAGGACAGGTGCATGGTAACCCCTGCAGGTACATTTAACTCGATGTTATCCTCACCACTCACCTAAAGAGGTGCCAGAATGCCCCAATAATGTGGTTTTCTCATGATAAAAACACATTTTAACTATAGATCTTGGAATAAAAATAAGGATGTGTTAAAAAAATGTTCCTGTGGGGGTGTGGTTTAGCTCTTGCCATGTAAGGAAGCAGGAGACAGGAGCTCCCACAAGACGTCCCAGAAAAGTGACTATAAAGCGGACAGTGAGGTTCCAAACTATCCTCTTTTACTGTGGGACTATTGCTACTTGCCCCAGGATCATCTGGGGACCTAAATCAGACCTTTAGGACCAAGCAAACTGAAGTTTTCCATCATAGAAAGTAACAAGATAACATTTCTTCCCTATCCAAGATGTCTGCCATGCTATCCTTGTACAGCTAAAGCCAGGAGGAACGTTCCCCCCTCCCCTTATGTGGGTGAGTAGCTGAAATTGCCTATATACAAAGTACTTTGCATTACCTTTCTGAAGAAAGATTTGCCTATATAAAGGGAATCCCTGGTTCATAGACTTATCTTGTGGATTCAAAACAGTCAGATAAATATTCCTGCCTGAGGTGAATGTGCCTCTATCTGCCTAGTTTGCATAAGGGACGTAAGGAGCATTAGGCTATGTGCACACGCTGCAGATTCACCTGTGTTTTTTTCCGCGCGGAACCGCAGGTAAAGTGACCTGCGGTTTGGTCTGCGGTTTTGCCCTGCGGTTTCACACCTCTACTATGTTAAAGGTGTGAAACCGCTGCGGAAACCGCCCAAACAATTGACATGCTGCAGTTTGTAAACCGCAGCAAAACCGCGCGGAAAAAAACGCACCGTCAGCACAGCGTTTTTTAAAACCCATAGGGTTTCATTGTACTGTACTTGGTCTGCGGAACTGCTGTGTTTCCGCAGGGCCAAAACCGCTGCGGAAACGCAGCAGAATCCGCACCGTGTGCACATAGCCTTAGACTTTATTGATCTGCTTTATTTACAGCCAATCTCATATTACATAAACTATAGAGCTCACTGTGGTATTTACTGTGATCTGTCAGCAGAGAAGCCACATCAGCAGGGAGTCCCAAAGTGTGACCTGAGGCATAACGCCTAAGGGTACCATTACACCTAGCGACTCACCAGCGATCCCGACCAGCGATATGACGCGGTCAGGATCGCTGGTGAATCGCTGGGTGATCGCTAGTGAGCTGCCACTCAGGCAGATCTCACTAGTGACATCGCTGGGGACGGGGATCGCTACTTATCTGTCAGACGCGGCGATCCTGCGTCCTCCTGCCCGGCTCCACGCGTCGCTCGTCGTCACAGCAGGAAGCGCCGCAGGAAGTGGCCGACGAGGAATGGTCCAGCAGCTTCTCGCGCGATCAGCGATAACCAGCGGGGGAGCCGGTCGGAGGTAAGTATCACATGCAGCGATATCGCTAGTAATATCGCTGTAACGTCACAAAATCGGTGACTTTACAGCGATATTGCTAGCGATATCGCAGTGTGTAACGGGGGCTTAAGGCTCTGGATCACAGCTCTCCCCTCTGTTTCTGCTCCGGAGACCCTGTACAGACCTCTGCTTTCTCTCCGGCAGGCATTACAGCAGAACTGCCTCACACAGGCTCTAGATCACAGCTCTCCCCTCTGTTTCTGCTCCGGAGACCCTGTACAGACCTCTGCTTTCCCTCCGGCAGCCATTACAGCAGAACTGCCTCACACAGGAGCCTGCAGGGGACTCTGCAGGGCTGACAGCCTTCCTACCAACACACAGGATTCAAGACTGGATCTCCAAAAAAGCTAAAAGTCGCCTGCCCCCATAGATAGAAGAAAACCCTGCAAACAAATCAGAGGCGCTTATTTCTGCCTATCTTGGAATAACGGCGCTTCCAAGATTGTGATCCACCTGATCAGTCACTATAAACATTTATCCAAAATATTCATAGTTAATCCCCTGGTACTGTTATATAGGGCACAGTGCAGAAGAAGCCACCTACTGTCCTGTTATTAAACCTGGCTATTATTGGGATTCTAGCGACACCTAGAGGCGACACATAAAAATTACAAATAGCCCTTGAAAACACCCTCTGTGGATGGAGCCATTGTGAGACTGGACCTCTGCCCTCAATGAATAAATAAATGACTAGGAAACATGGAGGGGGCTTGCTGATGATGGGCAGGGATTGACGGTTTAATTATCTCATCCCCCCAGGTTCCCCCCAAATATATGAGTTAATAATAGACGTAATTACCTATGGGATAGACTGGACGGACAGTCGGGCGAAACGTAACTAAACATAAGGAGTCTTCCTCAGAGGATATGAAGCGTTTTCTCAACCCTGACCCACAGGTCAGGAGCACACAATCCTCATCTTCGCAAGTCATGTCCCAAGACAGCTAATCCCTAACGGGGTCATCGAGCTCACGTAGCTCTTCTACGAAATCCATGGGAGATTGCGACGAGGACCCTGCTGTCAATGAGGAAATGAGTATAACTGAGTTGAGTAAATATATAAAGCCCTTGCCTACCAAATCTGACTTGGAGGGGTTTGCTTGAAGACTCGAAAAGTCGTATAAAAATGAGATAATCAATTTGAGGGCAGAATTTACTTCCCGAATTGAAGATGTGGAAAAAGCCCAGAATGACGTTCACCATGAACTTCAGGCCTACACAGAAGTTATAACTGTGTATACCCTTAAAATAGAGGAGCTTGCATCTGGTTTGGAGGACTTGGAAAATCGTAATAGGAGAAATAACATCCGTATTCGTGGTCTTCCCGAATCAACTGGTTTCTCCGAACTAGATAACACAATGCAAAAGATTTTTTTGGACATCCTTGACAACGATGGGGACAGCTCAATCGAATTTGACAGACTCCATAGGTCCTTAGGGCCCAAACCCACCTCTGAAACCCGTCCTCGTGATGTCAATTGTAGATTACACTACTACAGAGTTAAAGAGGCCATAATGACCGCCGCAAGGAAAAAAGGGAATATAAAGTTCGAAGGCCACCAAATCCTGATTCTTTCAGATCTATCCAGATGTACTTTGTCACTGCGCAGAGCCCTTAGACCCTTATTAGCCGAATTAAAAGAGACATTGCATACAGATGGGGTTATGTTACACCCGGTCCCCGTCCTGGCGCTGCGCCCAGGTCTGCCGCTGTTACACCTGGCCCCGTCCTGGCGCTGCGTCCAGGCCTGCCGCTGCTCTCCGTTCTGGCCACTCACCTCGAGCCTCTCATGCTGCTGCTCAGCGTTCTGTCCTCCCTCTTGCCTCCTCCTCCTGGCGACCTGTGAGGAGATCTGTAGCTAAGACTATTAGGGCACGCCCGCCCGCTCTCTTGCCTTCTTAAAGGGGAGGCGTGCATTATTCAAAAAATGCAATCAACCAATGGCAGCGCACTGGCTGCTATTTCTGGCCTCTCCTCCATAAGGAGAGCGCCGGAGCAACGAGTATCTATCATTGCTACATCCGGTTCTCATGCTAACCGGTCTGCGCTGCATCTGCAGTCTCTGTGCATTGTCTAATGCTCTTTGTTTCCACAGCATATCAGTATCCTGTGTTACCTGGTTATATCAGCAACCATCTGGGCCTAAGCCATCCCGTTCCGCCTACAGCCATCCGAGTCTAAGGACTGTGTGAAGGTCACTGGAACCGACTCCTTACCAACTAACCGGATCCAGGACCCAGCGCATTACGGACTCTGCTGTAACTTTTGTTATCTCATTTGGTCTCGCTGGGACTGCTGCCACGTGTTCGGGGTCTAACTGGAGGTAGCACCTGTGTCCTCCGGGTATTCCATTCTGGCCCTGCCTGAGGGGCTTTACTATGGGTGCCCGGGGCTCACTAGTCACGCCCCCTTCGGAGCTCCCCGGACCGGGGTCCCGAGGTTCCACTTAAAAAATAAAAACGAATGTGAACTTCACCATCTCTGCCTCCGCTTCCATTCGTTACAGATAGCTCAGGCCATGGAATCCGCTGGACCCCAGAGGCCTCCGACGTTAGAGTTGTGCCAAGAGGTGACCCGTTTAAGAGATCAACAGGATAAAATCACGACGTATCTACGTAAGCTGTCCACCCGCATGGATTCTCTGCAGAACCCGGCTGCTCCTGATTCATCTAGCAACACCCAGGTACCTGCTGTCATGACAAGCAAGGGCCCCAGCCTGGCAGCTCCTACCCGCTTCCATGGTGATCCCACTCAGTGTCGGAGTTTTCTCAATCAGTGTACCCTGCACTTAGAAATCTTGGGGCATATGTTTACTTGTGACCGTGCCAAAGTGGGCTTCATTATGTCACATCTAGCAGGAGAAGCTCTCGCCTGGTTGAATCCGTTATGGGAAAGAGGAGACCCGCTGGTTAATGATCTTCAATCTTTCCTAGAGACTTTTCGCAGGACCTTTGATGAACCCGGCCGGGTCACGTCGACCGCTTCTGCCCTGCTTCGCTTACGCCAAGGAACCCTCACGGTGGCTCAGTATGCTGTTCATTTCCGCACCCTCTTGTCTGAACTATCCTGGAACAATGAGGCCTTGCTGGCTACCTTCCGGGAGGGCCTATCTGGAAAAATTAAGGATGAGCTGGCGGGACGGGACAGGCCTACCATCTTGGATGACCTGATTTCCTTGGCGACCCGGATTGACCAGCATTTTCAGGAGCGTTCCATGGAGTCCTACCACCTGGACTCTAATTCTTCCAAAACGTCTACCTCATCCTCTTCTCCCGAGGCTATGGAGGTAGATCGAGTAAGTCTGGCCAGCCGCCGCCAGGAGGCGCGTCGCAAAGACGGAAGCTGTCTGTACTGTGGTAGTCCTGAACACCTGATCCGCTCCTCTCCAAAGAAGTCGGAAAACTCCTGTGCCTAGGCTCGGTAGGAGAGGCCATCATAGGTAGAGAACGTTCCTCTCCTTCGTTGCAATCTCAGTCTCGGTGACCTACGGAGCAATAAAATTTTATTGACTCTGTCTGTTGGACTCCGGAGCCGCCGGAAGCTTGATCCAGCAGACGCTTGTGGATCGCTACCATTTACCAGTTCAGGCTCTTCCCAACCCGTTGCGAGTAACCGCTGTCGATGGCCAGCCTCTGACCGAACCTGTCCAGTTCCAGACTGAGCCAGTGGAATTCCGGGTAGGTCTTATGCATTCTGAAAGAATCCGAATTTATGTGTACCCTGGTTTGTCTCACCCCTTGCTTCTAGGTTTGCCTTGGTTACAGAAACATGAACAAGTCCTTAATTGGAGAACAGGCGAAATTCTACATTGGGGAGATTCCTGCTCGGACCGTTGTTTAACCCGGATTGAACCAGCTTCACCCCCGGTCCAACCTGCTACCCTGCCTGGATTACCATCCGCTTACTGGTCCTTCTCGGATGTCTTCGGGAAAAAGGAGGCTGAAAAACGTCCCCCCCACAGGTCGTATGACTGTCCAATAGACCTTCTTCCTGGAACATCTCCTCCCCGTGGGAGAGTTTACCCTCTTTCCCAGGCAGAGACTCAGGCTATGTTGGACTACATCCAGGAGAATTTGGCCAGAGGGTTTATCCGAAAATCATCGTCACCGGCAGGAGCAGGCTTCTTCTTCGTGAAGAAAAAGGACGGATCCCTGCGGCCCTGTATCGACTACCGAGGGCTGAACCAGATCACGGTAAAAAAACAGGTACCCTTTGCCTCTAATTTCAGAACTGTTTGACCGTCTCCGAGGGGCCGCTGGATCTCAGAGGTGCTTACAAGTTGATCCGAATCAGAGATGGAGACGAATGGAAAACAGCCTTCAACACCCGTGATGGCCACTACGAGTACCTGGTAATGCCGTTTGGTCTAAGCAATGCACCCGCTGTTTTCCAAGAGTTTGTCAATGACATTTTCAGGGACCTGCTTTACACCTGTGTTGTTGTCTACCTAGACGACATTCTGATTTTTTTCTACTAACTTGGTTTCGCATTGCAGACAAGTGCGCCTGGTCTTACAGAGGCTCAGGGAGAACAGACTGTACGCCAAGTTTGAAAAGTGCCTCTTTGAACAATCCTCTTTGCCTTTCCTCGGTTACATTGTTTCCTCCACAGGATTAAAAATGGATCCAGAGAAGTTATCGGCTGTACTCAAGTGGCCTCGTCCGTCTGGGTTGAAGGCCACACAGCGATTCCTGGGCTTCGTCAACTACTACAGGCAATTCATTCCTAACTTCTCCACCCGAGTGGCGCCCATCTCAGCTCTAATCCGGAAAGGTACAAATCCGAAGGATTGGCCTCCTGAGGCTGAGGAGGCCTTTGTTTCTCTCAAAAAGGCCTTTGAAGTCGCACCTGTTCTTCATCGTCCTAACTCCAATGAACAATTTTTTCTTGAGGTCGATGCTTCTTCAGTAGGTGCGGGAGCTGTACTAACCCAGAAATTGTCCTCCTGGCGAATGCATTCCTGTGGGTTTTTTTCCAAGGTTTTTTCTTCCGCAGAGAGGAATTATTCTGTTGGGGATCGGAAATTGTTGGCTATCAAATTGGCTCTGCAGGAGTGGAGGCATCTTCTAGGAGGAGCTCTTCATCAGGTAGTCGTATACACCGATCACAAGAACCTTGCTTACCTCCAAACTGCACAAAGGCTGAATCCTCGTCAAGCCCACTGGGCTTTGGTTTTTGCTTGTTTTAACTTTCTTCTTTATTTTCGCCCAGCTGACAAAAATGTCAAAGCAGACGCACTTTCCAGAGCCTTTCTACCTCCTGATCAAGAAGAACCACAGCACATCATTGAACCCTCAAGGTTAGTCACGGTCGCTTCTACTGATCTTGCCCGGCTGCCTCCCGGGAAGACTTTTGTGTCAGCTTCTGAGCATACTCGTGTTCTTCGGTGGGGTCACTCATCCAAGTTGGCTGGGCATGCCAGCCAGAGAAAGACTCTGCAACTCATCTCCCGGTACTACTGGTGGCCTGCCATGGCTAAGGACATTCTGGAGTACGTCACAGCCTGTCCTTCCTGTGCTCGTAACAAGACGGCCAAGCATCTACCCGCAGGTAGGCTTCAGCCTCTTCCAATTCAGTCTGCTCCCTGGCAACATATCGCGATTGACTTCATCACAGATTTCCCGATCTCATCTGGCTGTTCTGTGGTGTGGGTAGTGGTGGATTGCTTCTCTAAAATGGCTCACTTCGTTCCACTACCTGGTCTTCCAACTGCTCCTGAGTTGGTGGACCTGTTCATTCGGCACATTTTCCGTCTCCATGATTTCCCTCTCCACATCGTGTCCGACAGAGGAGTCCAGTTCACCTCAAGATTTTGGAAATGTAAGCATCGTTCCTATTCTGCTGTGTTCCGGACTTTGCCCTTACTGTTGCCCTTAAGCCTGGCTTCGTTCGGCCATACTGGTTCCTGTGACATCACCGCCTGTTGGTCCCGCCCGCCGGGTTTAAATAGCTTTCCTGGACGTGACTACCTTGCTTGTATATCTCGTCCTGTACCTGATCTGCTAGCTGGGAGTTGCACGCTGTGCTACCTCCTTCCTTCCTGCTGAATCCACCTGGATTACCTGCTGCCTAACTGCCGCTGCCTGGACCTTCTGACGGGGTCGGCCTGAAGGCTCCTTCCAGCCCTGCCTCCACCGCTCACCGCTACTACAGCACTCACGGTATGCGCTGAAGATCTTGACTGCTGTGTGCGTTCCACCTGAGAGACTATCCCTGCTACCTTTGCACATCCAGTATCAATTACCTAGTGACTTTCTCTGCCACTGCACTGTGCCCGAAGATTCCCCTCCCGCAAGGGAGAGGGCTAAGTGACTGTCCTTGCCTGCATTCTTCAGACTGTGTCTGCTTACATCTACACAGTGCCGGTGTACAACTTGCTATCTACTGGACTGAGTTCTGCTGCTGTTACCACTGCTGTCATTATCTGGCTCCGCCAGCACCTGTGCTGTTCTGTGCTGCTTGTTTAATACAAACTACTTTCACGTATACCTGTGTCTGTGACTCTATCATCTAGCCACTGTCTTCATAGAAACCTACTATACATCATTACAGGATATACAAGCCACCAATATGGAGACCGCAGGTGTAGAGTCCCTGGAGAAACGTGTAAGCAAGCAGCTTGCTTTGATACGGCAGGATGTGGCAGGCATTAGGACCCAGCTGGACACGCTGGAGCAACGTATCGAACACAACGCCGGGGCAGCAGAGGCACAGTTGCAACGACTGGCAAATCGGATTACGGCGCTGGAACAAGCAGCTCCTCTTCAGGGTGATCGTGTTCTGGCGTTGGAGCAAGCGATTCCTATGCAGCTCGATCGGATTGCTGCTCTGGAACAGGCCCCAGCCGCGCAGGTAGCAGGTGTTGCCCGGGATACTACATCGACCTTCCCGAAGCTTCCACCCTTCCGGTTCGCTGGTGAGAGGGATAAATTCCGAGGATTTTTGAACCAGTGTCGGATCTTCTTTGCTGCTCATGCCCCACAGTTCACTACGGAACGCTCCAAAGTTCTGACCATAGTCATGCTGCTGTCTGGTAAGGCGCTCGCGTGGGCCAACCCTTTGATTGAGACCGACGACCCTCTGCTTAACTCTATGGACAATTTCATTGCCGCAATGACGCAGATGTTTGATGACCCGAACCGAGCTAATACTGCTGAGACGACGCTGCTGACCCTTCGGCAGGGGAAGCGTTCGGTGCTGGAGTATGCATTGGACTTCCGTAGATGGGCTTTAGACACCACCTGGAACGGGGCAGCCAAGCAGGCCATCTTCCGCAGGGGATTGTCTACGGCAGTTAAGGATGAACTGGCACGCGGGGACTCGCCCGTGCTTCTTGGGGACTTCATCAACCACTGCATCCGCATTGACAATCGACTCTCTGAGCGCAGACAGGAGCGCTGGTCTGATCTACGGTTTAATAACACTGTTCCGTTCTCTTCTACCTCCAGAGATGTCACCAGCAGGAGGAATCCCGAGCCCGAGCCCGAACCGATGCAGGTGGATGCCGTACGTAGAAATCCTCCTGATGCCCGCAAGGAGCATCGCTTTAAGGAAAACCTGTGCTTCTACTGCGGGGGGACCGGTCACTTCATCTCCGAGTGTCCAGTCAGGAGACGTAAGACGGCTGCAGCTATCATTGATTGTAACTCCGAGGCGGGGGAGTCCTGCGTCCTAGATCTGAACAATTCGGGGGGCAGAGACAATCAGAGAGACCTGGACTTTGCCGATATGAATTCGCTGGCATCTCTTCCATTGAACGCAGTGGTGATCTCGATGACATCCGTCGTTTCCTCCTTCGCTACTAAGAAGAATTCCCACTATTACCTATCCTTGAGGGTCTGCTTCCAGGGTCGGTGTGTCGAGAGCGCCGCCATGTTGGACTCCGGGGCCAGTGGAAACTTCATGGATATCGTGTTTGCAAGGAAGCATGGAATCAGGGCAGTGAAGAGGGAGTCGTCAGTCTTGATGGAGACAGTAGACGGGTCACCACTTACATCGGGACCGGTAACCATGGAGACTGAGTCGGTGAAGGTATGCATTGGAGAGGAACATGTGGAACATTTGTCCTTTTTACTAATATCTTCTCCTCACTTTCCTATTATCCTGGGGTTACCTTGGCTCCAGGTTCAGAATCCTCGCATCAACTGGGAGACCAGGGAAGTGCAGTTCCCTCCAAGTTCTAACAGCAACCCCGCTATTCCTAAGGTCGCTGCTATCCCCAAGGTAGTAGCTACGACTGAGGGACAATTACCAATGGAGTATCAGGATCTGGCAGAGGTATGTGATAAGAAGAGGGCAGATATGTTACCTCCCCACCGGCCTTATGATTGCCCGATAGAACTGATATCTGGGGCGGAGATCCCATTCGGGCGTATTTACCCTTTGTCTGGTCCTGAATTAAAGGCCTTGAAGGACTTCATCGACGAGAATCTCGCCAAGGGCTTCATCCGACCGTCTACTTCTCCTGCGGGTGCACCAATCTTCTTCGTGAAGAAAAAGGACGGGGGTCTGCATCCTTGCATGGACTACCGTGATTTAAACAAGGTAACGGTCATGAATCGGCACCCGCTACCCTTAATCTCTGAACTACTGGAGAGGGTGAAGCAGGCTAAGATATTCACCAAACTGGATCTTCGGGGAGCCTACAATCTCGTGAGAATTCGGTCTGGAGATGAGTGGAAGACGGCCTTCCGCTGCCGTTATGGACACTACGAATCACGGGTCATGCCGTTCGGACTACGAAATGCTCCTGCAACCTTTCAGCATTTTGTTAATGACATTTTCCGAGATGTGCTTGATGTATTTATGGTTGTGTATCTCGATGACATTTTAATCTTTTCCAGTGATCTCGAGGAACATCGGCTCCACGTGAGGACAGTGCTGCAACGCCTGCTGCATAACCATCTTTACATCAAATTGGAGAAATGCGAGTTCCACAGGGCAACAGTGCAGTTCCTCGGTTATGTCATCTCTCCACAGGGTCTCCAGATGGACGATCAAAAGACCAGAGCGATCCAGGAGTGGCCAGCGCCAGGATCGGTGAAGGAAGTTCAGAGGTTTGTGGGATTCGCCAACTTCTATAGGCGCTTCATCCGTAACTTCTCTGAGATTGTGGCTCCCATCACCCAACTGACCAAGAAGGGGGTACCGTTCCGGTGGACTCCGCAAGCCCAGGAGGCGTTCACACGGCTGAAGGACAAATTTGTGTCGGCTCCCATCTTAAGACATCCAGACCCAGACCTGAGCTTTACTCTTGAGGTGGACGCATCGGATGTCGCCATCGGCGCAGTGTTGTCACAGAGAGGAGGTGAGAAGGCAGTTCTTCATCCTTGTGCCTTTCTTTCTCAGAAGCTATCCCCGGCGCAGAAGAACTATGACGTAGGGAACAAGGAGTTACTGGCGATTGTGACGGCATTCAAGGAGTGGAGACACTTGCTGCTGGGGTCCTCAACTCCGATTACAGTTCTTACCGACCACCGAAACCTGGAATTCATGCAGTCCGTAAGATGTTTGAACCCACGTCAGGCACGTTGGAGCTTGTTTCTAAACCAATTCAACTTCATCATCTCCTACAGGTCGGGGGCACGGAATGGTAAGGCAGATGCGCTATCTAGGATTGCTGCTCCTGAGGAAGTGATTAAGTCGTCTCCTAGTACTGTTGTGTCTCCCGCTCATTTCATCTCTGCAATCCATCATCAGGATCTTCTGTCTGAGATCAAAGCAGCAT
Organism: Dendrobates tinctorius; assembly: GCF_039654945.1. Taxonomy (NCBI): domain Eukaryota; kingdom Metazoa; phylum Chordata; class Amphibia; order Anura; family Dendrobatidae; genus Dendrobates; species Dendrobates tinctorius. Next base: position 38,232,128 of record NW_027361788.1, read on the forward strand.
ACGCAGCAGATCCGTTGCTAAGGCAACCTACCCTCGAAGTAAGCCTAAATTACAATGGAGGAGTGTGGTTACAGGAGAATCGGCTGTATGTACCAGAGGTGACAAGACTTGAAGTCCTCCGACTGATCCATGATTCTAAGATTGGGGGACATCGTGGAATAACGAAGACCCAAGAGTTCCTGGCTCGGTACTTCTGGTGGCCTTCGTACCGGAAGGACGTGGAGGGATACGTGTCATCCTGCGAGGTATGTGCTCGGTTCAAGACGCCTCGTGCGTCGCCTTCCGGGTTGTTACAACCCTTGCCTATACCATCTCGTCCCTGGAGATCCATCTCAATGGACTTTATTGTTGAACTACCGGTCTCCAAAGGTAAGAACACCATTCTAGTGGTCGTGGACCGCCTCACTAAGGCAGCACACTTTATCCCTTGCGCTGGATTACCCACAGCAAAACAGACTGCAGACTTGTTGATTCAAGAGGTGGTCCGTCTGCACGGAGTCCCGGATGAGGTGATCTCGGATCGTGGGGTGCAGTTCACGTCTAGGTTCTGGAGGTGTTTCTGCGCGGCTCTGGATATTAGAGTAAGTCTGTCTTCGGCTTACCATCCACAGACTAATGGACAGACGGAACGTACGAATCAGACCCTGGAGCAGTACCTCCGTTGCTACTTAAGTCATCTGCAGGACGATTGGGTAGATCTGCTTCCCCTGGCAGAGTTCACATATAACAACTCGCAGCACTCCTCGACTAAGCAGTCACCGTTCTTTGCTAATCAGGGTTACCACCCAAGCATCTTGCCGCAGTTCCCCAAGGAGGCTGCAGTGCCTGCTGTGTCTGACCATCTTTCTTTCTTACAGCAGAATTTGGAAGCTCTGAAGACCACCTTGACGACTGCGCAGGAAAGGTATAAGAGAGCAGCAGATCGTACCAGGAGGCCGGCTCCGGTGTATAGGGTGGGAGATACGGTCTGGTTGTCTACCAAGAATCTGGGGGTGAGGGCACCGACTGTCAAGCTGGGGCAGAAGTTTGTAGGGCCATACAAGATCGTGGCTCTAGTGAATTCGGTAGCGGTGCGTCTGAAATTACCCCCTGCCTGGAAGGTTCACCCGGTGTTCCATGTTTCCCTACTAAAGCCAGTTGTACCAAATTCTTTCCCAGGGCGTACTTCCTCTCCTCCAGCTCCAGTGCTCGTTGATGGACATGAACAATATGTCGTGGAGAAGATTCTGGATTCACGGATCTTCAGAAGGAAGTTGCAATATCTGGTCAAGTGGCAAGGATACTCTGTCGAGGAGAATTCCTGGGAACCGGTGGAGAATATCTGTGCTCCGCGGCTGCTGGAGCAGTTTCATCTAAGGTACCCGGACAAACCTGGTCGAAGATTGTCCGGAGGACATTCTTTAAGGGGGGAATAATGTAAGCATCGTTCCTATTCTGCTGTGTTCCGGACTTTGCCCTTACTGTTGCCCTTAAGCCTGGCTTCGTTCGGCCATACTGGTTCCTGTGACATCACCGCCTGTTGGTCCCGCCCGCCGGGTTTAAATAGCTTTCCTGGACGTGACTACCTTGCTTGTATATCTCGTCCTGTACCTGATCTGCTAGCTGGGAGTTGCACGCTGTGCTACCTCCTTCCTTCCTGCTGAATCCACCTGGATTACCTGCTGCCTAACTGCCGCTGCCTGGACCTTCTGACGGGGTCGGCCTGAAGGCTCCTTCCAGCCCTGCCTCCACCGCTCACCGCTACTACAGCACTCACGGTATGCGCTGAAGATCTTGACTGCTGTGTGCGTTCCACCTGAGAGACTATCCCTGCTACCTTTGCACATCCAGTATCAATTACCTAGTGACTTTCTCTGCCACTGCACTGTGCCCGAAGATTCCCCTCCCGCAAGGGAGAGGGCTAAGTGACTGTCCTTGCCTGCATTCTTCAGACTGTGTCTGCTTACATCTACACAGTGCCGGTGTACAACTTGCTATCTACTGGACTGAGTTCTGCTGCTGTTACCACTGCTGTCATTATCTGGCTCCGCCAGCACCTGTGCTGTTCTGTGCTGCTTGTTTAATACAAACTACTTTCACGTATACCTGTGTCTGTGACTCTATCATCTAGCCACTGTCTTCATAGAAACCTACTATACATCATTACAGGAGAGCAGCTTGTAAACTGGTAAGAATTGAACTGGATTTTTTCTCAGCGTACCATCCCCAGTCCAATGGACAAGTGGAGAGGACAAATCAAATCCTGGCTGGATTCCTGCGTCACTTTGTTAACGCCCATCATGACGACTGGGTAGACTTACTGTCCTGGGCCGAATTTTTTTACAACAATCAAGTGAATCTTCTGGAAAGTCTCCCTTTCAGATTGTCTTCGGATTGCAACCCGGAGTACCTCTTCCCATCTCCGGATCATCTGGCGTTCCAGCTGCTGATACTTTCTCCGAAGATTTCTCTGGAGGGATACTAAAACTGCTCTGGAGAAAGCCTCCTAGCGTATGAAAAGGCATGCGGACAAGAGACGTTTGGATGCACCTATCTTTCGCCCCGGAGACAAGGTATGGCTCTCTTCTAAGTACATCCGGTTTTAGATGCCATCCTACAAATTGGGTCCCCGGTTCATCGGACCATTTGAGATCTTGAGACAGATCAATCCAGTCTCGTACAAGCTGAAGTTGCCCAACTCCCTACGTGTGCCTAACTCCTTTCATGTTTCTCTCCTCAAACCAGTAGTTTTGAGTCCCTTCTTTAAGGATCCAGGTACCACTCCTGACCCTGTCTCAGAGGATGTTGTTTTTGAGGTAAAACATATCCTGACCGTAAAAAAAGTAAGGGGTAAGACCTACTACCTGGTGTACTGGAAGGGTTTTGGTCCTGAGGAGAGATCTTGGGAGCCTAGGGAGAACATCCAGGCTCCTCTTCTCCTTAAACGGTTCTATGCAGGCTTGAAGAGGAGAGGGAGTGTAAAGAGGGGGATACTGTTACACCCGGTCCCCGTCCTGGCGCTGCACCCAGGTCTGCCACTGTTACACCTGGCCCCCCGTCCTGGCGCTGCGTCCAGGCCTGCCGCTGCTCTCCGTTCTAGGCACTCACCTCGAGCATCTCATGCTGCTGCTCAGCGTTCTGTCCACCCTCCTGCCTCCTCCTCCTGGCGTCCTGTGAGATCTGTAGCTAAGACTATTAGGGCACGCACGCCCGCTCTCTTGCCTTCTTAAATGGGCGGCTTGCATTCAAAAAATGCAATCAAGGGGGGGCGTGGCCAACCGCCGAAGGAACAAGACGTGTGGATTAGAGCTCCTCTTACCCCATTTACTTTACGGGTAACCCTCCACCCCTTACAGCCCACCCACTTCCACCCGAAGCTGCGATAACCTGGAGGAGACCTGCGGGGTGATTTCTGCCCATTGCGGCTGTATTTGGACCCGTGGAGCGGGGCGGACACCTGCGGCCTACCTGGGAGCCTGAGGCCTGCTGGAGGCGCACCGGACCGGATGCTGACTTTGGGGGCCGGGAATTTCCCTCCCGTGCTTGCTGGGAGTGCTGAGAGCGGAGGACGCCTGCCCTACCTCGCCCGCCGGCTGGACCGCGGGGAGACTGAGTGGAGCCGCCTGGTGAGACCTGGAGAGAGCGCGGCGGTGCCCGCGGCCTGCACTTTTGAAGAGGCGGCGGCCTGAAAAGGACGGCCGGACAGCAGCGCCAATAGTCAGAGGCGCGAATATAACCCAGAGGAGGTAACATAAGAGGGGGCACCAAAGATCCCAGTACCCGGGGGCGGACATCTCATTGAGGGACAAGGGAGCACAAAAGAATATCCTAGTCTGGGAGCACGCTGCAGGAGACACATTACGGCTTCCTGACAGGACCTATTCCATTATAATAGAAGTCCTACAGAATCACTATATCGTGGGCTCTAATTAATTCCCGGGATTAGGGGACTACTCCTTGATTTATTTACTGACGATTACAGGGACCAGAACCCCATGTGAAGAGGTGCTGTATTCTTCCTCGTGGTTTTTATGAGGGAGTGGGACTCCACCTGCTGACCACTGGGCGTTGTTGCACAAACTTGGTGCCCTCAGTTCCCTATATAGCAGAGACCAAATATATCTGATACCTGAGAGGTGGCCACGGCTCCACGGGATATATATCCGAGTATAACTACAGAACTATATAAGACCGAATCCGAAACAAACAGATGCATAGTTGTGGATATCGCAATTTATCCCATAACCTGAAGTAATTCAACACGGAGGGCATGGGTGGCCCTGATGGACTATGATTGTGGTACACTAGGTCAGCCGCCACGGGCGCAAACACGCACTCAAATGAATAATTAAACTCCATGATTTGAAAGGCAGCACATGGGAGGTTTATAGGCGATGCGTCCCAAAAAAGCCACTGCATCAGAAGTCAATACTCGATCGATCACACACTTATTGTCCCAGAAGGCTAAATCGACAAGCCACGCCATGTCGGCACCACTATCGACTTCGAGTTCTAGAAGTCCCCCTCTGAAGTCCCAACATAATGACCCGACTTGCTCTACAACTATGATTCCTATGACAATGGAGGACCTACTTACCACCATTCAGAAGACGTTCAGAGCTGAACTCTCAACGGCAGTAGATAATTTTACACAGCAAATCCATGATATTGCTCAAAGAACCAATGATTTAGAGAAAAGAATGGATGATACTGCTGATGCTATGGAATCCGACAGAGAACAACTAAAGGAGCAAGACGCTAGAGTTGAGTTCCTAGAGCTTAAGTGTGAAGACCTGGAAAACCGCTCACGAAGGGCCAACATTAGAATTAAGGGACTACCAGAAAGCAATACTAACTTAATGGAGGTTGCCGTGGGCCTATTCGGTGCTCTCCTGCCTCAGGCAGACCCTGCCACCTTACAAATAACCAGGATTCATAGAGCGTTGGGGGGACCCAAACCGGATGCTTCGCCTAGGGACATTATCCTTAAAATGCACTACGAGGAATCTAGGGATCTGATCTTGGCTGCAGCTCGTAAAATGCAAAAATTACCAGGGGTCCCAGACACGGTTTCCTTATTCCCAGACATATGCCCAGCAACCCTGCTGAGGAGAAGAGATATGAAAGATGTGACGTTGGCTCTGATCAAGGCGAATATTAAATATAGATGGGGATTCCCACACGCATTAATCTTCTCTCACGGTAACACAGTCTACTCGCCAAAAAAATCAAGAAGAAGGAAAAAGGGCGCTAGAAAAAGCAGGAATCCCAATGCTGGACCCGGGAGCCGCGCCGCAGAGACAAAGACCCGTAGAGACTGGACTGAAGTCCGCCGTGCGAGGCCTGACAGGTTACAGAATAATTCTTGACTCACCATCCGAGGCCTTTGTCGGAGCTTATGTTGAATATGACCCAAAGATCAGTTAAAGCTGCTGTTCCGATGTCGCTGCCACTTTATATTCTTTTATATTCTCTTTGGAGAGTTCTAAGATATGTAGTTTTCCTTTTGTACTGGAGTGCTGTGCCCTTGGAGTAGCCATGCCACTCCCCCTTGGGATATTGCTGTTCCAGGTCCTACAAATATTGGACCGACATGCTTTACCCCACATATTGGTTAATGGTTGTAACCGTTTTCTACTTTGTTGTATTTTCCCTTTTGTCCTCGGTGTTTTCCCTTACCCTGTAACAGTGCTGAAAAGTTTTGAAAGTATAGATGATTTGATAGAAGATGCGGAACAACACGCTACACATTCTGTCACTGTGGGGGACTTAGTTATAAGTATATCAGAACCTCCCCACACATGTTAAATGTTTAAAACACTATCACATAATGTTAGGGGATTCAACTCCCCGATAAAAAGGAAACGTGCGTTTATCATCAAAAACATTCCCCTGATGTGATATTTTTACAGGAGACTCATTTTTCTAATGCTTCATCCCCCAGATTCTTCCATAGGCTTTATTCAAGATTCTTTTTGGCTTCACAAGATAAAAAAACTAGAGGAGTCGCTATTTTATTTCACAATTCTTTTCCATTTATACAGGAGGGCGTAATTAGAGATACAGAAGGCAGATATATAATTCTTTGGGGCAAGGTGCAGGAGAAGCGAGTTTGTTTTATCAGCTGTTATGCACCCCCAACCTTACAAATGAAGACCATTAAATTAGTTGCAAGATCACTAAACTCTGTCCAATATGACAATATTATTTGGGGGGGTGACTTCAATCTGACCATGGACGAGGCACTTGATAGCTCTAATAATAAGAGATCTGACATACTGCAAAAGGAAAAACCAGTGCTTAAAAATAGGATAACAAAAGTGTACAGATTGACCTGCGCTAAAGGACATTAATCAACAAATTCATCAGCTTCTGTTTATTACTCAGTTTCATGCGGGCCATCACACGTTCAAAAGGATTATTCAGAAACATTGGGCTATCCTTAAGAAAGATAAAATTATTGGGGAAAGCCTAACAGATCTTCCCAAATTCATTTATCGGAAGGCCCAGACACTGGGCAATCTGGTGGCCCCCACCATCAAACACCAATCAAAACAAGTCGCACCCAATTTAGCCCAGCAAAAGAGGTCAGGATTTACACCGTGCAGCACTTGCTTTTGTTGCACTACCACAAACTTAAGAAAACTCCACAGTTCCACCTTCGTGGACTCAGGAGGAACAGGAAATACTACATTAAGGACAATCTCTCCTGTTATACCACGGGGGTTATTTATATCATCGAATGCCCTTGCGGCAAGTTGTACGTGGGACGTACTAAAAGAAAACTTACGACACGTATAAAAGAGCACCTCACCAATATAGAAAAGGGCTTTGATGGACATCCGCTATCACGCCATTTTAGAGATTTCCATAATCAATCAGTGAAAGGTGCAGTTTTCTATGGTATTCAGAAGGTGCACCAAAATCCTAGGGGTGGTGATTTCATCAAAGCTATGTCAAGAGCTGAGTCAAAATGGATTTATACCCTTGACTGCTTGGCTCCAAAAGGTCTTAATCAGGAACTGGAGATTTTTGCTTTCTAGTAACTCATTGCACTCCATAATCGTGCGCTGCTGTTTGTGTTTTTACCTATAAGGCACTTTATTTCTATTTATTATACTCAATTACACTTTTAATGCATTTTTTGTGATTATTTTCAGTTTATTTTTTAAACGCTTATGCATTTATTCACACTTGACTTTTTAGTTACTGTAGTTAATTAAGCAGTTTTTCTTTGGAATGCAGGTACAACTATGCATGTCAATTCACCTTACTGAAATTATGTGTACCCAGTGGCGTATCCAGGGGGGAGCAGCCGGGGCAGTTGCCCCGGGCGCAGGCAGCAGGGGGGCGCAGTCGGGCCGCCCGGCCGCCTTGCAGCGGTCAGCAGTGTCTCCCCCCCGGCGGCTGCGTTCTGCCGCCCCCCATCCTGAGAGTCGGCGGTTCTCTGTGTTGGCTGTCAAGCTGACAGCCGACGCAGAGAAGGAGGCCGCGCCGACTCCCAGGCAGCAATTGTACTGGCGTCTGTACAGACGCCAGTACAATTGAAGCTCTGACCGCCGGGTCAGAGCGACGTCAGCAGAGTGATCAGGTCATGTGATCACGCTGCTGACGTCACTCCCCGGCGCCCAGAGCAAACGCTGGTGGTAAGTGTGCTCCACTGTGGAGCTGAAGAACCACCGAAGATAGGAGATGGGGGGGTGTTCATGAGTGGAGATGGGGGTTAATGTGGGGATGGGGCCAGGGGGTTAATAAGTGGAGATGGGGGTTAATGGATGGAGATGGTGGTTAATGTGGGGATGGGGGTTAATGTATGGGGGTTAATGAGTGGGGGGTTAATGAGTGGAGATGGGGGTTAATGTGTGGAGATGGGGGTTAATGGGTGGAGATGGGGGTTAATGGGTGGAGATGGGGGTTAATGATTGGAGATGGGGGTTAATGTGTGCGGGTTAATGAGTGGAGATGGGATTAATGTGGGGATGGGGGTTAATGTGGAGATGGGATTGATGTGATGGGGGTTAATGTGGGGGGTTAATGAGTGGAGATGGGGGTTAATGATTGGGGGGTTAATGAGTGGAGATGGGGTTAATGAGTGTGGGAGTTAATTAGTGGAGATGGGGGTTGGATGGGGGTTACTGAGTGGGGGGATTAATGAGTGGAGATGGGGGATAATGTGTGGAGGGGTTAATGAGTGGGGATGGGGGTTAATGTGTGGGGGGATTTGGAGTGGGGGTACATAATGTGTGGGGAGATTTGGAGTGGGGGTACATAATGTGTGGGGGTTTTTGGGAGTGGGGATGGAGGGTACTTAATGTGTGTGGGGGATTTGGAGTGGGGATGGTATTTAATGTGTGTGGGGAGATTTGAGGACACAAAATGAAGAGTATGAGGAAACAGTATGGGGGATGGGTGCAGACAGTAAGGGGGGTGAATGTATGTGGACACAGTATGGGGAGTCGGGGATATGTGTGAGCAGACAGTATAGAGAGTGAGGGGGTAAATATATGAGGAGACAGTATGAGGAGGGAGGGGAATAGTGTGAGGCCACAGTATATTGCAGATATTTGTATTTAGGAGCATTATAATGACACTTCTATCTTTAAGGGCATCGTGTGGGGATTTGCTGCAGAAGACCGGAGAAGATGGAAGTCTACAGAGACGGCTGTGGATGAGAAAACTCATCATGGGTTCTGGACAAGAAGAAGAAAAGGAGAATGACTCCAGAGACAACGTCATCTATAAGGTACCTGGATGTAAATGTTATTTGTGACACTGACTAATTCTCATGTTTTTATTTGTTAGGAGCATTAAAGGGGTTGTCCAGGTTTGTACGGAGTCTGCAGTCATTCTATGTGACTGCAGACTTCTGAATTCTCACAGTGCTCACTGAACGCTGTCAGGATTCTCTCGTGTCGGTAATTTACATACATACGGTTACATGCTGACTAGACATGTGTGGCCTCACTCAATGAAAATGAACGGAGCGAGGCCGGGAACGTCTAGTCGGAATGTGGCCAGAAGTATACAAATCACATACTTGTGCTGACATGACTGTACATCGGCAAGGGAGAATCCTAAAAAGTGTGCAGTGCATTCGTTGTGAGAATTCAGAAGCTGCAATGTCAGGATTCAGCTCTGCAGGTTCCAGTAGTCATCACATGGACACTTCACTCATATGCGATTTTCATAGTTATGGTCCTGTGACGAGCTTCTCAGTTTTTTTACTGAACATTGAGAGCATTACATGACTAACTGTGCAAGTCGCATATGTACTTGGGGGGGGGGGGGGGGCGCCGAACCAAATTCTTGCCACGGGTGCCAGGAAGCCTAGATACGCCTCTGTGTGTACCTGCTAATTATTTACGTTGGTCAGTGTGCCCTCTGTTAGTTCAACTGCTTTTGTTTATTTTGAGTTGATTTTTTACATTTTTTTGCGCGCTTGCATAAGCATATTATTATATATGCACATATAGGTGTTTGTAGTGAGGTTTCTTATGCCTTTTGTGCACTTTTATTCGCATTTTATTTTTAATTGTTTTTAATGTGTATTTATAATAAAGCATTTTTAGTTTATTAATATATTACAACAATTTTAAACTCTCAGCCTTCTCCAATCTTATTGTCCTGTCAGGAAATGGGTGGTCCACGCCATTTCCATGGTGTTAATTTCACTGAGGCATGGTAAGGGTTAATGCAGCAGTCAGTCACCGAGGGTATTTATGGGTGTCATTCCAGGATCATAGGCACCCTGATGAAGAAGGCAGCTTGGGCCTTTGAAACGCGTTGGCTTTTTGATCCCTGTGCTGCCCTGTACGGGCTGTGACGTGACACGCTCAGGTACTTTTGGGCGGCTGTTTTTAAGCAGGTATCTAGGGACACTTTCGGCCGGAGTGTTCCCCTGCTTTTCCCTTGCACTTTCAATCTCCTGCCCTCCCCCCACTCTGTGCTAGCCAGCGTCCTTCTCTCTACAGTTTCTTCCTATGCTGGGCTTCATTATAGCCCCACTGCATTGAAACTTATCTGGCTATAAACTCTTTTTAGAAGCGCTCATTCCCTCGAGCTTTTACAAGCTGCCACTTGCCTTGTCAAGAAGCAAGCTCATTTAACCCTTTGGAGTAAGACACTTGCCGTGTGTCTTCTCACCTCTCTTACAGAGCAGCAGTCACAACAACTAATATGCATCATATCTATTGGTCTGCCTCTAATTGGTGAGTGTTACGTTACATTTACTGCATATGCCATAACTTTATACATGCACTTATTCTATTCATGTTTACTTTAGAGTGGGTTGTTTTTCTGTTTGGTACTTATTATTGTTTATTTTCTCCAGTCCTATAATGCAGGTCAATCTGTACACTTTTGTTATCCTATTTAATTTGGACTGACACCGACCCTTACTTGACCTCAGCAGCAGAGGACGCAGTTTCCCCTGTTTTTGCTGGTAAGCGCTTGTGCAATTTTTATGTTTTTTTATTTTGGTCTCACGTGCTTAAAAATATTTTCCAGGCCCATCATTTGGTGGACTCATGGAGGGAAAATCACAGACAATCAAGAGGATACACCTACTTCTCTAGAGTACATAGGTCATATTTCAGGATAGATTGGATTCTTACTAACTCAGAGAATATACCTTCACTGCTATACTCCAGACACATCCCTTCCTCATGGTCTGACCATGATCGTGTGCTTTCTGTGTTTAAATTTGACATAGTAACCTCACGACTATATAGATGGAGACTGAATGAGTCCTTATTAGCGGACCCCCTGATAAGATTACTACTTAATGTGAACTTAAAACCTTTTTTCTTTCAAACACTACCTCTGATGTCTCTGTGGGTAACGTTTGTATGGCCCACAAAAAATATATCACGGGCATTCTCATTAGGCTAGCCTCCCAAAAAAAGAGAGACCGTCTCCGAGAACAAATATCACTCGAAAATGAGCTTCTTAAATTAGAAATCGCCAACCAATCATGCCCCTCACTATATTTAACTAAACGAATACACGATGTAAAACTAGAGCTGAACACCTTATTAACTACCCGTACTGAAAGGGCAATACAGTGGACTCAAGCAACATTTTACAGGTTTTCCAATAAAATGGATCGAATGCTTGCGAGAAAATTGAAGCAAACAGAGAGGTTAAACTCAGTCTTCTCTATAAAAGACGAGCAGTCCCATACCACGTTTAATCCGAACAGAATCTACAAGACATTCCAAAATTATTATCAGAAGTTATACACTGACAATGGGAGCTTCTCATTGCCCAAATTAGATGACTTTCTATCCAACATACCCCTACCCTCTTTAACCTCGACTTGCGCTGCATCACTGCACTCCCCTATCTCAGAGGAAGAAATAACTTCCATTATCAAACATTTAAAAGCCGGAAAGGCTCCAGGCCCTGACGGGTTAACGGCGCTATACTATAAAAAATTTTCCGCAGTACTGTCTAAACATATCCAAGCATACTGTAATAGCATGTTAACAGGTCAACCAATGCCACCAGAATTCTTTACTGCACATATTACAGTTATTCCAAAGCAGCAGAGAGACCCTCTACTTACCAAGAACTACAGGCCTATCTCTTTATTAAATCTAGACCTTAAAATATTCTCGGCCATCATTGCAAATAGGATCAATATGTTTACCCAGCCTTATTCACAAAGACCAAGTCGGATTTATCCCAACAAGACAGGCCCCAGGCAATATTCGTAGAAATTTAAATCTTATCCATAACGCTAATAAACAAAAATCCCCCCTGATTTTGTTAGCCCTAGATATAGAAAAGGTTTTTGATATCGTCGTTTGGCCCTATATGTTCCACATATTATATAAAATGGGGTTTTCACAACAATTAATAAACTCGCTTAAACTCCTTTACAATAACCCGGTAGCTTACTTGAAACTACCCTCGACTATCCCCGAACCAATAATTATTGGCAGAGGGACCAGACAGGGATGCCCTTTGTTCCCGGCCCTGTTTGCTATGGTGATGGAGCCACTGGCTCAAAAGATTTGTTTACACCCCGACATAATGGGCCAAAAGATAGGCAAACAAGAATCCAAGGTTAGTCTCTTCGCTGACGACCTTCTCCTAACCCTAAAAAACCCTCATGTATCGCTACCCAATCTTATAAGAACACTTAACCATTTTGAGGAGATATCTGGACTCAAGGTTAACATGGATAAATCAGAGATTATGTTTTTGAATACCCCATCAACGGAACAATCATCTATATTAAATAATTTTCATTTCCGTCATGCAAAACATCATATCACCTACTTGGGGATTAAACTTACAATGTCCAAATCCACCCTATTTAAATATAACTACGCCCCTCTCCTCCATAAGTTACCGCAAACTCTCACAAAATGGTCTACCCCATCCCTTTCCTTTTTGGGAAGGATTCATTCAGTGAAAATGGTTATACTACCTCAATTTCTATATTTATTCCGATCCTTGCCTATCCCGATACCTCAAATGACATTGAAAATGATACTTTCACAAATACTGCGCTTTGTTTGGAATAATAAAAAAATCTCGCATTTCTCAGACTACCTTGTTTAAACACAAAAGACATGGTGGTCTCTCGCTGCCGAATTTTGCTCTTTATTATAAGGTGGCCCAAATCTCTCAACTGGCAGCGGTGAATTCTGAACAACAGGCACCCACCTGGATATCACTAGAAAACTCTCAAATAGCTTCTTACTCTTTAGAAAGCTTGATGTGGGCTACGGGTCCTCTGCCAAAAGATTTAGATAAGCACTCGTCATACACCTCTCACTCGCTACGGATATGAAGAACCAACAGATTCCAATTTTCATTGCAGTCCCAACCTTCCCCTCTTTTGAATTTATTCAACAACCCCATGTTTACGCCAGGAGTAGCATCAACAAATCACACATGGTGGAAACAAAACAATTTAACTAAGCTACAAAATGTATCAATCCACTATAAGCTAATGCCAAAACAAGATTTCATTACAAAGTTCCAGGTATCAGGGTCTGAATTTTTTAGATTAGAACAAATTTTTCATTTTCTACAAAAATTAACTATAAACTTATCGGACCCTAAACCTACTTCCTACGAATTAAAATGCCTATACGATCCATTGGGAAATGGTCTTATATCATATCTCTACTCTGTATTTCAGCAACCTGGGGAATGTTTGAAAATGAAAGTCATGGAACAATGGGAGGAAGACTTAAAAATCTCCCTTACACCACAAAGATGGTACAAATGCTATGAAAATATAGTAAAGGGTAGTAACCAGGTATCACTCACTGAGACGTCCCTCAAGGTGTTTCATAGAATACATTATGTCCCCAGTTCCCTACATAATGCTTACCACACGGTTTCCGGTAATTCTTTTAGGGGTTGCGCTGACAATGGGGATACACTCCACATATGGTGGACATGCCCCATAGTAAAATCCCTCTGGAAAGACGTCATAAAACTTATCAATACTACCTTGAATAGGAAGCTAACACTAACACCGACAGTGTTACTTCTAGGGGACAGACCAACTCATGTTAATAACAAAATGTGCCGTCTTATTGATTTTATCGCTATGGCAGCTAGGAATCACATAGCCAGCAAATGGAAAACTAGCACATTGTCAATATTACAGGTAAAGAATCGGGTTGACCTAATGATGCTATATGAAAAAATAGAAGCCATCAGAACTGACTCATTCGAAACCTTTAGGGGTATTTGGGAACCTTGGATTCAGGCACAAGATGGAAGTGATCTCCCTAGAGTGATATCCCTATCAGTGTAGTATATAGAAATAGATACCGTCGCTGATAAATATAAAGCCTGAAACAAAACTTACATTAATCCGCATTGACTCAGTTTTTAATAACAGCACTCACCGCTTATTCCCCTCCCTCCCCCCACCCTAATTTAGTAGTGTTGAGACTGTTGTTTTATAGCTTTATAAAACTTGGAATATGATCAGGAAGATATTGTATACTTTCCCATGTATGCTTTCATACGCACCCCCCTGCGAGGGGATTTCATTGCTTTGATATCAAATGTCTTTCATGTTAAAAGATACTTATATGTTCTTTCAATAAACTCATTGAAACTAAAAAATGCAATCAACCAAAGACAGCGCACTGGCTGCTATTTCTGGCCTCTCCTCCATAGGGAGAGCGCCGGAGCAACGAGTATCTATCATTGCTACATCCGGTTCTCATGCTAACTGGTCTGCGCTGTATCTGCAGTATCTGTGCATTGTCTAATGCTCTCTGTTTCCACAGCATATCAGTATCCTGTGTTACCTGGTTATATCAGCAAATATCTGGGTCTAAGCCATCCCATTCCGCCTACAGCCATCCGAGTCCAAGGACTGTGTGAAGGTCACTGGAACCGACTCCTTACCAACTAACCGGATCCAGGACCCAACGCATTACGGACTCTGCTGGAACTTTTGTTATCCCTTTTGGTCTCGCTGGGACAGCTGCCACGTGTTCGGGGTCTAACTGGAGGTAGCACCTGTGTCCTCCAGGTATTCCATTCTGGCCCTGCCTGAGGGGCTTTACTACGGGTGCCTGGGGTTCACTAGTCACGCCCCCTCCGGAGCCCCCCAGACCGTGGTCCCGAGGTTCCACTTAAAAAATAAAAGCGAATGTGAACTTCACCATCTCTGCCTCCGCTTCCATTCGTTACAGGTTACCCCTTTCAACTGGTGGCTTTTAAGGGAGGTAAAACGGCCATTTTTCATCGCATTGGAGATCTAGCTAATTTTTTGGGAACTTTTGACTTACCAATGATCGATCTTCCAGATTGGCCTCTGACTCCCGCTCTTCCTGAGGCTCCACCTAGATGGTTTACAGTCCAACATTCCAAGAAGAGGAGTAGTGGCGGAAATCCATCAAGCATCACCTGATAAGCCCACTAGCCTTTTGTGCATTTTCCCTACAGGGTGCGGGACTGATCCTGATAGGATTGGTTGACAGTTTCGCCAGACTGTCCTTAATATGTTTACCGTCTTTTCAAATTCACGTATGCTTTGTAGTTATTAATAGGTCTCGATTGCTGTCCTCTTTGCCCTCTGAACGTGTGAGATGTGGATGAGATACCCATGTGTTCATAATCTGGGGTATTACGTAGTTTCACCTGTTAATTACATGCAATGTTTTAGATTGACCTGGGAAAAGACCGTGTTTATATTCTATATAGAATGATTTCCCTTTGGGACTCACCCCCCATGTTTAAGGGAAGTTTTAGGCTGTGTGCCCACGTAGCGATTTTTAAGCGTTTTTGCCGCGATTTTTGGAGCGAAAACGCTGCGAAAACGTTTAAAAATCGTGTACAGAACTCCCCCCATGCATTCCTATGGCATTCTGCACATGCTGTGCTAATGCTGCGCTTTTTTCCGCGGCAGAATCGCATCGCGGAAAAAATCGCAGCATGCTCATTCTTTTGTGCGGAATCGCAAAGAATTGCCGCGATTCCGCACCCATAGGAATGCATGAGAATCGCTTACTTCCCGCATGTGGCTATGCCCACCATGCGGGAAGTTAAGCGTCTCATGTGCGGTTGGTACCCACGGTGTGGAGGAGAGGAGACTGTCCTCCAGGCCCTGGGTACCATACCCCTGTAAAAAAAAGAATAAAAAATAAAAAATCGGGGTATATTTACCTTCCGACGTCCCGCGCTGCATTCCCGGCCTACGCGTTCCCAGTAATGCCTTGCAGCAAGATCCTGTGATGACGTGGTCTCGCGAGATCGCTATAGCAACGCGAGACCAACGTTATCACAGGTCTCGCAAGGCATTACTGGGAACGCTGATGCCCAGGATGGCAGCGCGGGACGTCGGAAGGTAAATATACCCGATTTTTTATTTTTTTATTATTTTTTACATTCTATCTTTTACTACTGATGCCGCATAGGCGGCCTCAATAGTAAAAAGCTGCTCACACTTGTCAAACACTATGTTTGACGAGTGTGACCAACCTGTCAATCACTTTCCATGCGATGCTTCAAATCGCTTGGAAAGTGTTTGAATATCGCACGCGAAAATCGCGGCAAAATCGCAATCATAATCGCGGTAAAATCGCAGTGAAATTGCGCCGAAAAAAACGCGAGATTTCTGGGAAGGATTCCGGTTTTTAGTGTCCGGAATAAAACGCTACGTGGGCACATAGCCTCAATGAGTTTTTGACATGTTCATTTGGGGGGGACCCCTCGGGTGGGGGGGTTCCTGTGCGGCTTCGGCTTTCTCCCTCCTGGAGTGGTGCAAAGGTAGTAGACTACCAATGCCGGCACCGGTAGTAAACACTGTAAGAAATGTTTATTTCTGGAAACTGCTACTCTCTTTTACTCTTTCTCTAACTTCTTTTACCTTCATCCATCTCTTTCTCTCTCCCTTCCCTTCCCAATACTCCTTTTCATTTGACCTTCCATTTATACTGGGGATACCTATCAAGGGCAGACACTTAGAGGTGGTTGGTGTAGGTGGGAATCTAGACTATGGATTAAATCAAATTTTGTTCCTTTAATGCTAGGGGGCTCAATGTTCCGGAAAAAAGAAGGCAAATATTGTACTCTAACCATAAACAATGAGTCTCGGTTCTTTTGCTACAGGAGACCCACTTCAAATCTGGATCTATACCTCAGTGTTCATCAAAAAACTACCCCAAGTGTGTTCATGGTCCAAATCTGCATTCCAAATCCAGGGGGAGGTATCTATAGCTTTCCACAGCTCTTCTATGCCAGATATCATTGACTCAGTAATAGATTCCGAAGGCAGATTTATCTTCCTGATGATCTCATGGGGATCTCGTAAACTCGTAATAGCCAATGTGTATTTCCCGAACCAGGGCCAGCAGAAGTTTGGTGCGGAGTGCAAAAGACGTCTTGCGGAGTTCGCTGGCTCCTCTCCTGTGATCCTCGGGGGAGGGGGAATTCAATACTCCCATGAACCCTACTGTTGATGCTTCCTCGGGTAAGTCTTCCTACTCCTCTTCTTCCATCACCCAAATAAAAAAACAGATGTTTGGCCTGAGGTTGGTAGATGTGTGGAGGGCTCTTCACCCTGACTCTAGAGACTTCAGGGTTTTCTCACGGGTACACAATACTTATAGTAGAATTATTTTTTTTATATCACACAGTTTGCTGGACTCACCGGTAGAGGCTGATATAGGGTCAATATTATGGTCGGATCATGCGTCAATTTACTTCTCGATTGTCCTCCATACTCCAGTTAAATCCGGTTTCTCCTGGCGTTTGAATGAGAACCTTCTTCTTTGGGACCGTTTATGTAGGTCTGATTTGGAATGTGCAATTAATAACTTCAGCACAGACCATGCTGCAGACCCCACTTCCCCTTCGGTTAAGTGGGAAACATTAAAAAGTGTCCTGAGGGGGGTGCTTATTTCTCATGGGGGGCATCTTAAGAGAGCCAGAGCCGCCGAGATTGCTGAATTGTCTAGGAAAATTCAAAAACTAGAAAACCAACACAAAAAAGATTTAGAAGTCGATACTCTAGCACATCTGTCTACATTGAGGCAAAAATTATTAGCTATAATTGATGAGAAACCACGGCAATTTAGAGAACGCCTCAAAAATCAATTTTATCAATATGGCAACAAAAGTAGCAAATTAACGGCGAGAATCCTCAATCCCCGATTATCAAGCACTTACATTTCTTACATCAAAAATAAAGAGGGGAAGAAGGTGCATAGCACGAAGGACATATTGTCAAGCTATAGTGATTATTATAGGGAGCTCTACAACATTGGTGGCGACTACAAAGATTTGCCAATCAACTCACTTCGGGATAAAATTAAACTATATCTGCAACAAACTAATATACCTGTAGTTTCTGAGGACAGAGTGTTGGACTTAGAAACAGACTTCTCAAAGGAAATTTCTGAGACCATCAAAGAATTGAAACAGGGGAAGAGCCCAGGTCCCGACGGATATACTGCAGGATTTTATAAACATTTCTGCCTTATTAAGCCCAGTATTTCTCAATATGTGCAATTATATTTCATCAGGAAGTTCTTTTCTTCTACACTCCCTGGCTGCTCATATTACCGTTACTCCTAAACCTGGGAAAGACCCGTCTATGTGCAGCAGCTACCGGCCAATCTCTCTGATAAACATATATATTAAACTGTACGCAAAAATGATTGCAAAGAGATTGTGTCTACTGTTGCCGAGCCTGATCAATCAGGACCAGGTGGGATTCGTTCCAGGACGAGAAGCCAGGGACAATACCATACGGACTATTTCTCTGATAGATAGGGCCTTTAGGGGGGGACCCCATGTGCATACTGTCGATTGACGCCGAAAAGGCCTTTGACAGGCTGCACTGGGAGTTCATGTTCCAGACATTAGAGGGACTGGGTTTAAGGGAAAACATGCTCTGTAGAATCTCTGCCTTGTATGCATCTCCAAGTGCACAAGTTAAAGCCAATGGCGCATTATCAAATATTTTCCCTATTCGGAACGGTACAAGGCAGGGCTGCCCCCTTTCGCCCTTACTCTACATACTAACGATGGAGCATTCAGCAGCCACAATTGGTAATAATCCGTCAATTAAAGGTCCAAGATTGTAATCAGGTGAACACAAACTGGCACTTTTCACAGATCATGTTCTTCTATATATCTCATCGCCGATTACAAGCCTTCCAAATATTATTCAAGAGCTACATAGATTTGGTCCTCTAAGTAACTTTAAAATCAGTTCACATAAATCCGAGATCCTAAACATATCCCTGAAACCACCTATGACAGAGCAGCTGAGTGCCTCATTTCCTTTTCGCTGGCGCTTTGACTCACTTACTTGGGAGTCAAAATCACAGTCAAGAAATTGCAATTATATGATGCCAATTTCAGGGCTGCCTTACACAAAGCTGAGTCAGACCTAGAAAGTTGGCATAGATTACAGCTTTCTTGGTTGGGCAGGGTTATTGTGATAAAGATGGACTTATTGCCCCGTCTCCTGTACTATTTCCAAGTAATCCCTATGCACCTACCTGCTTCCTTCTTCTCACGCCTCAAAACAGCGATCACTAGATTCATATTTTCACATAACCGAGCTCGCATTTCCTATTTTCTGTTACGCCAGCCAAAAACGAGTGGGGGAGTGGGTCTGCCAGATTTTTCTTTATATAGTCACGCATCGATTGAAGCATGTATTTTGGACCTATTCCATAGTAAAGGACATACAAAGTGGGTAGGATTGGAAAATTACCTCAATGGCCGTGACTCATTTGGTCCCCAAGAAAAGACGGTGAGAGCAACATACTTCTACCCTTTCTTACCAGGAACATGGCGGCTTTTCTCAATCGAGGAGGCCGAACCCTAAAGATCTTTTGATCTCCTGTCCCTTTAACTCCCATCTACGACAATCCGTACTTTCCAGCGGGACTATGTAGGAAAATTTTTTTAAATAAAGATTAAAGCTCTCACCCTATAGTCTATGTGACTTGATCAAGAATGAAGTCGTTACAGGCTATTTTCTCAGACGAGGAACCACCGGCGGGTTCTTGGTTCTTTTTTGGACAATTGAGAAGTTTTATAATAAAATTGGCTAATCGGAATAATCTTTTTAGAGCATTAATGTTAGGAATCTGGGTTCTATGATGCCTATGCGGGAAACCAGATTCTCACATTTGTCTCCAGAGGCTAAGTCCTTTTTTCCAGCTTCTGAGCATGTCCACGGGACGAGCTCTGTTATGACTGGGTCACCGAGGAGGAAAAAATAAACAAGCTAACTCTGAAAACCAGAGAAGTTGGTAACTATGCAGATTGCAGATCCCTGAACTTAACCGCACAACTAGCAGCAGTCGTGGAGCGTTCCTACGTTGGTCCTAGATGCCTCGTCACAACCGGAGAGCTACATAAGCCTAAAGCAGGAAAAGAGGAAAACTAACTGCCCCAGAGCAGACCCCAAAGGAAAGACAGCCCCCCACATGTAATGACGGTGAAACAAGATTAAATTACAAAGGCAGGAAAATAGGCTGAGCAAACGATGGGGCCCGGCTAACTAAACAGGACAGGAAAGGAAAGACACTGTCTGCAATCTGCCATAAAAAAACCTACAAAAATATTGTCCAACACTTCTGATAACAAAATTAACCCTGAAGTCACTAGACTTCTACACCTATATCAGCACTCTGAAATATTCTGAGACAGAGCAAAAAGAGGCCAATCCAATAAGGGACAAAAAGCAGCATGGCAAATACTGATACATAGGAGTTTCGGAAATTCAGCATAGCCCCAGCAGGGGCAGGCTGATTACACAACAAACTGAATTGACCAACAAGCGCAAGTGTGAACATTAGCAAAAAACAAACTTAACTTGAGAAGACTGGAAGAGAGCTGAAGTCCAGGACCTGAGAAGCAGACTGAATCACCAGCACTAGGATAGGACGTTGGCTGTCTTATATCCAGTCTGATACTCCAGAGATCCAATCTTTATCTTCCTCATCAGGTGTCAGATCACTACCACTTAAACCAACCTCACTACCTCCTGTCACCACCAGAGCGAGAACGGGAGGGGAACTCTCAACTGGTGGAGCCGAAAAAAAGTTCATAACAGAGCTCCCATTGGAGTTCAGGAGTCAGGTGCTCAGGTCCTGCTCCTGATTCCATTGGCTTAGCTCAGGGCTCTGGAGATTTCCGGCAGGTCCCATACGCTATAAAAAGTGTGCATGGCCGTTATGCCATGCGCTAGTATTTTCATACTGCTGCTGTGTGTATGGTGACGGATGCTTGGATTGGTGACTGACTCATTAAGAAACCCCTTCCCTCTGATAATAAGTCTGTGTGTGTGAGTGGTTTTCAGTCAGTACCTGCGCAAGCGCCAGCGCGCACAAGCTCCAGCGCGCACAAGCTCCAACTTTCCAGCAGCTTAGCGTCCTGCATTGCGCTTGCGATATTTGCGGTTGCAGCTTGTCCAGGCGTACGCAGTTGCGATGCCGAGCGCGCGTGTACACGGTAAGTCCGCTCGGTTGTAGTGATCTTATTTAGCTACTCCGGTTTCCGGCTACCGCACGTGTGCCGCTGAGATCCTGTGCTGTTAACAGGCTCAGCGATACTATTTTGGTATTATTTTCCCTGTAGCTCTGTGTCCCTTAACAGAGCTTGCCTTATTGCTTCTGGGTGTGTTAGAACCCTGTGCATATTTGTGCTCTGCCTCTCTCAGCAGCGGTTTTACCATCCACCGCACGGTGGACCCCAAGTGGCGAAGGCACTTTAATTATTATTTTTTTTAGTGCCTTCCGCCACTTCTAACAATTAACACCCTTTGAGACCCTCTACCTGTCTAAGAGCCCTTCAGATCATACCGTATCTCTGTTATATAAACTCTTTCAAGAGGGACAAACCCCTCTCCATGATTTTCCTCCATTCTTCTCTAAATGGGAGACTGACCTGGGAAGATCTTTATCGTCCGAAAACAGATTGAAGATCCTTCTCTTTACGTTTAGATCTTCACTATGTTCTACATCACAGGAGAGGAGCTACAAGATCCTTGCAAGATGGTATAGATGCCCTTCAGATGTCCACTCTATATTCCCGGTAGTCCCGGATACTTGTTGGAGATGCCTAAATGAAGTGGGCACATTTACTCACATATGGTGGCACTGGCCGCCCATCAAAAACTTGTGGTCAGCAATTTTTGACCTACATAATAGATTGTCTATTATCAATATTAGACCCACAATGGAAGCTGCATTATTGTCCTTGAGTGACATCTCAGTTTCCAAATTCAAAAAAGGTCTTCTTAGACATTTACTTACAGCTGTCAGAAACTTGATCCCCAGATATTGGAAACAGGTAAAGTCACCTTCTCGTTCTGAGTTTGTCACTGAACTTAACGATATCTATAGAATGGAGCAAATGATAGGTGTTATGAATGGGTCACAGAGGAGAAAAAAGCAAAACAAGCTAAGTCACAGAAAACCATAGAGGTTGGTAACTATGCAGATTGCAGATCCCTGATCTTACCACACAACTAGCAGCAGCCGTGGAGCTTACCTACGATGTTCCTAGATGCTTCGTCACAGCCGGAGGACTAAATAAGCCTGAAGCATGAAAAGGGGAAAACTAACTGCCCGAGCAGACCCCAAAGGAATAGATGGCACAAACATAGGCAGGAAAATAGGCTGAGCAAACGATGGGGCACAAACTAACTAAAGAGGAAAGGAAAGGAAAGACACTGTCTGCAACCTGCAAAAAACCCTACAAAAATAATGTGCAACACTTCTGATAGCAAAATTAACCCTGAAGTCACTAGACTTCTCCCACTATATCAGCACTCTGAAATATTCTGAGACAGAGCAAAAAGAGGCCAATCTAATAAGGGACAAAAAGCAAATTGGCAAAATACTGATAAGAGTGGAAATTCAGCACAGCCCCGAGCCAGGGCTGGCTGACCACACCAAAAAACTGAATAGACCAACAAAATCAAGTGTGAACATTGGCAGAAAAACTTAGCTTTAGATGACTGGAACAGAGCTGAAAACAAGAGCTGACAAGCCAGAAGGAATCACCAGCAACTGAATAGGGCGTCGGCTGTCTTAAATCCAATCTGAGACTCCTGAGGTCCAATCGTCATCCTCATTCTCAGGTGGCAGATCTCCACCGATCAAATCAGCCTCACAACCCCCTGTTGCCACCAGAGGGAGTCTGGAAGGAGAACTCACAACTGGTGAACCAGAGAATGAACTCACAACAGTACCCCCCCTTGAGGAGGGGTTACCGAACCCTCATCCACGCCACCAGGCCGATCAGGATGGGCCCGGTGAAAAGCACGAACCAATCTATTGGCATGAATATCGGAGGCAGAGACCCAAGAATTATCCTCCTGACAATAACCCTTCCATTTGACCAAATACTGGAGTCTCCGTCTAAACAAACGAGAATACAATATTTTCTCTACCTCATATTCCACATTGCCTTCAACAAATACAGGGTCAAGAGGTGCTGCCATAGGAACCACTGGCTCAACAAACCTCTTCAACAGAGATTTGTGAAATACGTTATGGATCTTGAACCTAACTGGAAGAGCCAATCGAAACGAAACAGGATTAAGAATTTCCAAAATCTTATAAAGGACCAATAAATCTTGGCTGAAATTTAGGAGATGCAACCTTCAAAGGAATATTCTTAGACGACAACCAAACCATATCACCCACTTTAAACCGGGGACCAATGGTCCTATGCCGGTTGGAAAATCGCTGGACCTTTTCCTGAGAGAGTGACAACTTATCCACCACTTGGTCCCATATCTGCTGCATTCTCATAACCACAGTGTCCACACCTGGGCAGGACGAAGATTCCACTTGCCCTGAAGAGAATCGAGGATGAAACCCAAAATTACAGAAAAAGGGTGACATCAAAGTGGCAGAACTAGCTCTACTGTTCAGTACGAATTCGGCCAAGGGCAAAAATGAGACTCAATCATCCTGATCAGCAGAAATAAAACATCTCAAATAAGACTCCAAGGTCTGGTTTGTTCTCTCAGTCTGTCCATTGGTCTGGGGATGAAACGCAGAGGAGAAGGATAACTGAATTCCCAGATTGGAACAAAAGGCTTTCCAGAATCTGGAAACAAACTGGACTCCTCTGTCGGACACAATGTTCTCAGGAATCCCATGTAACCGAACCACCTGTTGTAAAAACAAGGGCACCAACTCAGCGGAAGATGGCAACTTTGGGAGTGGCACAAGATGGACCATCTTTGAAAATCTATCACAAATCACCCAGATAACAGTCATTCTCTGATAGACAGGAAGATCAGAAATAAAATCCATTGAGATATGGGTCCATGGCCTTTTAGGCACCGGCAAGGGCATCAGCAACCCACTAGAACGAGAACAGGGTTTAGACCGAGAACAAGTCCCACAGGACTGTACAAAATTCCTGACGTCACGAGATAAGGCAGGCCACCAAAAGGACCGACTCACCAAATCTCTGGTACCAAAGATACCTGGATGACCAGCCAATGCGGAGCAATGAATTTCAGACATCACTCTCTTTCTCCATTGGTCAGCAAGATACAATTTTCCAATAGGGCAATGCTCAGGTTTATCCTCCTGAAATTCCTCCAGGGCGCGTCTCAAATCGGGCGGAATTGGAGAAAGAACTACCCCCTCACCTAGGATGGTAGTAGGCTCGGTCACACTAAGAGAATCGGCAAAGAAACTCCTAGAAAGGGCGTCTGCCTTAACATTCTTAGTGCCCGGAAGAAAAGAGACCACAAAATTAAAACGTGTGAAAAACAAGGCCCATCTAGCCTGTCTAGGATTCAAGTGTTTGGCCGACTCCAGATAAATCAAATTCTTGTGATCGGTGAGGACCACAACTTGATGTCTAGCTCCCTCCAACCAATGTCTCCACTCCTCAAATGCCCACTTCATGGCCAACAATTCCCGATTCCCCACGTCATAGCTGCGTTCAGATGGGGAGAACTTTCGAGAAAAGAAGGCACAGGGATTCATCTTAGAAGTCACATGGTCTTTTTGGGACAAAACAGCTCCTGCACCAATCTCAGAAGCATCTACCTCCACCTGAAATGGAAGTGAGACATCAGGTTGCCGTAAAACTGGAGCTGAAGTAAATCTCTGCTTAAGCTCCTGAAATGCTGAGATAGCCTCAGGAGACCAATTCAGCACATCAGCGCCCTTCTTGGTCAGATCAGTCAGTGGTTGACAATACCAGAAAAATTACCTATAAATTTACGATAGAAATTCGCAAAACCCAAAAACTTCTGGAGGGCCTTCAAAGAAGTAGGCTGAACCCAATCATAAATGGCCTGTACCTTGGCCGGGTCCATTTCAATAGTCAATGGAGATAAGATAAATCCCCAACAAAATCAAGTGTGAACATTAGCAGAAAAACTTAGCTTTAGATGACTGGAACAGAGCTGAAAACCAAGAGCTGACAAGCCAGAAGGAATCACCAGCAACTGAATAGGGCGTCGGCTGTCTTAAATCCAATCTGAGACTCCTGAGGTCCAATCGTCATCCTCATTCTCAGGTGACAGATCTCCACCGATCAAATCAGCCTCACTACCTCCTGTTACCACCAGAGGGAGTCTGGAAGGAGAACTCACAACTGGTGAACCAGAGAATGAACTCACAACAGATAGGCCAAATAGTTGGCGACACAGACAGATAACACTTAACACTTGGGCTCCCTGGCTTGTTTTTAGGGAGACCCCTGGATTGGAGGTATGGGTATCGGGACACTAATGATTCTCTTCAATACATGAACACCCCCTGACCCTGGGTTCCTGGATGGTCTTCCTGGATCTTGACTCCCATTGGAGTGATTGGTGGATCTATGGCCTTCCAGGTCTAGGGAATGCCTCAATCCCATTTCTAATTTGTAATTCCTATTTTTTATGATCATTTAATCCCCTCCCTCCCTTCTTTTTTTTTGTCTTTCCTTCCTGTTTCCTTTCTCTTCTTTTTCTTGTTAAGGTGGTTTAAATAACTTTCTTTCACAAACATTCTAAACATGTCAATATCCTTTTATTGACTGCTCTATAAACCCATCAATATATTGATTGCTGTCAGTTTAGCAAGTTTTATTACAATAGAAATGATACAGCTATCATTTATATCCTACAGTTGATAATCTTATGCTAATGTGGATTATATGCTTTCTTATATACCTTACAATAAGCCTGGATTCTGTATTATATAATTATTACAATAAACTTGATTTACACAAAAAAATGTTCCTGTGCTGAAATAATCTTATAAATATGCCTCTGCTACAGTGGCTTATGAAAATATTAGTTCCCATTAGCATTTTTTAAGTTTTGCTACCTCACAATTTGGAATTTCACAGTTTTTTTTTAAGGTTTGCATCAGATAATGTAAAGAACAAACCTACAACTGTGAACATTTGGTTTTCTTTTTATTGTGAAGCAAACAACAAATAGGACAAAATAACTGAAAACTTCAGTGTGCATAATTATTCACCCCTAAAGTCAATACTTTATGGAGCCTCTTTTTGAGGCAATAACAGCTGCAAGTCGCTTTGGATAAGTCTCTATGATCTTGCCACTGTGATTTTTTCCCCTTCCTCAAGGCAAAACTGCTCCAGCTCCTTTAAGTTAGATGATTTCCTCTTGTGAATAGCAATCTTCAAGTCTGTCCACAGATTATCAATTGGATTAAGGTCAGGACTTTGACTAGGTCACTCCAAAACATTTACACATTACCCCTTAAACCACTCATGTGTTGCTTTATCAGTATGCTTTGGGTCATTGCCTTTTTGGAAGGTGAACCTCCTACCCAGTCTCAAATCACTGACAAACAGATTTTGCTCAAGAATATCCCTGTATTTCGCACCATCCACCTTCTCCTCACTAGGACCACTTTTCGAGTCCCTACTGCCGAAAAACACCCTCACAGCATGATACTGCCACCAGGGCTGCAGAGTGAGAGTCATGGAGTCGGTGTCCATTTTGGTGGGGTCGTGGTTGGAATCGGTACAAAATGGACCAAATACTAAAATAATATTATAATACATTGGGTTCAGTAGTTCAGTGCAGGATGTGCTGTAAATATTTTTCAAAATAATTTGAGAAAGTTATAAAATGTCCTATAAATGTCTGTGCTATCTAGGCTTTTAGTTGAGATTAATCTGTGCTGCACTTTATGTACATGCTCAGTAGTGTGGCAGTGCTGTGGAGTCTGAGTCAGGGAAATTAAGCAGTCCGAGTCGGTGTTTTGGCTTTCCAATTCCACAGCCCTGGCTGCCACCATGTTTCACTGTGGGGATGGTGTCCTTGGGGTGATGAGTTGTGTTGGTTTGGCACCAGACATAGCGTTTACCTTGGTCGCCAATAAAGTTACATTTTAATCTTATTTGATCACAACACCTTACTCCACACATTTAGGGAGTCTCCCACATATCTTTTGACAAACTCAAAACAAGCATTACAATATTTGATTGTGAATGAATGCATTTTTCTGCCCACACTTCCATAAAGGCCACCTCTATGGAGTGCATGGCTTATCTACTAAGAGAAGGTCGGTCTCCAAAACGCTCCACCTGGGGAAAGAGGTGCATTAATCAAAGAGGCAGCACACAGAAAAAAGATAAAACTGAAGGAGATGCAGAGTTCTCAAGCAGTGATTAGTGTATCTGTCCATATGACCACAAAAAGCCATACACTCCATAGAGGTGGCCTTTATGGAAGAGTGACCAGAAAAAGCCTTTACAAACACACATGCAAATTTTAAGGCTCGATTTGAGTTTGCCAAAAGACATGTGGGAGACTCCCCAACTGTATAGAGAAAGGTCCTGTGGTCAGATGAGTCCAAAATTCAAATTTCTGACCACCAAGATAAACGCTATGTCTGACACCAAACCAGCACAGATTATCACTCCAAGAACACTATCCCCACAGTTAAATATGATGGTGGCAGCATCATGATGTGGAGATGCTTTTCAGCAGCAGGGACAGGTAAAATGGATGGAGTCAAGAGGAAGATATATGGTGTAATATACATGGATATTCTTGAACAAAACCTGTTTCAGTCTGTCAGTGATTTGAGACTGGGACAGAGGTTCACCTTCCGACAATGACTTAAAGCATACTGTTAAACCAGCACTCGAGTGGTTTAATTAAGTGAAAACGTGTAAATGTTTTGGAGTGGCCTAGTCAAAGCCCAAAACAACGACCCAAAGAATACTGCATAAAGGAAAACATGTAAATAATTGAGATCGGCCTAGTCAACGCCCAGAACTTAATCCAATTGACAATATGTGGTCAGACTTGAAAGACTGCTGCTCACAAGAGGAAATCATCTAACTTGAAAGAGCTGGAGCAGTTTTGCCTTGTGGAAAGTGCAAAAATCCAATTGGCAAGATGTGGAAAGCTCATATAGACATACTGTGCATAAAAAGCAACTTGCACTTGCCGCAAAAGGAGGCTCTGAAAGTACTGACTTTAAGGAGGTGACAAGCTATTGTCATAGGGATACCCGTGACAGAGAGGAGCCAGAAGACCGCAGTGTTTGGTTTCACGCACTCCTGCACTGGTTAGAAATACTTCACCATAGTATTCAACAGTGCAGGTTTTTTGCTTGCTTACACTTCAAGGTTTAATCTGTTCATTTGAAGCTCCTGGTGCTTTACAACCTGGATTGTTTCAGCTGTTCATTGTTGGCCACTCCCCTCTGCTATATATGCTCGCCTCTGGCACTTAGGGATGGCCAGTGTTAGTACTTACTGCCTGGTTCTGGAGTTGCAGGTGTTATTCATGATTGAAGGTGGTATTTGGAGATTTCTGCTTGGAGTTTTGGCTGTGTGCACATTCTCATCCTCTCTTATTTGGTTTCTCCTTCCTCTATTTTGTATAGTTGGTATTTTCAATTATCCCTGTCCATATTTCCTTGTTTGTCTTGTTACTGTGCTCCTATAAACTTCATTTTCCCACTACCCTGGGTGGGGGAAGGGACAGATCAGGGTAGATATAAGATCATAGCAAGGCACGAGAAGCTGGCGTCTCCAGCTTCGAAAGTAATCCGGGGGACAGAGATAAACCAGGGCGTCCCTAGTTCTTGGGACCTCGTAAGCGCCCAAAGTCTCAACACCTGCATGACATTTATACACACTGAAGATGTCAGTTATTACGTCCTATTTGTTGTTATCTTCACAATAAATAGAAAACCAAACATTAACAGTTGTACGCATGTTCTTTACATGAACTAATGCAAACGTTCAAAAAGAAAAAAAAACGCAGCAAAACACAAAAAATGCTAAGGGGGTGAACATTTTAGCTAGCCACTGTAAGATTATCTCAACAAAAGAACATTTTCAATAAACATATCCAATTGTGGAACTTATTACTATTCAAAAGATCTATCAATTAAAATGTTAATTAAAATTAAACTTTATTCATGGAAAACCCCTTTTAATGTTAATTTGTGTAAAAAAAATGGAAATTTGGGCGAAAATTTGTAAAATTTTGCAATTTTCAAACGTTGAATTTTTATGCCTTTAATTTTTATGCCCTAAAATCAGAGAAATATGTCACACAAAATAGTTCATAAATAACATTTCCCATATATATGTCAACTTTACATCAGCACAATTTTGGAAACAAATTTTTTTTCCTTTAGGAAGTTATAAGGGTTAAAATTTGACCAGAGATTCCTCATTTTTACAACAAAATTTACAAAACCTTTATTTTTTTTTTTTTTTTTTAAGGACCACCTCACTTTTGATGTCACCTTGAGGGGTCTATATGGCAGAAAATACCCAAAAGTGACACCATTCTAAAATCTGCACCCCCTCAAGTTTACTAAAACCACATATAAGAAGGTTATTAACCATTCAGGTGCTTCACAGGAATTAATGGAATGTGAAAGAAAAAAATGAAGATTTAACTTTTTTCACTAAAATGTAACTTTAGACTAATTTTTTTATTTTCACAAGGGTAACAAGAAAAAATTTACCCCAAAATGTATAATGCACTTTCTCCTGAACAAGGCAATACAAAATATAAGGGGAAAAACAATGTGTAGGCGCAGGGCAGAGCTCGGAAGGGAAGGAGCGCGTTTGACTTTCTCAACGCAAAACTGGCTGGAATTGAGAACGGATGTCATGTCGCATTTGTAGAGCCCCTGATGTGATTAAACAGTGGAAACCCCCCACAAGTGACACCATTTTGGAAACTAGACCCCCCCCCCCAAAGGAACTTATCTAGATGTGTGGTGAGCACTTTGAACACCCAAGTGTTTCACTAAAGCTTATAATGTAGAGCCGTGAAAATAACAAATAATTTTTTCCATAAAAATGATCTTTTAGCCTCCAATTTTGTATTTTCCCAAGGGTATCAAGAGAATTGGGACCCCAAAAGTTGCTGTGCAATTTGTCCTGAGTACACTGATACACCATATGTGGGAGAAAATTACTGGTTGGGCACACGTCGGGGCTCGGAAGGGAAGTAGTGACATTTTGGAATGCAGGCTTCGATGGAATTGTCTGTGGGCGTCATGTGCATTTGCAGAGCCCATAGTGTGCCTAAACAGTAGAACCCCCCTCCCAAGTGACCCCATTTTGGAAACTAAACCCACCAAGGAACTTATCTAGATGTGCCTAAACGGTGGCAATGCCCAACAAATGCCTCCCTTTCAGAAGTAATCTACTGTTTCCTGGTATGTGAATTTTATAATGTATGCTTACGTGAGTTGTGTAGTGTTTGTCAGTTTGTCAAACGTCAGTTGTGTAGTGTTCGTCAGGTTGTCATACATCAGTTGTGCAAGTCAGAAATAAATTTAGCAGGGCATGGAAGTGTGGTATAGTCTGAAGCATTCTTTCATACACAGGCCAGGTTTCTTGGGGCAGGTGTCGTATTGATAAATTGCTTCCTTGTGTATTCACTTTTTGTAACACACTCGGCACCTCTTTTGCGACTTACCTTTTTTTTCACTTTGAGGGACCTCCCCCGGGAAATGTTGACCTGGTACGATACGAGCACCTTCAGTTCCGGAAGTACTGGGGCCCTCTCCTTCCTGATCTCCAAAGATTAAGTCCTTGATCACTACCTCCTGGAATTGAAGGTACGACAGACAGAACCACAGGCTGCGTTGCCTCACGCAGAGAGGGATTTGAAGAATGGCATGCTGGTATAAAAGTTATCTGTGTACAGGTGATAACCTTTATCAAGCAGTGGGTGCACCAAATCCCACACAATTTTCCCCACTCACTCCCAGGACAGGGGTTCAATCCGGGTGTCCTTCCCTTCATAAACTCTAAACCTGTGGGTGTACCCTGAGATACTCTCACACAGCTTATAGAGTTTAATTCCGTACCTGGCCCTCTTACTGGGCAGGTACTGACGGAATTTGAACCTCCCTTGAAATGAATTAAGGACTCATCCACACAGATGTCCTTTTGGGGCACGTACACTTCACTGTTGTTGAAGCGTTTGACCGGCTGATCTTTGAACAGACGGTCAAAGTTGGGGTCATCTTGGGGAGGACACCGTGCATTATTGGTATAATGCAGGAATTTGTGGATGGCTTCAAAACGTATCCAGGCCATGACCATTCAGAACACTAGAGTGTTGTATAAAATATCAACACTCCAATATTGCCGAAGTTCTGGCTTCTTCAGGATCCCCATGTAAAGGAACACACCCCAAAACTGAATCAAATTCAACAGCGTCTACAGGAGACCAGTTAGAAAATGATAAATCAGGTTTTGTGCCAAAAATTGATGAGCATACATATTAGTTTGGCCCAAGAGAAAAAGACTATTGAAAGAGACTAGTTCTGGGAGGCCGGTGGTGCCAAACTTGATTCCTGAATGTACCACAAAACCAGGAATCAGTCGCTCATAATTTTCAGGGGGCGAGGTCCATACGGGGTCAGGAATGGGGTGCTGTTTCATCTTCTGTCCATGGATATCTGCGTGGTGGTTCAGCAGCACCTGAAGAGGAAGAGGATGACGAATCTGAAAATTAAGGAAATGTGGGATCCTCTCCCTCGCTATCAGTATCAGAGGCAAGGAAAGCATATGCCTCTTCTACTGAAGTGCGCTTTTGAGACGAACGGGACGACATTTTTAGTCGGGAGTCCATTTTGGTGGAGTTGGAGTCAGAGTCATGGAAATTGAGGAGTTGGAGTCGGAGGTTTGGCTTACCGACTCCACAGCCCTGGTATGAGGGAGTCAGAGTCGTGGAGTCTGAGTCGGTGTCATGGAAATTGAGGAGTCGGAGTCCAAGTCGGAGGTTTGGCTTAACGACTCCACAGCCCTGATTGTCTCAGTACTTTATTTAACTGTGTGCGTGTGTGTGTGAGAGAGCCAGTGCTTAGTGTAAAATTTTTTGTTTGAAAAGAAAAAGCTAAGAAGAAAAAAAGCCGTAACTAAGGAAAAAGTCAGTGAAAAGAAACTGATGAGTGAAATGTGTCACGAATCAACAATCGGCAGCTGATGTGCACACAGGGGTGGTGCAAAGGGGGTTGGAGGGGGGTAACAAGAGGGGGAAGGGATGAAGATGGGGATTGGGGTGGGTGAGGAGATCGAGAATGGATCAGGGATCAAAACACTTAGGGTACCGTTACACCTAGCGATGCACCAGCGATCCCGACCAGCGATATGACGCGGTCAGGATCGCTGGTGCATCGCTAGGTGGTCGCTAGTGAGCTGCCACACAGGCAGATCTCACCAGCGACATAGCAGCGGTCGGGGGTCGCTACTTACCTGTCAGACGCGGCGATCCTGACGTCCTCCCGCCCGGCTCCACGCCTCGCTCGTCGGCGCCACAGCAAGCCCAGCAGGAAGTGACCGACGAGGAATGGTCCAGAAGCTTCTCGCGCGATCAGCGATAACCAGCGGGGGAGCCGGTCGGAGGTAAGTATCACATGCAGCGATATCGCTAGCAATATCGCTGCAACGTCACAAAATCGGTGACTTTACAGCGATATTGCTAGCGATATCGCAGTGTGTAACGGGGGCTTTACACTTGTTGTCTTTCTTCTTTCTTGTCTTCTTTCTTCAGCAGGGATTCTGGTGTCACGGGCTTCTGTGGCACAATGCCCAGCACAGCTCAGATCCTGTAGAGTGATCGCTCTACAGAAATCCTCATCTACTGAAAGGACCTGCAGCGCGATGACAGACAGGTCACAGAGCGGTCACACCATTGCTGTGCCCTGTCATTGGTGTGATTGATGGAGACATCGATCGCACCAATCAGAGCTGACCCTGGTGACGCTGGCAGTGGCAAGCAATGGCCTAAATCAGTGCTCACACAGCTCCGATTCTAGGCAGGTCACAGCCATGTCACAGAGCGGTCACACCGTGGCAGTGACCTGATTGGTGCGATTGATGTAATCGTCAATCACGCCAATCAGCGGGTCCAGGCCATGACTGGCGTTGCCAGGCACCAGCCTAGGATCGGTGCTCTTACAGCTCCGATCCTAGGCAGGTCACAGACAGGGCACAGCACGGTCACAAAGCGGCAGTGTCCTGTGATTGGCACGATCGATGTAATCGTCGATTGCGCCAGTTAGAGTGCGTTCAGCGTTGCCAGGCACCAGCCTAGGATTCGTGCTCCTGGAGCACCGATCGTAGGCTGAGACATCAGTGTTTCATGCAATCTGATTGCCTGAAATGTAATGCAGGAAATCGGATGCAGCGACACAGATATACAGAGCAAGGGTTAACATGGGTAACAGTAGTTTGATTTAATGATTAGATGGAGAAATCTCCTTGTAGGGAGAAACAGGGGGGTAAATCAGATTTAAGCTAAGAATCACGAAAGAACTGAGAAACTTAAGGCGGCAGTTTCTGAGTATTTCTGTTCAACTTATCGTGAGTCTGACGCGTGTCACGTGCCCAGGGGAGAAAGCTGGATGCCGGCTGAGGCCGGTGCTGAAATCTTCAGGCTTCCCCACCTAACAGACTAATCTTTCCTCTACAGGCAGTCACCGGTTCGACCCGTTGAGCCCCAAGTCCGTCACAGTGCTCCGCAACCAGGAGCTTTTCACAACAATCTCACCGTTCGGCGCACTCTGCAGTCAGGAGTCTCGCACAACAATCTCCTGCTCAGCGTGCTCTGTAATCGGGAGTCTCACACAGCAATTCCCTGCTTGATCTTCTCTGCACTCGTGTCTTCTCACTGCCGCGTCTACTAACTTTACTTGCAGCGTGCCACAGGTCTGTCCTCTTAGTTCTCCCTGGGAACTCTGTCTTCCCGCATAAAAATCCTGGTCCCTGCTACATTTACCACGCCCCACTCTCTGCAGGTCATGGGTGCTCTCTGTCCTCAATTTCCTTCCCCCCCTGCAACAATGGGTGCGGCCCCAACAGTTCTGGACACGATGCTCTGTCGGCACTCGCAGCCCGGTCTTCTTCCTTACTGAAACACTGAGAAATACTGCGATTGGCTGTTCAAAACTGAACAGCCAAAAACAGCAATCTTGGTTGCGGGATGGCGGCGACACCTCCCAGGATGATGGCACCAACTACCCAGATGTACAATGGCGCCAGAATGTTAATGCGATCACCGCGACTTTGGACGCAGTGTCACAATTAAAAATGACGTAATATTCAGTCCATGGCCAAATAGGCCCAGGTCACATGGATGGAATATTACGTCCGATGTCAGAAAAGGGTTAAGGATAAATGTATTGAAATCAGATGATGAAAGTCTTAGTTACTCACCGGTTAACAGTATTTTTTGGAGTCCATGACAGCACCACCTGAGAGAGGGGATCCGCCCTTCAGGAACAGGAAACCTACAGATACAAAAAGGGCGGCACCTCTCCCATGCATCAGTTGGATTACAGAGCACAAGAGGACCTCCAAGGTTAATGGCATGATTTATGAACAATACTATCATTACTTAATTATTTATCACCAGTTGGTATATACAAGAGGAAGACATGCACACCCAAATTAAACTAAAGGGAGGGAATATACGGGTGCTGTCATGGACTCCGAAAAATACTGTTAACCGGTGAGTAACTAAGACTTTATGCGGTCGTCCATGACAGCACCACCTGAGAGAATTACAGAGAGTAATAACTACTTTAGGGAGGGACTACAGCCTGCAGCACCCTTATACCAAAAGAGAGGTCTGTGGAAGCACCCAAGTCTAGCCTATAATGACTATAAAAGGTGCTCGGAGAGGACCAAGTAGCCACCTTACATATCTGGTCAATGGAGACTTCTGATCTCTCGGCCCACGAGGTCGCCATGGCTCTGGTGGAATGCGCCCTCAGCTTCCCAGGTGCCGGTCTGCCTTTTGAGGTGTATGCTATTGAAATCGCTTCTCTAATCCACCTGGCTAGTGTATTTTTTGACACTCTAAGCCCTTTCCTAGGGCCTTGATGGGAGACAAACAGGGCATTATCTTTCTTCCAGGGATCGGTAACTGCAAGATATTCTATGAGACATGTCTTAACATCTAGGTTATGTAGTTTCTCCTCCTTCTCGTTAGTTGGATTAGGGAGGAAGGATGGAAGGACTATTTCCTGTGTCCTGTGAAAGCTAGAAACTACCTTAGGTAAGTACGCTGGATCAGGTCTGAGTATTACCCTATCGTCCTTGAACTGTATATAAGGAGGACGCCTAGATAATGCCTGGATGTCGCTTACTCTACGAGCTGAGGTTAGAGCTACCAGGAAGGCTATTTTGAGGGACAGGTTTTTTATGGAAGCTGATGAGATGGGTTCAAATGGAGCTTCTGTCATAGCCGTGAGGACTAGGTTCAAGTCCCACGGCATGAACCTATCCTTCACTATTGGCCTGGATCTACCTGCTGCCTTAATGAATCTACTGACCCAGTAATTACCCGCGATGTTGCAGCTAAAGAGGGCTCCCAAGGCTGATACTTGTACTTTAAGGGTACTAGTGGAAAGCTCCATGTCCAGACCTTTCTGTAGAAACTCTAAGATTTGATTTATAGGCGCTGAACCCCCAGCGATTATCCCAGAGTTCTGAAGGAATTTCTTCCAAATTCTGACAAATTTTGGTAATGGTTTTCCTACTTTTAAGTAGGGTGCTAATCAGGTCTGGGGAGAAGCCTTTATCTTTTAGCAGTGTCCGTTCAAACTCCATGCCGTCAGATGTAGGCCAGCCACCTGAGGATGGAAGATTGGGCCCTGGGATAGGAGATCCGGGATGTCCGGAAGAACCCAAGGATCGGACACCAACATGGTCCTGAGGCAAATGGAGCGATAACTATAACCCTTGCTCTGTCTCTCCTGATTTTCCTCATCACCAGTGGTAGTAGCGATAGGGGAGGGAAGGCGTAGGCTAGCCTGAAGTCCCACTTTATCAGAAAGGCATCAACCGCCAGGGAGTTCTCGCTAGGATTTAGGGAGCAGAATTGTCTTAATTTTCTGTTTTCCATGGTGGCGAAGAGATCTACCTCTGGTTGTCCCCACTTTTGTACAATCAGGTCGAAGAAGGAGTTTTTTAGGGACCATTCTCCTTGCTTTAGCAGATTGCGGCTTAAGAAGTCTGCCGTGATGTTTTCTTTCCCTTTTATTTGTAGAGCTGTTAAAGATAGAAAATGTTGCTCTGTTAGCAGGAGCAATCGTTCTGCCACATTCATCAGGGGTTTGGAACGAGTCCCGCCTTGGTGGTTGATATAAGCCACGGTGACCTGATTGTCGGATAACACTCGCACATGATGGCCCTGTAGATACACAAGTAGCTTCTTAGCTGCCTGCTCTACTGCTGTCAACTCTTTCAGGTTAGATGACATTTCTATCTGATGATGCTCCCATAGGCCCTGGACCAGGATCTCACCCATATGAGCCCCCCAACCGGAAGGGCTAGCATCCGTGGTGACTATGCGGGATATGTCATACTCCCAGGGAACCCCTCTGGATAAATTATCCTTGTCTAGCCACCACTCTAGGGACTCCCTTGTGTTTCAGGACAAAGTGAGTTGGCCCGCTAAGTAACCCCCAAGGATTCTTTTATGCACTAAAACCTCGCCCTGTAGTGTTCTTGCATGAAACTGGGCCCACTGGACCGCCGGGATACAGGACAAAAGAGAACCAAGAAGGGACATGGCTTTCCTGAGGGGCATGGTAGGGTTATTGGAAGCGTTTAGAACCTGATAATGTAGGCGAACAAGCTTTTCCCGAGGCAGACGGCATTCCTGTTTCTCAGAATCCAGGATCAGGCCCAAGAATTGTTGGACTCTCACCGGCTGTAACCAAGATTTTTTGATGTTAAGCAGCCATCCTAACCGCTCTAGGGCAGAATCACAGAATCATAGAATCGTAGAGTTGGAAGGGACCTCCTGGGCCATCTGGTCCAACCCCCTGCTCAAAGCAGGATTCGCTAAATCATCCCAGTCAGATGTCTGTCCAGCCTCTGTTTGAAGACTTCCATTGAAGGAGAACTCATCACTTCTCGTGGCAGCCTGTTCCACTCATTGATCACTCTAACTGTCAAAAAGTTTTATCTAATATCTAATCTGTGCCTCCTCCCATTCAGTTTCATCCCATTGCTTCTAGTCTTTCCTCGTGCAAATGAGAATAAAGTTGATCCTTCTAAAATGTGACAGCCCTTTAGATATTTGTAGACAGCTATTAAGTCTCCTCTCAGTCTTCTCTTTTGCAAACTAAACATTCCCAAATCCTGCAACCTTTCCTCATAAGACAGGGTTTGCAGATCGGTCACCATTCTGGTCGCTCTTTTCTGAACTTGCTCCAGTTTGTTGATGTCTTTTTTAAAATGTGGTGCCCAAAACTGGACACAATATTCCAGATGAGGTCTGACCAAAGAGGAGTAGAGGGAAATAATGACTTCACGTGATCTAGACTGTATGCTTCTGTTAATACATCCTAGAATTGCATTTGCCTTTTTTGCTGCTGCATCACACTGTTGACTCATATTCAGTCTGTGATCTATTAGTATACCCAAGTCTTTTTCACATGTGCTGTCACTTAGCCCTATTCCTCCCATTCTATATCTGCTTTTTTCATTTTTATTGCCCAGATGTAGTACTTTGCATTTCTCCCTGTTAAAAACCATTCTGTTAGTTGCTGCCCACTTCTCCAGTTTATTTAAATCTTTTTGAATCCTCTCTCTCTCTTCTCTAGTATTAGCTATCCCTCCTAGCTTTGTGTCATCAGCAAATGTAATCAGTTTACCCTCAATTCCTTCATCTAAATCATTGATAAAGATGTTGAACAATACAGGGCCCAGGACAGAGCCCTGTGGTACCCCACTTGAGACATTCTTCCAACTGGATGTGCAGCCATTTACGACCACTCTTTGGGTCCGATCACTAAGCCAGTTATGAATCCACCTAACAGTTGCCTTGTCCATTCCATACTTAGTCATTTTTTCAATAAGGATTGTATGAGAGACTTTGTCAAATGCTTTGCTGAAGTCAAGATATACTATATCTACAGCATTTCCTTGATCCACCTCAGTGATACCATCATAGAAGGAAATTAAG
This sequence comes from Dendrobates tinctorius, assembly GCF_039654945.1. Classification (NCBI taxonomy): domain Eukaryota; kingdom Metazoa; phylum Chordata; class Amphibia; order Anura; family Dendrobatidae; genus Dendrobates; species Dendrobates tinctorius. The sequence continues at coordinate 38,270,031 of NW_027361788.1, forward strand.
TTAGTCTGACATGACTTATTAGTTACAAACCCATGCTGACTCTGTTTAATCACTTCATTCTTATCCAGGTATTGACATACATGTTGTTTAATAATTTGTTCAAAGATCTTTCCTGGTATAGAAGTCAGACTCACCGGCCTATAGTTGCCTGGGTCCACCTTCTTCCCCTTTTTGAAGATAGGAACAACATTTGCTCTTCTCCAGTCTTCTGGCACTTCTCCTGTTCTCCAAGAATTTTCAAAGATTATGGAGAGGGGTTCAAAAATTTCTTCTGCTATCTCCTTCAGTACTCTTGGGTGTAATTCATCTGGACCTGGAGACTTGAATTCATTTAGGTTAGCTAAGTGTTTCCTCACTATCTTTCTGTTTATAGATATCCTGGATTCTTCTATTCCCTTAATAGGACAGTGAATAACAGTTGATGTTACATTTCCTTTCTGAGAGAAAACAGATGCAAAATAGGAATTTAAAAGTTCAGCCTTCTCAACATCCTGTCTTACCATTTCATCATTTTCATCCTGTAAAAATCCTATAGCATCTTTGACTTTTCTTTTACTTTTGACATATCCCCAAAATCCTTTAATATTGCTTTTGACATCTCTTGCAAGCCTCAATTAGCTTTAGATAATCTGATTTGTGCCCTGCAGGTTCTGCAGACAGCATTATATTCTTCTTTAGATATGCCTCCCTCTTTCCATTTTATAAACATTTTTTTCTTCCTTTTTAGCATGTGCTTAAGTTCTGTGTTCATCCATCCTGGTTTCCTTAAATGCTTCCTATTCTTCCCTCTTTTCGGAATTGTTAACAACTGTGCTTTGAAAATTTCATTTTTCAAGATTTCCCATCCTTCCTGGACATTTTTGTCTTTAAGGATATCCAGCCATTGGATCCCTCCAATTCTCTTTCTGAATCCCTTAAAATCTGCCTTTCTGAAATCTAACCTTGACGTCTGAGTCTTCACAGGTCTTCCGCCTCTAGTTATCCAAAATTCTAAAATAGCATGGTCGCTACCTCCTAGGGTCCCAGCCACTTTTACCTCCTCAACCATTTCCTCCCTGTTTATAAGGATTAGATCCAAGGTAGCAGTTCCCCAGACATTGCCCTTTGTAGCTGTTCCAAACAATGTTTCGCCGTTTTCCCTACAATCAGGAAGTCATCTAAGTAGGGGACTACTAGAATGTCTGATTCACGTAAATGGGCCACAACTTCCGCTACCACTTTAGAAAACACACGGGGAGCGACTGCCACCCCAAAGGGGAGGGCCGCATATTGGAAATGTTGAACTGACCCATCTAACTGAACCGCCACTCTGAGGAAACACTGATGAGCTGCATGAATGGGTATATGGTAGTAGGCATCTTTTAAATCTAACACCACCATAAAGCAATTTTGAAACAGCAATTTTATTGTTGAATTAATTGTCTCCATCTTAAACGGACGTATGACCAGGAATTCGTTGAGGGACTTAAGATTTATTATAGTCCTAAAGGAGCTGTCTGGCTTGCGGACCAGGAACAGAGGGGAGTAGAAACCTTTCCCCCTTTCTCCCTCTGGAACCATAGTTAGGACCTTCTTGCGGCAAAGATCATGCACTTCGGCCTCCAGGGCAGCTTGTTCTGATGTGGAAGACCTGAGTGGGGTGACCTTAAATCGATCTTGGGGAACCCGGGTGAATTCTAGTCGTAGACCAACAGCTATCACCCCCAGTATCCAATTACTACTAGAAATCATGGACCAGGTTGGGTAGAAGGCAGCTAGTCTCCCCCCACCGGAGCAACTAGTCATTGGGGCGGCTTTTTAGTGTCACGTGCTGGACCTTCCTGGCGCCCCCCTCCTCCGAACATGAATCCTGTACCTTTCCTTCTTTTGTCATCCCATCTGCCCTGATCCCTGGACGGCCTTCTACGGAAATATCCTATCCTGGTAAAGGGATGTCTATAAGAAGGGTTCGGCAGACTAGGGAACTTCTTTTTATCATCCCCGACTTTCTCTAAATAAAAAAAGAGAAATTAATCCAGCTCACCGCACTGCCTTGCTGGTAGGATCCAGATCCTGTGCACGGATTTGACTAGGCAGTCAATCAATAATAGGAAAGAAAAAAGAAGTTCCAGCGCCAGGAATGGAAAATTAAAAATCCATTTTATTGTGCCATTGCATATTAAAATTCCAGCAGGTACAGCATATCTGTCGGATGACGGGGCCAAACAGATATTCCCCCGCACACGGAATGGAGTAGAGTCGTGACCTGGCCTGGATATCTCCTGGCCAGCATTTTAACCAGACAGCCCTTCGAGCTGCGTTGGATAAACGTTTCTTCCGCTACCTGTATGGACGGGGGAGAGTGTAAGGGCCTGTCAAATTACCCCTGGGCCAACGTCCCCTTTCAACCCCTACCGTTTGTCGCACGCATGGCTGACACAACTTTCTAGGGTGGCCATCTGGTAAGGGGCAACTACAGAGGGCACATTCCCTGTGCTTCTGTTTTCCCGTAGCTTTCCTCCCCTGCGAAAAAACATAAGGGAACACTGCATCAGGGTACATTCACGGAGATCTCTTACCCATGCAGATGAGGGAGGCAGGAGGGTCCTTTAGTCTGGAGGAACTGCGGCTCTGTCCGCTCGTTCGTCTGTTTCTTCTGCTGGCCACTCGCATGAGGCTTCACCGTGGCCTGTTTCTGTGGGCGCTCCTGCACCTCGTCCTGCTGCTCTATGGGGGCTTCTGTCGTATCCATTGCTGGGCCTTCAGAAGCACCCCAGCAGAGTCACCTCCTGCCTTATAAGGCCTCCCGGTGTCCGGGTCAGCAGGGTTCTGGCCACGGCACCTCCCATGGCACCTCCCATGATGGACGATCTGAAGGAAGTCCCGTCCTCTAGGAACAGGAAACCAACTGATGTGTGGGAGAGGTGCTGCCCTTTTTGTATCTGTAGGTTTCCTGTTCCTGTAGGGCGGATCCCCTCTCTCAGGTGGTGCTGTCATGGACGACCGAATAAAGAAATCATCTGCTCAGTGGAAGTAATGGTAACATGGCTAAATACATAGTTGCAAGAATCTCTCAAGATATAAAACTGACTTAGGGAAGAATCAATACAGAAAGGGATCATTGTATTACATTCTGGCGCAATGGACCATGTTGCAGACTCTCCAGGTTATTCATCAAGTGGTGTCTTCAAAGATGCAGATTGTGCCCTTGGACCCTCACAAATCAAAATTTCTGACATGTTAGAAGTTTTCTGAAACCAGAGGTACACTTATGATAATATCCAGTGGGATTCCCCGGTGGTGTCACTTGGAAGTGTGCCATAAAGTTTAAAGGCATTTTGCCTTTTTAAAAAAAGTAGTGCCCAAACTATTAAAAATTTGCAAAACCGCGAACACAGAGATCACCAACCCCCTGGTTCTAGTGCAGTCTCTCTGCACTAATTTATGTGTATTGGCGGCAGCAGTAACATCACCACTACAGAGCATTTTACTGCTGCAGTCAGTCAATCACTAAGCTCAGTGGGTCTGCTGATGTAGATGGCATGAGTAGTTAAGCTCAGAGATTGGCTGCAGAGGTGACACACGCTGTAATTGTGACATAACCAATGCAGCCAGCACACAGAAAATATAGCAGCTTGCTTTTTGCAAACGTTTCGGAAACAATTTTTTGGGAAAAAAATGTGGAAAATCCCTTTATTAATAAAGAAATTATTTAATTAAGGACCAAGCTACTTTGTATGTTAATGACAGAGACTATTTTTTTTTTTTTTTTTTTAAATCTGACCACGGTCACTTTATGAGGTAATAACTCTGGAACACTTCAATGGAACACACTGATTCTGAGTTTTTTTCCTGACATATTGTAATTCATGACAGTGGTAAAGTTTGTTTGATATGACTTGCATTTACTTGTGAAAGTATCGGAAATTTGACGAGAAGTTTGAAAATGTCACAATTTTCAAACTTCTAATTGTTATGACCTTCAACCAGAGTTATGTCACACAAAATGGTCAATAAATACCATTTCTACTTTATATCAGCACAATTTTTGAAACATAATTTTTTTTGTTAAGAAGTTAGAAGGGTTAAAAGTTTACAAGATCATTTTATTTTAGGGACCATAACACATTTGAAGTGACTTTGAGAGGCCTATATGACAGAAGATACCCAAAAGTGACACCATTCTAAAAACTGCACCCCTCAAGTTACTTAAAAACACATTCAAAAAGTTTATTAACCCTTACAGTGCTTCACAGGAATTAATGCAATGTGGAAGGAACATGGGTAACAGGAGGAATTGAACTTCTGAATTTGTTGTGCAACTTCTCCTGAGTATGCAGATACTCAATATGTGGTGGAAACTACTTTTTGGTAGCACTGCTTAATGTTTTGAACACAAAAAACCGAGAGCAGACGTCATGTCGCGTTTGAAGAGTCCCTGATGTGCCTAAACAGTGGAAACCCCCCACAAGTGACTCTAGTTTGGAAACTAGACCCCTCAAGGAATGTATCTAGATGTGTGGTGAGCACCTTGAACCTCCAAGGTGCTTCACAGAAGTATATAACGTAGGGCCATGAAAATGTTTTTCCCTCATAAATGCTCTTTTCGCCCTACATCTTTTATTTTCACAAGGGTAACAGGATAAAGTGCACTGTACATTTTTGGGGCAATTTCTCCTAAGGAAGCCAATACCCCATTTGTGGTTGAAAATGACTTCAAGCACAGTGCAAAGCTCAGAAGAGAAGAGCCATTCTGGAGTTCAGATTTTGCTGGAATGGTACCCTCAGATTCCCTGAGGTACCAGAGCAGCAGAACTCCCCATAAGTGACCCCATTTAACAAACTACACCTCTCCATTAATTAATTTAGTGGTGCAGTGAGTGTGTTGACACCACAAGTGCATCACAGGAATTTATACCATTGGGTGGTGAAGAAAGAAAAATTAAATTTTTACAGCTAAAATGTTTTTTTCAGCCCAAAATGTTTATTTTTTTGTAAGGGCTAAAAGAAAAAAAATGGACCTCAGAGTTTGTTGTGCAAATTATCCTGATTGCGCTAATACCCTACATGAAATCGGGGACTACTTTTCAGGCACAGTACAAAGCTCAGAAGCGAAGGCGCACCATATTGTGGTGGTGATGTTATGGTTTACGGGTGCCAAGACCCAATGGAGAAGTCCCTGAGGTGCCAGCATTGGGCAGGGAAGAAAAAAATAAACTACACTTTTACCATGAAAAATGTTGTTTTAACCCCAGATTGTACATTTTCACACAGGGAAATGGGTAAAAATAGCATCAAAATCTGTCAGACACTTTTTCCTGAATGTGCAAGAGAAGAAAAAAATCCAGCGTGGAATGAAAAGGTAAAAAATGTGCTTTATTACTAGTTACTAAAAAGGAAAAACATTTTCCAAACAAGCATGCAGGCAGTTACAGCTCCATGTGGGACAAGTGAGACAGATATACGCGTTTTGACGCTAGTCTTTTTCAAGATCTGGCTCATGGTCAGAACACAGGTCTAGAAATACTGAGCTTCTCTGTAGCAGATGCCACCTGACAATAATTAAATGATTCAACACACATGAACATGAAATGGTAACAGGAGAGGGAAGAAGGAAAAATAAAAAATATTCCTACACAAAAACCACAAAAAATAAAACGGATAATGCAGAACACCCATAATTAAACAGAAAAACATTTTAAAAATCTTTGTCGATACTAAGATCAATACTGCTTAAACAAATCACATCTGGCATTCAAGCCAACTGGAGTGCGAGTATCTAGAGTAAAGATCCAGTAAGATTCCATGTTAAGGAGTTTGGGTCTGTGATCGCCTCCTCGTTGCGGTTTAGAGACTCTTTCAATGCCATTGAATTTAAAAGATTTTAAATTGCCATTGTGGACATGTGAAAAATGTTTTGATACTGCAGAGGGTGAAATAGCTTTGGGATTAACCGCATCAGACAAATGCGCCTGATAAGTACCTTCAGGGGGCAGGTTGTACAGCCTACATACTGCAGATCACATTCGATACATTGAATGACAAACAACATGAGATGTGTTACAATTCATGTAATTATTAATGGAGTAGGTTTTGTCTTTGTGTGCAGAAAAAAACTATGTTTGTGTAGCATATAGACATTGCACTTGTTAGCACCACATAAGAAAAAACCCTTGATATTTAACCAATTAGCTGTGTTCCCAGCAGCCACAGGTTTGCTGGAAAAAATTTGGAGACAAAAGGTTGCTTTAGGCTGTGTGCTCACGTTGCGCTTTTGTAAGCGTTTCTGCAGCGTTTGTGCCGGATCAGATTCTGCAGAAACGCTTACAAGATGCTTCCAATTAATTTGCATGCATTTTTGGCTTTTTGTGCCAATGCATGCGTTTTTAACCGCTCAGGAATCGCTTAGCGGCTAAAAACGCAGCATGCTCATTAATTTCCGCATAGCTGAGCGTTTTTAGCATTCCCCAATGTTCCCAGAAAACGTGTGTCAAAAAACGCGTCAAAAACGCGGCTTTTTGGCAAAAACCGCGCAAGAATCGCGCGGAAAAAGACGCGCGTTTTCTGGGAAAGGGGATGCGATTCCTGAGCGTTTAAAAACGCTAGCATGGGCACATAGCCTAAAGTTGGTGCTCGTTTAGCTGAAAAATACACATTATCGTTAATCACAGTTCTGAGCTTACGATCCAAATTAAGTATAGGAAGATATTTCTTAACAATGGATACAATTTTGTGATATTCAGAACTATACAATATAAAGATCCAGTAAGGGAATCTTACTGGATCTTTACTCTAGATAATCGCACTCCATTTGGCTTGAATGCTAGATGTGATATGATTAAGCTGTATTGATCTTAGCATCGACAAAGTTTTTTTAAAAATGTTTTTCTATTTAATTACGTGTGTTCTGCATTATCCGTTTTACTTTTTATGGTTTTTGTGTAGGAATATTTTTATTTTATTTTTTTTCCTTCTTCCCTCTCCTGTTACCATTTCATTTTTTTTTTCTCTTGCACTTTCTGGTTGCTCTGCCTGATCCGTGCGAGGAATTGGATTGGAACTTATCTTCAGACATTGGGGTAAGTTGACATTTTTTTGCCATTCAGCGAGACTCGGGATGAATGGAGCATTAATTGCCTACTGGTGTGCAGATTTTCCTAGAATAGTTTGCAAATTTCATATACAGCGACCCTAAGTACTAGAAAAACAGGATACCAACCAAAAGTGATCCAATTTTGTAAATTATACTCCTACCAAACATGTGGACGCCAAATGTGGTTTAGACACACTGTGAGGCTCAGAAGGGAGAGGGGCACTTGGTTTTATGAGTACAGAATTCGTTGGATTGCTTTTGGGGGGGGTGAATGTGGTGCTGTTACCGTTCTTGGCTGTTGGTGCAAGAGCTAGTCCACAAGTAATCGCCGAGCTCTTGAAGTGATCAAGCAGTAGGTGCTTACATTTAATCACCTCCTGCGCAGTCATACTGTGATCGGCCAGTCAGACAGAGGGCTGGAATTGTTCAGCCACAGTACAGGGACTGATGACATGGGTCCCTACACGGCTCAGCTGTCGACACGAAACGGTCACTGTGTGTTTACATGCAGTGGCAGTTTAAATGCATGACGGACATAGCGTGCCATTGTGTGGGAAATGACAGCCGTTCTCGACGTGACATTAGTCGTAAAGGGGTTAAAACATATATCCGTAACACAGTATGTCATCTGCTTCAGCCACTGTACAAGATTATCGTTTTTATCTTTTATAATAAATGCAAACATTTATGAGTAGTGAATAAAAAGCAGCACGCTGAAACACGAGGCGTTGCCCGGCACCATATTATGCAGGAGGTAATATTTATAACATGAGAATTTCTTGTTCCTACTAGTCTGCTCCTACTATTAGCATTGCTCCTAATGTCTCTAAGGCAGAGGTGGGCAATTAATTTTACCAAGGGGCCATATGAGAGACAGAGACCGTTTTGGAGGGTCGAACCATTAGGCTTAAAATAATTCTGCTCAATATTCATATCCACATAATTATACTACAGTATATTAATTGTATCACTTAACATTGAGCAGAATTAAGTATGCTGACATTCCTCTACACATATATCATATGAGCCCACACACAGCCCTCCTTTATAACGTACTAGCTGAAGAGCCCGGCGCTGCCCAGGCATAGTAACTAACTACAGTTAGTTATAACAAATTATAATGATTATATCTATATACATATAAAGTTGAGTATAGAGCCCCGCCCATTCCGCATAGCCACATTCACTATAATATCCCACATCATCCCATCAGCCAGAGCTACCGGACTACTGCCCATAATATCCCACATCATCCCATAAGCCAGAGCCACTGGACTACTACCCCTAATATCCCACATCATCCCATCAGTCAGAGCCACCGGACAACTACCACTAACATCCCACATCATCCCGTCAGCCTGGAGTCAGAACCAGAGCGCTGAGTGGAACGGTCCTAACTTCCAAACTGTCCACATAGTTGCACATAGACCTTAACCACTAAGTTGGAGGCCTTAAACATCCCTCCAGAGCTCCAGCATCTTGAAACAGCCATGTCTTCTCTAGAGACTTCCCAGACAATTTGTTCAAGATACTGGCCTCCGACACACAGCCCCATCACGCTTTGACGGCAATCCGAAGCTCTGCCGCGGGGTCATTGACCAGTGCCGGCTACATTTTGAATTTCTTCCGCACCACTTCCCGCTGGACGAGCAAAGGTGACGTTTCTAATGTTGCACCTTGGAGGCCAAGGCTCTGGGGTGGTTAAACTCATTGAGGGAGAAGATCCGATAATCTCCAATTTGCCTGCATTCTTGGAAGCTTTTCGCAAAGTGTTTGATGAAAATGGGCGAACCACCTCTGCAGCTTCCGCTTTGCTCAGTTTAAGTCAGACCAATTCTTCTGTGGGGCAATATGCGGTACGATTTCGCACTCTGGCGTCCGAACTCAGATCGAACAATGAAGCTTTGCTGGCGACATTCTGGGAGGGGCTTTCTTGAGATATTAAGGATGAGCTAGCCTGTCGAGACCTACCAATCACCCTCGGCAACCTGATCTCTCTCGCCATCCGTATAGACCTCCGCTTCTGTGAGCGTGCTAGTGAGGTGGCACGTGAAAGAAAACTGCAGCGCCTGGCTCCTTTTTTTCAAGGAGAAGCTCTGGCATCTTGGGGCGGTAGGAGAGATCTCTATAAACGGAAAGGACATCTCTCAACCCCTGATTTGTACTGTGGCCGTGACAACCGGTGAATCCCAGTTTGTTGAGTCAGCATATTTGGATTCGAGGGCAGCAGGAAATTTCATCCTTCAGCCTGTAGTGGATTGGTTCCAAATTCCAGTTCATCCACTCCAGAACCCCATGGCAATAACATCTGTCGATGGGAGAACTCTTAGGGAGACTGTTCGATTGGCTACTGAGCCACTTGAAGTCCGTATTGGGATGCTTCATACGGAGAAAATGGTCTTATATGTTCTCTCCACATGTCTAATGCCTTTCTCTTGGGACTACCATGACTGCGTCCGCATGAACCTGTGTTGGATTGGAAAACGGGAGAGGTGCTCCACTGGGGACATTTTTGTCATGGGAGGTGTCTGGTTCCTGTACGGCCGACTAAGGTGCCATCTAGTCCGGTTTGCCGTCTGCTTATTGGCCCTTCGACGACGTATTTGACAAGGAGGCAGAGATTTTACCGCCCCACTGGCCCTATCGACTTGATTCCCGGGTCTACACCCCCTAGAGGCCGAATTTACCCTTTGCCCCCAGCTGAGACTCTAGCTATGTCAGACTAGATCCAGGAAAATTTGGCTAGGGGGTTCATTTCTCCTGCTGGGGCCGGGTTTTTCTTAGTCAAGAAGAAGGTCGGATCTCTACGACCCTGTATAGACAATCGAGGTCTCAACGAGATCACGGTGAAAAATAAATATCCTATCCCACTAATTCCTGAGTTCTTTGACCGATTGAGAGGTGCCAGGATCTTCACCAAATTAGATTTAAGAGGCGCCAACAATCTAATCCGCATTCACCGGGGAGACGAATGGAAGACGGCTTTCAACACCAGGGATGGACATTATGAATAACAAGTGATGCCCTTCGGCCTCAGTAATGCACCGGGTGTTTTCCAAGAGTTCGTCAACGATATCTTCTGGGACCTGCTTTATAACTGCGTTGTGGTGTACCTGGACAATATTCTGGTATTTTCCTCGGATCTGGCCTCCCACAGACGAGCAGTTTGGCAAGTTCTTCAGCATCTTTGGGAGAATCGACTTTATGCCAAGTATGAGAAGTGCATTTTTGAGAAGTCCTCTCTTCCTTTCTTTGCATACATTGTCTCAGACACCGAACTCAAGATTATTATTATTTATTATTATACCGCCATTTATTCCATGGCGCTTTACATGTGAGGAGGGGTATACATAATACATACAAGTACAGTAATCTTAAACAATACAAGTCACGACTGGTACAGGATGAGAGAGGACCCTGCCCGCGAGGGTTCACAATCTACAAGGGATGGGTGAGGATACAGTAGGCAAGGGTAGAGCTGGTCGTGCAGCGGTTTGGTGGATCGGTGGTTACTGCAGGTTGTAGGCTTGTCGGAAGAGGTAGGTCTTCAGGTTCTTTTTGAAGTTTTCCATGGTAGGAGAGTCTGATATGTTGTGGTAGAGAGTTCCAGATTAGGGGGGATGTGCGGGAGAAGTCTTGTATGCGATTGTGGGAAGAAGAGATAAGAAGGGAGTACAGAAGATCTTGTGAGGATCGGAGGTTTCGTGCAGGTAAGTACCGGGAGACGAGGTCGCAGATGTATGCAGGACTCAGGTTGTGGATGGCTTTGTATGTCATGATTAGGGTTTTGAACTGGAGTCTTTGGGTAATGGGGAGCCAGTGGAGGGATTGACTGATGGGAGAGGCCAGGGAACAGCGGGGCGACAGGTGGATTAGTCAGGCAGCAGAGCTTAGAATAGATTGGAGGGGTGCGAGAGTGTTAGAGGGGAGGCCACAGAGCAGGAGGTTGCAGTAGTCAAGGCGGGAGATGATGAGGGTATGGACTAGGGTTTTTGCAGATTCTTGGTTGAGGAATGTACGGATCTGTGAAATATTTTTGAGTTGAAGTCGGCAGGAAGTGGAAAGGGCTTGGATATGTGGTTTGAAAGAGAGTTCAGTGTCAAGGATAACCCCGAGGCAGCGAGCTTGTGGGACTGGAGAGAGTGGGCAGCCGTTTAATGGATAGGTACGTTTGGGGGGGGTCACATGAGATGGGGGAAAGATGATTAATTGTTTTGTCCATATTAAGTTTTAGAAATCTAGTAGAGAAGAAGGATGAAATAGACAGACATGGTGGGATTCTGTTTAGAAGGTAGGTGATATCTGGTCCAGAGATGTAGATCTGTGTGTCATCAGCATAGAGGTGATACTGAAAGTCATGAGATTCTTTGAGCTGTCCGAGGCCGAAGGTGTAAATGGAGAAGAGCAGGGCCCTAGGACTGAACCTTGCGGGACTCCGACGGATAGGGGGCGCGGTGAGGAGGTGGTGTGCGAGTGGGAGACGCTGAATGTCCAGTCTGTTAGGTATGACACAATCCAAGATAGGGCCAAGGATGGATCCTGAGGTCTCTTCCATCCTTAAATGGGCGCTGCCCGTGGGAGTCGAAGCAAGCCAAAGATTCCTTGGCTTTGCTAATTATCGGCAATTTATTCCACACTTCTCCACTCTGATGGCTCCCATTTCCGCTATGACCCGAAAGGGAGCCGATCCAAAAACCTGGTCCCACGAGGCTGAAGAGGCTTTCCACTCTCTCAAACGGTGCTTCTCCACCGCACCCATTCTGCATCGTCCGGATGTGAATAAGCAGTTCTTCCTTGAGGTGGACGCATTCTCATTAGGGGCCGGAGCTGTACTTACTCAGAAGTCCTCCTCGGGTCGCCGCGTGTCCTGCGGCTTCTTCTCCAAGGCCTTCTACGCTCCAGAAGGTAACTACTCCATCGGGGACTGGGAGTTGCTCGCCGTTAAGATGGCTTTGGAGGAGTGGCGATACCTGCTGGAGGGCACAGTTTATCCAGTAGTGATCTACACGGACCATAAGAACCTGGCATATTTCCAATCCGCTCAGACTTAATCCTCGCCGAGCCATGTGGTCTTTGATTTTTGCCCGCTTTAACTTTCTTTTGCATTTCAGATCCGGTGACAAGAATGTCAGAGCTGTGATGCCCTCTCTCACTCATAGAATCGTAGAGTTGGAAGGGACCTCCTGGGCCATCGGGTCTAACCCCCTGCTCAAAGCAGGATTTGCTAAATCATCCCAGACAGATGTCTGCCCAGCCTCTGTTTGAAGACTTCTATTGAAGGAGAACTCACCACCTCTCGTGGCAGCCTGTTCCATTCATTGATCACTCTAACTGTCAAAAAGTTTTTTCTTATATCTAATCTGTGTCTCCTCCCATTCAGTTTCATCCCATTGCTTCTAGTCTTTCCTTGTGCAAATAAGAATAAAAATGATCCTTCTACAAAGTGACAGCCCTTCAGATATTTGTAGACAGCTATTAAGTCTCCTCTGTCTTCTCTTCTGCAAGCTAAACATTCCCAAATCCTGCAACCTTTCCTCATAAGACATGGTTTGCAGACCGGTCACCATTCTGGTCGCTCTTTTCTGAACTTGCTCCAGTTTGTTGATGTCTTTTTAAAAATGTGGCGCCCAAAACTGGACTCATTTCTGTCTGGGGACTAAGAGGAGGATCCTCAGTTTATCACTGAACCCTGTAAGATGGTTACGGTCACACCAGTCTGCCTGTCGCAAATTCCTCCAGTAAAGACCCTTGTGAGTGAATCTGAGGAGCAGGTTTTGTCTTGGGGTCACTTGTCCAAGGTGGCTAGTCAAGCGGGACAAAAGGAAGATATTATAATTGATCTCTCGTCATTACTGGTTGCCATCCATGAGGAGGGAGATCTATGTCTATGTGGCTGCCTGTCCAACTTGTGCCTGCATTAAAGTTCCTAGACTACTTCCTACTGGTTCTCTCCTGCCGTTACCCGTACCAGCAACACATAGCAATGCACTTCATTACGGATTTGCCAGTTTCCGAGCATTGCACTGTCATCTGGGTAGTTGTGGATCGCTTCACTAAAATGGCACATTTTACCCCGTTGTCTGTTCTCCCGTCCGCTCCTGAATTGACTGACTGCTTCATCAAGAATATTTTCCACCTGCATGGATTTCCTTGCCACATCGTGTCCGATCGAGGATCGCAGTTTACTTCGATTCTGGCGAGCGCTCTGTAAACATCTGGATATCGTCTTGGATTTCTCCTCGGCCTATCACCCTCAGTCCAATGGACAAGTGGAGCATGTCATCCAGGTCCTGGGCAACTACCTGCGACACTTCGTCAATGCCCACCATGATTGGGTGAAATTACTTCCATGAGCTGAGTTATCGTACAATAATCAAGTTGGTGAAGTTTCGGGAGAGTCGCCATTCTACTTTGTGTTCGGTCGGCAACCTGAGGTTCCTCTTCCGGTGACGGTTCCTTCTGATGTCCCTGCGGTAAATGTCCTTTCCAAAGATTTTGGGAAGTTGTGGGAGGAAACCAGAGTCACGTTAGAAGCATCCTTGGTTTGTATGAAGAGACATGTAGACAAGAGGAGCCTGGATCCTCCGTGCTTCCACCCTGGAGACAAGGTATGGCTTTTGTCAAGGTACGTCAGGCTGAAGATTCCTTCTTACAAGTTGGGTCCTCGTTTTATCGGGCCATTCGAGGTGTTGAAGCAAATCAACGAGGTCGCCTATAAATTGAAACTGCCTCCTTCTCTGCAGATTCCAAATTCCTTTCAGGGAACCCTACTGAAGCCAGTCATCCTGAGTCCATTCTTCAAGGATCCCAGTACTACGCCTATGCCAACAACATCGGATGATGTTTTTGAAGTGTTGAACATCTTGGCCATGAAGAAGGTGAAAGGCAAGACCTTTTTCCTCGTTGACTGGAACAGATTTGGTCCTGAAGAGAGGTCCTGGGAGCCCAAGGAGAATATTCACACTCCAATCCTTCTCCGGAACTTCCTCGATGGCGTGAAGTGCCGTAGCACTTACAACCAGGCCTTTGGCCATGTTCTAAGGGCGCGCCGCGTGTGTTCCCGCCCTCTTAAAGGGCCAGCGCGTGCACTTGCTATTTCCTCCCCAGGTTTGGAGGCATTATGTATATATTGCTTCCTCTCAACTGGGGAGGTGCATGAGCAACCTTCCTGTTTCAGTCTATATTGTGTAAGGTCGCATGCCAGTACAAATCCTGTCTGTTGTACTCTGGAGCAAACACTGCCCGCTGCACTCTGAAGTAAAACTTGCTTGCTGCACTCTGACACAAACTGTCTGCTGCACTCTGATACATGCTCTGCCTGCTGCTCCATCCAATCTGCCCTTCAGGTCCAGCTGCTGCACGACCATTGGTCTGCCCTGGAGTGGCACCTGGTGTTTATCGGGAGTCAAGTCTAACCTCATCATCAGAGGCTCAAGTCTTTAGGTGATCGCTTAGTCACTCCCCTCCAGTCTCTCCGCGATCAGTGGCAATGGTTCCACAAACCACGACCATGTCAAGTCTTGAGATTTCATTATACCCTGCAGATTCTAGACATCCTGTGCCAGATGAAGCAAAGCAGCCCCAGAACATAACAGAACCTCTTCTATGTTTCAGAGTAGGGACAGTGTTCTTTTCTTGATATGCTTCATTGCTTTATTTTTCCGTCTGTGAACATAGAGCTGAGATGCCTTGCCAAAAGGTTCCATTTTTGTCTCATCTGTCGATAGGACATTCTCCAAGACACTTTGTGGCTTGTCGACATGTAGATTGGCAAATTCCAGTTTGGTGTTAAGATTTTTTTTCAATAATGATGTTCTCCTTGGTCGTCTCCGATGAAGTCCACTTTGGCTCATACAACAACGTATGGTGCGATCTGACACTGATGTTCCTTGAGTTTGAAGTTCACCTTTAATCTGTTTGGAAGTTTTTCTGGACTCTCTTGTTACCTTTCATATTATCTGTCTCTTTGATTTTTCATCAATTTTTCTCCTGCGGCCACGTCCAGGGAGGTTGGCTACAGTCCCATGGAGCTTAAATTTCTGAATAATAAGTGCAATTGTAGTCACAGGAACATCAAGCTGCTTGGATAAGGTCTTATAACTTTTACCTTTAACATTCCTTCACTTCCTCTGGTCCATGTTGAGTGTAATACACACCATGTCCAGGGCCGTATTTAGAGTTTATGCTGCCCTAGGCACTTTTAGTGCTGCCTCCCCATTGGTGAGTATGACTAATGCAGACACTTTGGCAAAAATCGCTGATGTGAAAGTAGCCTCTCCCTAGTGCAGCCATCTCCCCAATGCACCCGTTTCCTCAGTGCACCCATCTCCTCAGTGCACCCATCTCCCTAGTGCAGCCATCACCTCAGTGCAGCCGTCTCCCCAGTGCAGCCATCTCCCCAGTGCAGCCATCTCCCCAGTGCAGCCATCTCCCCAGTGCAGCCATCTCCCCAGTGCAGCCATCTCCCCAGTGCAGCCATCTCCCCAGTACAGCCATCTCCCCAGTGCAGCCATCTCCCCAGTGCAGCCATCTCCCTAGTGCAGCCATCTCCCTAGTGCAGCCATCTCCCTAATGCAGCCATGTCACTAGTGCACGCATCTCCTCAGTGCACCCATCAAACCCCCACCCAACCTCCCCGCTGGACTCATACTTATCTGCCCCCTCCCTCCCCTCTGGGCTCATACTCATCTGCCCCCCCTCCCCCCGCTCATACTCATCTGCCCCCCCATACTCATCACCCCCTCCCTGTAGGCATGCCTGGGGTCACCTCACGCTATCTCTGCATGTATCTCGTTTACCGCTCCAGGCGCCGGCATTCTTCCTTCCTGTGTCTGTGAGCAGTCACGTGATACCACTCATTAAGATCATGAATATGGACGCCACGCCTATGGGAGGGGAGTGGCATCCATATTTATTTCTGTAATGAGAGGTACCACGTGACCGCTCACAGACACAGGAAAAATGCCGCCGCCGGAGACCATCGGAGCTGCAGGCACCGCTGGAGGTGACAGGTGAGTATGATGTCTTCAAGAGGTGAGGATCCGACACGTACTTCCATTATAAAAAAAAACAAAAAAACTTTGCCCAGGTGTCGCCCTCCCGCATCGTCCCGCCCTAGGCACATGCCCGCGGGTGCCTAGTGTCAAATACGGCCCTGACCATGTCACGACACAGCACAGTCAGTATCTGTAGCCCTCTATACAGGCCCACTCACTGACTCCAAGATTGTAGACGCCCGTGATGCTAATAGTGGACACACCTTGATTTAACATGTCCTTTTTGTCACATTATTTTCAGAGGTACCATCATTTCTGTCCTGGTCTATCTCATGAGTTTTATTTTATTTTTCTTAATTCTATGGAACCATGGTTGAAAAGCAATATCTGGCTTTCATTTGTTCATGTTGATAGATTTTTGATTTATTATTACTTTTGTCAGATTCAAGTTAATTCTGTAATTAAACGAGAGATACCAACAATTTTAGCCACGTGTATATACAATGTGAGCTCCAAATAGCCTCCCATATATACAGTATGGTCCCCACATAGCATCTGTAAAGTGAGTCCCAAATAGCCCATGTATATACAGTGTGAGCCCTACCATAGCCTCCCATACACAGCATGAGCCCCACTATATAGTGTGAACCCCACACAGCCCCCTATAAACATACAAACATCCCATATAAATAAAAAAAAAAACAAAAACACATACTTAATTTGCTCCCATTTCCCCTGCGCTCTACCTCCACTCTTGCATCCAATGCACTGACTCTCCGCAGTGCACAGCTGACGCGATTAAATTATATCATTGCATTAGCGGTCTCACACATTGCATGGTGGAAGAAGGGGCCAGAAGCCCCTACTCCACTAATGTATTCATCGCTGTCTGCATCGGATACACAGAGCTGTGACAGCGGGCGGGGACAACCGGCTGGGAGAGGGCCACTGTTTCAGCCCTTCGGCTGTCTTGATCTTGCCCACTGGACGCACTTTGCTAAGGTATGCTCTAGGGCAGTATTCCCTAACTCCAGTCCTCAAGACCCACCAACAGGTCATGTTTTCAGGATTTCCTTAGTATTGCACAGGTGATGGAATTATTGACTTTGCAAGTACTGCAATTATCACCTGGACAATACTAAGGATATCCTGAAAACATGAACCGTTGGTGGTTCTTGAAGATTGCTCTAGGGCTATGTATGTTTTCTGATATAATATACCTTGTCCCATCTATATAATACCATCATGGAGCTTTGTTTGGTTCATATCTACTGTATATCAACTGATTTACTTCCTGCCATACACTTTCTTGCTTTCTTGTGGGGTTGTGGAGCCATTCCTTGGTTACCCACTTTATCAGTTTTTAGTTAATGGGTTTTTTTATTGTATTTATACAATTAATAACCTTTCTATGGCTTTGCTATATTTGCACAATTTATTTTTGTAGGATCTTGAGTAGTGAATAGAGTATAGCATCCTCATTATGTATGTCGCTGGTGAGAATGATCTGTTCTTACCCATATTGCTGTCCTTACATTTAATTCCAAACTTGCTTCAGAAACCACAGGACATTACGATCCGCTTTGTAAATCTATGGGACGACGTCTGTAAAGCCCCCGTCACACACAGCGATCTCACTAGCGAGATCGCTCACAAGTTTTGTGACGCAACAGCGATCTCACCAGCGAGATTGTTGTGTGTGACAGCTATCAGCGACCGGCCCCCCTGCCAGATATCGCTGATCGTTGTTGAAACGTCTGGACATTTTTGGGGTCGCTGGTCTCCCGCTGGCCAGCACGCATCGCTGAGTGTGACAGGTGGGAGACCAGCGACCAGGAGCTGGTAACCAAGGTACACATCGGGTTTCTAAGGGGCGCGCGGCACTTAGAAACCCGATGTGTACCTTAGTTACCAGCGCGCTGATGCAGGGAGCTGGTAACCAAGGTACACATCGGGTTTCTAAGTGCCGCGCGCCCCTTAGAAACCCGATGTGTACCTTGGTTACCAGCTCCCTGCATCAGCGCGCTGGTAACGAAGATACACTGCGGGTAACTAAGCGACGTGCGTCACTTGTTAGGCCTGTTTCACACTTCCGTTTTTGACCATCAGTCAAAATCCGCCGTTTTTGCAAAAAAAGGATCCGCCATTTTTTTTGGCGGATCCGTTTTTTTCCCCATTGATTTGCATTACCGGCGGATCTTGACGGATGGCCATCCGTTGGATCCGTTTTTTTGCGGATTCGTCAATTTTTTTGCGTCTGCCGAGATGCCTGGACGGACCATGCAACGCTTTTTTTGCTACAGGAACCGCATTTTTATAGTGCGCATGCCCGGAGGAACCCTGAAATAATTTCTGGCGGACAGAAAAAATTCTCTCTCTCCTCCCGGGCAACAGTTCCTTTAAAATTCTTCATTCATCGGATCCGTCAAAAAAAACCGTCCGGTGGCATCCGTTCACATCAGTTACCAACGGATCCGCTTTCCGCCATTTTTGGCGGATTTTAACTGACACAAAAAAACTGAAGTGTGAAACAGGCCTTGCCCGCAGTGTCGCTGGTCCTGATCGCTGGTGAAGCTGCCTGTTTGACAGCTCACCAGCGATCATGTAGCAACACACCAGCGATCCTGACAAGGTGATATCGTTGTCGGGATCGCAGGTGAGTCGCTATGTGTGACGGGGCCCTAAGACACAATATAACACTTCATTATCTATCTCAGTCTTCCAGCAAAGTTAAGAGATAGGGGACTGGTTCCCCTTCAGAAAACAGATCGCCAGGGGTCTCAGCAGCAGGACATTTGTGATAAACTTATTATTAGGGGGCTCTTCTAGGGTTAAGACCAAGATGACAGGCCTCAAGTCAGATAGGGGGATAAAACTGTGCAGGCATCCAGCTGTTGCCGTTTTTCAATTCTTTGTTAAATGGGAGCATGATTTTGCAGGAGTACCCTTCTATAAGAGGTTCTGTTGCAAGTTGCATCAAATGGTGCACGATTTCTTCCACTTAAACAGACCCGATTATAGGAAATGGGGCCTGTCCGATGATGTTTGCATCTGTCATAGGAGGAGTTCCTTTCTCTGTTCCTATAATTGAACTCCAAACACATGTGAACCCAGTTTTACCTGGAAAAACAACATGGCTGTTACAACTGGCTATGTGGTTTAACGGTAAACAGCTGCTCTGCTGTCACAGTCGATCAGTCTGGCCTTACCCTAACAAAAAGGCACTGCCCAAGGAGGAAAACCGTTTTTAAGTATAATTTTATAAAATATTATAACGCTGCCAGAGAAAATAAAGGAGCCGACTGTAATTTAAAACAGAAAAAAAACGCTAACGACAGTGAAACAGTGGCCATTCAGCTAGTGGCATTCAGGGAAAAGTCAGCCTTCCATCCAGCTTGCAGGAACTAGGGAAACTGCAGTCATTCTCCTAGTGAGGTTTAAGTCACCGGCTACACAGAGACTAAATACAGCTACAGCAATCTCTGCTCAGCCAAGCATCCCTCCAAAACATCATGTCCCACAAATCTCACAGGTCAAAATCTGCTACTTCCGTCTCCTCAAAGACTGTATCCATTAGCAGCGCGGTCACCATTGCCCACGCAAATACTGAGGGCGCCAAAATGCGAGCAAGCTTTGCTGAAGAAATGCAACTTAAGTTAGAGAAGGCACGCATAGATGATGAGAGAGCCGATCAAGAGAAAGGCATAGTTAGAGAAGGCACGCGTGGATGCCGCCTTAGAGAGCCTAGCAGCAAAAAGAGAAGCTGCTGCAGCCCTAGCTGAAGCAGAATCGCTAGAAGCCACGCACAACCCTGAGCTGCGTAGCTGAAGCAGTACGTCAAGTCTGAAGATGCCACTGCAAGATTCGCCACAACGCACATCTCAGTATGTTAATGAACTTCTGAATCCAAACTATAACCAAGAACACAACACATCCGGTGAAGCGATTGAGAGTCATCATGAGGCTCAGCTCCAGGAAAACGTGGAGCAAAACAATTCTGCTAATGACTACCTTGCCCCTCACCAGGTAACCAACGTGAATCACCTTGCTGACACACCGTACGTCAGACCGAAGCAATATCACACCAGCTGGCGCCACCCTGAGGATACTAACAGGCAGGGCCGTACTTGCCAGTAGGCACTCGTGGGCCCGTGCCTGGGGCGGGACTTTGCGGGGGGGGGCGGCACTTGAGCAATGGTTTTTATTTTTTATTTTTTTAAGTCTGGGTCGGTTCATCCCTCCTCCCCCCTCCCTCGATGACATCATACTCACCTCCTCCAGCAGTGCCGATGATCTCTGGCGCCAGCATGCCTCTTCCTGTGTGCGCGGTCACGTGGTACCGCACATTACAGTAATGAATATGGATACCACGCCACTCCAATAGGCGTGGCGTCCATATTCATGACCTTAATGAGCGGTACCACATAACCGCACAAAGGAAGAAGCATACCGGCGCCGTCTGGAGGTAAACAATGCAGGGGGGGAGAGGGGGAGACTGAGCCCAGAGCCATGCATACGGGGGGGGAGACTGAGTGCACTAAAAGTGCCTAGGGCAGCATAAAATCTAAATACGGCCCTGCTAACAGGTATGAACGCACCTAGCATCACTATCAAGGTGACCATTCACCAGTATATTCTGCTGACAACCGGTTCACAACAGAATTTGCTAAGTTCTTCACACGACATGAACTGGTTGCCAAGGGACTCATGAAATTCACTGACCACGCTGAAGGTTACAGAGTTTGGAAAGCTTCCTTCCAAAATGTCACTAGAGACCTGGGGCTACAACACAGGGAAGAGATAGACCTCTAAGGCTATGTGCACACGTAGTTTTTTGGGTGTGCGGATTTTGTAGAGAAAACCGCAGGTAAATCCGCAGGACAAAAGTCCTGCGGTTTATCTGCAGTTTTACACCTCATAATGGATGAGGTGTAAAACTGCAGCGTTTCTGCACCAAACAATTGACATGCTGCGGTTTGTAAACCGCAGCATGTGCACAGCTTTTTTATATTTCCATAGGAAATAAAGGTACTGTACAATGCAGCAGAATCTGCTGTGGACCCGCAGGTGCAGAAACGCTGCGGAACCGCAGCAGAATCTGCACCGTGTGCACATACCCTTAGTCAAATACCTAGGACAAGAGTTAGTGAAACACGCAGTAAGGATCAGAGACATTAATATAAATCACCCTGAAATCGGCCTCAAAGAGATCTGGAAGGGGCTAGATCTGGAAGATGGCTCAGCAGAGATAATAGATAACTTTCCTAAAATATCTAACAAAGGTCTCCAGAAACTTAGAGAACTAAGTGACCTGCTAAAGGAAGTCCTAGTTGCCAAATCTAAAGGTGACCTACAAGGACTTGCATTCCTTGACACAGCCAAAGGTGTTAACCCTACTGTCCAAAAGTTGACCTATAATCTACAGGAGAGGTGGGTCACACATGGTTCCACGTACAAATACAAACACAGTCTTCCATTCCCTCCCTTCTCTGTTTTTGAAGACTTTATACACAAAGAAGTGACAATCAGAAATGATCCCAGCTTTGACTTTGCAATGTCATATGCCGCACCGCCACCAGCTGCAAACCCACTCAGAACATGTGTGGCAGTGCACAAGACTTATGTTTCTTCTCCAAGTTCCAATTACAGGTCTGCTGGCTGCTCTAAATCAGAGTCAAAGGTACAGGACCCTGAGAAGCAGTGCCCGCTCCATCAGACGCCTCATCCTCTCCTGAAATGCAGAGCCTTCAGGGGAAAATCTATGCCAGATCGCAGAAGCTTCCTGAAAGAGAACAGTATCTGCTACAAGTGCTGTTCTTCCACAACTCACCTCACCAAGGATTGTAAGGTCAGTGTAAAATGCACAGAATGTGGCACCACAGATCATAACACTGCTCTACACCCTGGCCCAGCTCCATGGAGAGCACAAAACACGCCAGCTGACAGTGAGCATGGTAGGGAGGAAAGGAACAACTGATGCAGCTACACCAGAGATCACTTCACAATGTCCTGAAGTCTGTAAAGGGACAATAGACAGTAGGTCCTGTTCAAAAATATGCCTCTTCAAAGTGTACCCAAAGGGTCATAGACAAAGCTGTAAGACTGTATGCTATCTTGGATGATCAAAATAATTGATCCTTGGCTAGATCAACATTCTTTGACCTATTCAAGATCAAAGGGCCAAACACCCCTAATCATTAAAGACGTGTGCAGGTACTGTGACAACAGCAGGCAGGAAAGCTACTGACAACCAAATTGAGTCCTTAGACGGACAATTCTACCTAACACTATCTACAATCATCAAGTGTAACCAGATCCCAGACAACAGATCTGAAATTCCTGCACCAGATGTGGCAATCCATCACGCTCACTTGAAATGCATAGCACACCTTATACCGGACCACGACCATCAGGCACAGATAATACTCCTGTTGGGGAGAGATATCCTACAGGTTCATAAAGTGAGAAGTCATATCAATGTACTCCACAATGCTCCCTATGCCCAAAGGCTAGACCTAGGATGGGTCATAATAGGAAACGTATGCTTGGGACACATGCACGCCCCATCTTCTGTGACAAGCATGCTGACAAATACATTGGAGAAAGGACGCCCATCTCTGTTTCAACCTTGTAACTATGAGTTCAATGTTAAGTAACTACCACACAGCACCCAACTGCCCAACCATTTAATAGACTTTACTCATGATAGCAATATGGTGTCAGGAAGCTATGAGGATCAATCTACCAGGACTAATCTGAGGATTGGTGACCTCATCCTTGTGAAAGACTGTCAAGTCCACCGAAACCAGTGGCCACTTGGTCTAGTGACCGCAACATTCCCGAGTAAGGATGGTAACATCCGCAAAGTTGAACTAAGGATGGTCAAAGGGAATGAACTTAAGACATTCTTCTGACCAGTAACTGAACTGGTCCTATTGTCTTCTGAGAAAAAGGCCAGTGACATCCGTTTGATGCCAGACGGGGAGTGTTCTGCCTCCAACATCTAATTTATAATCCTTGATTATCTACTTGTTAATGTTTTCAGTGTTTCTGGCTCCCTCTAGTGACCAGAGTCATAACCGCAGTGTTATTTTACTTTCACTTTGATGCTTGTATTTTTTCCCTCCATTGCAGTGCATTCTGGTAGGTTTTGGAAAGCATTATGGTTAGTTCAACCTCCATTTCCCACCAGTTCTCCATTTTCCTTCTGCCTGCATTCAGGAAGCATCTCATTTCTCTTCTCCCCTTGCGATAGCATTGCTGGTATGTATTTATGCTTCTTGTATCTAATTCCTGTCTCATATTAGCCTGATTAATTAGTTCTTTCCCTGGTTAGCTATTAGTGCAGATGTTGATTCATAATGTATTATGTATATATGAATTCCTGATGTACCCTGTATTGACTGAGTGTATATATATGTTTTGCTTGTAGTTTCACCGCACATCAATATACCACATCACGTTCAATAGAGCACAGATTCAACTACAGTCTCCTTATTGGACCCCGGTATAGTGGTTTAGCTGCCTGTATAGCTACATGAATTCTGCTTCATTTAGAGAGGACAGAACAGTCATCAATACCTGATCAATGCTCTTGTTGGTTTTAAGACTCAAGAAACTGCTGTAAAATAAATTGCAAAGCAAACAAGATAGACAAATTATTCTTCCCATAACTAAACAGATTACTGACACGTCCAAGTCACTTCAGGTGAGCTCAGGTGATCGATAAGTGCTATTTATATACCCTATGGTCTGGTAGGTTGTAAGGTGTTGTAATGAGCACTGGTTATGAAGGAATTTATTACAGTATAGCGTATATCATGCATAATTATTGTGTAAAAAATGGTCAGCTTAAAAGGGAAATAAACACTATGCCTAAATGATCTATATGCAGAGGCTGGGATTAGGGCTGTGCTAAGCGCTTTGCGTACATGGCACTCATTTCTATAGGAGTGAATGGGAGAAGGATCCATGATACGCACGAAAACCATGAAGAATCCCAAACTGCTGAATCTTTTGATCGCAACTGACTTTGTCCTTATAGACTTTGAAGTGAACCTCACAGCAGATTTGTACAGTATGAATCCAAGCTGAGGCCACATTACTACAGCCGCCTATACTTTACTCAAAAACTATGATTTGGGGCTAAGGCTATGTGCACATGGAGATTTTTGAGGCAGTCAAATATAAAGAGTTTTCTAGTGGAAACCGCTTCAGGAAACACTCCTATTTCATGAATTTTCTGTTCCTGGAAACATTTTTATATATGGGGGCCTTTAAGCTATGTGCACACGCTGCGGTTTTGGCCGCGGCAGAACTGCAGCAGTTCTGCAGACAGTGTACAGTAGCATGTTATCCTATGGGATTTACATTCTGCTGTGCACATGCTGCGGATTTTTAACTGCGGATTCTGCTGCGGTTTACCATCTCCTCCATTTTAGAGATGATAAACCGCAGGCCAATCCATAGGTCATTTTACCTGCGGTTTTACCTGCGGTTCCACAGATAAAAAAATCCGCAGACCAATCCGCAGCATGTGCACTTAGCCTTACAGTTCAATAGCTGCATATTAGTTACTGAAGGCCATACGCTATTCTGATTACCATATATTATATTCAATTACAGTATAACTCCTATATAATTATAGGAATATGCACACATTTTGACCAACATGACTGAGGGGCCGAGTTATTTATTTATTTTTTTGCTTTTTGTAAACAGCTTCCTAACAAGCTTAACTCGGCGATCAGGAAGTATTATCTAACTCCATGCCAACACAGGACTGTCAACACAAACCCTCAACAGCCTGACGTTACTAAGCAAACTCCACCACAACTTCGACCTGTCCTCTCCGTCTGTAGGGTGCAGAAAATAATTTCAAATCTGTTTCTAAACTATAATGTTTTTTATTTTGAGAACGCGTGCTGTGGCAAAGACATGTGAATCCGTACCAAGAAGTGTATGCATTAATATTGTGGACTAGAAAAGGAGGAAATCCCTCGAGGGGCCTTATGACAGGTAAGAATAAGATCTGCCCGCCAGCTTATCTAACATGATGCCAAAACGCCAGCCTAATGTTTGCATAATATATGAGAAGTGTAAAACAAGAGAACATAGTAACTTTTAATCTAATAAAGTCAGTAACACAGAGGAATCAAATTAAGTAATTCACTCCCACAACATGGGACGACAATGGCAGGGGAATGTATTAAAAGTTAGTTTTTCCTTTCTTTTGCTTTCCTAAAAGGGATCCTCATTTATGCTATATCAATTATAATCAGTGGAAGAGACAGAAATAGGTATACACTACCGTTCAAAAGTTTAGGGTCACTTAGAAATGGCCTTATTTTTGCAAGAAAAGCAGTTTTTTCCAATGAAGCTAACATTAAATGATTCAGAAACAAACTCTATACATTGTTAATGTGGTAAATGATTATTCTAGCTGCAAACGTCTGGTTTGTAATGCAATATCTTCATAGGTGTTCTTATGGTACTTTGTGTTTGCTAACTGTGTAAGAAGGCTAATGGATGGTTAGAATACCCTTTAAAACCCTTGTGCAAGTATGTTAGCACAGCTGAAAACAGTTTGGCTAATTAGAGAAGCTGTAAATCTGACCTTCCTTTGACCTAGTTGAGAATCTGGAGCATTACATTTTTTGGTTCCATTAAACCCTCAAAATGGACAGGACAAAAAAAAACTTTCATGTGAAACTCAACAGTCTATTCTTGTTCTTAGAAATGAGGGCTATTCCATGCGAGAAACTGCCAAGAAACTGAAGATGTCTTACAACGGTGTGTACTACTCCATTCAGAGGAGAGCACAAACAGGCTCTAACCAGAGTAGAAAGAGAAGTGGGAGGCCCCGCTGCACAACTGAGCAACAAGACAAGTACTGTATTTTCCGGCGTATAAGACGACCTTTTAACCCCTGAAAATCTTCTTAAAAGTCGGGGGCTGTCTTATACGCTGGGTGTCGTCTTATAGGGCGGGTGCAAACCAATCATATGGTGGGGGGAGTGGTTCCGATGACGAAGGGAGGAGGCGTCTCCCAGGTTAGGTGTAAGTGGAGTATCCCCCTTTTACCTCATTGTGGCAGTGGTTCGCATTGCCGATCTGTGCTGGGGGGCAGCAGCATCTCCTCTTTCAGCAGCGTGGGGGCTCTGTTCTGGGGCGGCGGCTCTGTGCAGCGTCGGGGCTCCGCCGGCATTGCCTGAAAGCCCGGAGGCCCCAGCAGCTCCATTGCTGCGATGCGGCGTCCTCCGGAAAAATTACCGCTGGGGGCGGCGCATGCTCAGAATCAGATCTCGTCCTCAATTAACTGCTAGAATGCCAAACGTCTGCAATGCTGTAATTGCTGCAAAGGGAGCATTCTTTGACGAAAGCAAAGTTTGAAGGAGAAAATTATTATTTCAAATAAAAATCAACCTTGTCAATGTCTGGACTAGATTTTAAATTCATTTGGCAACTCATTTGATTAACCCCTTTACCTCCAAGGGTGGTTTGCACGTTCATGACTGGGCCAATTTTTACAATTCTGACCACTGTCCCTTTATGAGGTAATAACTCTGAAATGCTTCCATGGATCCCACTGATTCTGTTTTCTCGTGACATATTGTACTTCATGTTAGTGGTAAAATTTCATTCAAATAACTTGCATTTATTTGTGAAAAAAAGGAAATCTGGCGAAAATTTCGCAATTTTCCAACTTTGAAATTTTATGCCCTTAAATTACAGAGATATGGCACACAAAAAACTTAATAAGTAACATTTCACATATGTTTACTTTACATCAGCACAATTTTGGAACCAAAATTTTTTTTTTGCTAGGAAGTTATAAGGGTTAAAAGTTGACCAGCGATTTCTCATTTTTGTAACACCCTTTTTTTTTTACGGACCACATCACATTTGAAGTCACTTTGAGGGGTCTATATGATAGAGAATACCCAAAAGTGACACCATTCTAAAAACTGCACCCCTCAAGGTGCTCAAAACCACATTCAAGAAGTTTATTAACCCTTCAGGTGCTTCACAGGAATTTTTTGAATGTTTAAAAAAAAATGAACATTTAACTTTTTTTCACAAAAAATTACTTCAGGTCCAATTTTTTTATTTTACCAAGGATAACAGGAGAAATTGGACTGCAAAAGTTATTGTGCAATTTCTCGAGTACGCTGATACCTGATATGTGGGGGGAACCATTGTTTCGGCGCATGGCAAAGCTCAGAAGGGAAGGAGCGTCATTTCACTTTTTCAATGCCAAATTGGCTGGATTTCAGATCGGACACCATGTCACGTTTGGAGAGCCCCTGATGTGCTTAAACAGTGGAAACCCCCCCACAAGTGACCCCATTTTGGAAACTAGACCCCCCAAGGAACTTATCTAGATATGTGGTGAGAACTTTGAACCCACAAGGGCTTCACAGAAGTTTATAACGTACAGCCGTACAATTAAAAAATCATATTTTTTCCACAAAAATGATATTTTCACCCCCAATTTTTATATTTCCAAGGGTAACAGGACCCTAAAACTTGTGCAATTTGTCCTGAGTACGCTTATACCCCACATGTGGGGGTAAACCACTATTTGGGCGCATGGCAGAGCTCGGAAGGGAAGCAGCGCCATTAGACTTTTTTGGCTGGAATTGGGATTGGACGCCATGCCGCGTTTGGAAAGCCCCTGATGTGCCTAAACAGTGGAAACCCCCCACAAATGACACCATTTTGGAAACTAGACCCCCCCAAGGAACTTATCTAGATGTGTGGTGAGCACTTTGAACCCCCAAGGGCTTCACAGAAGTTTGTAACGCCCGGACGTGAAAATGAAAAAAAAATCATATTTTTTCCACAAACATGATCATTTAGTCCCCAATTTTTTTATTTTCCCAAGGGTAACAGGAGAAATTGGACCCCAAAAGTTGATGGCCAATTTGTCCCGAGTACGCTGATACCCCATATGTGGGAGAAAACTACCGTATGGGCACACGTCGGGGCTCGGGAGGGAAGTAGTGACATTTTGGAATGCAGACTTTGATGGAATGGTCTGTGGGTGTCATGTTGCCTTTGGAGAGCCCCTGATGTACCTAAACAGTGGAAACCACCCACAAGTGACCCCATTTTGGAAACTAGACTCCCTAAGGAACTTAGCTAGATGTGTGGTGAGCACTTTGATCCCCTAAGTGCTTCACAGAATTTTATAACACCCAGGCGTGAAAATAAAAAAATCATTTTTTTCCACAAAAATGATATTTTTGCCCGCAATTTTTTATTTTTCTAAGGTAACAGGAGAAATTGGACCCCAAAAGTTGTTTTGCAATTTTTCCTGAGTAGGCTGATACCCCATATGTGGGGGTAAAACACTTTTTGTGCGCATTGCAGTGCTTGGAAGGTAAGGAGCAACATTTGACTTTTTCAATGCAGAATTGGCTGGAATTGAGATCAGACGCCATGTTGCGTTTGGAGAGCACCTGATGTGCCCAAACAGTGGAAACCTCCCAATTCTAACTCCAACCCTAACCCCAACACACCCCTAACCCTAATCTCAGCCCTAACCCTAATGGGAAAAAGGAAATTAATACATTTTTTTAATTTTATTATTTTTCCCTAACTAAGGGGGTGATAAAGGGTGGGTTTGATTTACTATTTATGGTGGGTTTTTATATTTGACAGCTGTCGCACGCTAAAAGACGCTTTTTATTGTATAAATAGTTTTTGCATCACCACATTTTGAGAGCTATAATTTTTCCATATTTTGACCCACTGAGTCATGTGAGGTCTTATTTTTTGCGGGACGAGTTGACGTTTCTATTGGTACCATTTTTGGGCACGTGACATTTTTTGATCACTTTTTATTCCGATTTTTGGGAAGCAGAATGAACAAAACCAGCATTTCAAGAAATTCTTTTGGGGGGTGCGTTTACACCGTTCCGCATGCGATAAAATTGATAAGGCGGTTTAATTCTTCGGGTCAGTACGATTACAGCGATACCTCATTTGTCTTTTTTTATGTTTTGGCGCTTTTATGCAATGAAAACAATTTTATATAAAAAATTATTATTTTTGCATCGCTTTATTCTGCGACCTATAACTTTTTTATTTTTTCGCTGATGACGCTGTGTGGAGGCTCGTTTTTTGCAGGACAAGATGACGTTTTCAGCGGTACCATGGTTATTTATATCCGTCTTTTTGATTGCGCGTTATTGCACTTTTTGTTCGGCGGTATGATAATAAAGCATTATTTTTTGCTTTGTTTTTTTTTTTTTTAAGGGTTTCGCTGAAGGGGTTAACTAATGGGACAGTTTTATAGAGCTAGTCGTTACGGACGCGGCCATACTAAATATGAGTACTTTTATTGTTTTGGGTTTTTTTATTTCCAAAAAAATGAATTTATTAGGGAATTTTTTTTAAAATTTATTTAGCGATTTTTTATAAATTATTTTTATATTTTTTTCACTTTACTATACTGTCCCAGGGGGGACATCACTGTCATGTGACAGATCGCTGATCTGTCACATCACAGAACGCTGTAACAAATCAGTGATCTGACACAGGCAGTGCTGGTGGCTTTCTCATGCCGGCGCTTTTCAGGCACTGAGGAAGCCGGCTCCCTGCAGGCCTCCGATGGTCCCCGCCGCCATACTGGATCTGGGGACCTGCAGGGAAGGAGGCCCCTGCAGCAGCGCTGCACATCGCGCTGCTGTGTGGGTCTCAGGGAAGCATGGAGGGAGCCCCCTCCCTGCTGATGCTTCCCCGAACCCCCGGTACACTGCGATCGTGTTTGATCGCAGTGTGCCAGGGGCTAATGTGTCGGGGGCGGTCCGTGACCGCCCCTGACAGTGCCGGGTGTCAGCTGATTCCCCCTGTGAGCGCCGCTGATCGCGCTAAAAGTACTATCCCGTCCATGGGCATAGAAGCCCGAGACCGCCCCTGACACAGTGTCGGGTGTCAGCTGATTCCCGCCGTGAGCGCCACTGATCACGCTAAATGTACTATCCCGTCCATGGGTTTAGGGGCCCGGGTCCCATGGACGGGATAATACGTCAGGTGGCAGAAAGGAGTTAATAAAAGTATGAGTTTTCATGAAAAACACAAAATTGTCTGGGTGACCCCAAACTTTAGAACGGTAGTGTATTTTTACTCAGTTATATATTCACTCAGGGCCAGCAATAGTATCACCAACATATTACAAAATATATGTGATGGTAAAAGATCTAATAACATAATAAAAGCAAGACAATTAGTTACAGAGTCCACACGCTGCAGATCTTTTCCATCACACAATTTCACTGCAAATTTGAAACCAATTAGGCTAAAGGCACAATGCATCTGTGCGCTTAGTCTACAGTACATGTCGTGAGCTTTTCGCGATAAAGTATCACAATGTCGTTGTCGTAGACCCCATTTCCCCAGAGGCCAAAAGTGATTTGTCTCGGATTCCATCTGGCCGATATATGCATGGATGAATGTTTTGGCATACAGCCTGAAAGTGGTCACTATTGGGCACATACCTGTTGATCACATGCGCCCAGCAACAGCCACAAATGAAGTGTGCAACTAACTAGTAATATTGACCGACTTGCAGATTACATCTTTGCAATGCGTACTGAAAGTCTGCAAAAGAATATACTGCGATGTCTAATGACCTCCCCTTCCCCGCCATGTATGAGGATGGTGTGCACAAAACTTAAGTCACATGTATTGTAGTGCATACTGAATCTGATTTCCAAACTGGATCAAAATTGGACATTTCAGTTGTTTTTTTCTGCTCTCTGCATAGTCTGCAAAAATCAGGAATGTGAAAAGGCTCTGTGCTCCATCCATGAAAATAAAGGGATAGAACACGTATGAGAATATCTGATGTGTGAATGGGGTTTAATTTATACAACCTATGGCTGCCATTCAACCACATTACATGGAGTAAAAGTAGAATTAAATGGCATTATTCCTCCCTGAAGAAGACACAATGCACTTATACAGTCCATAAATAGCACATCATATTCATTTACGTTGTCAATGAGCAAAAATCTTGTGTGAACACCAGAGGGCACTCATATATTACAAATAAAGGACTGCACAGTGTTCCATGGAGTCAAGATTCACTGTGAATATTGTGGAATATGAGATGATGAAAACATTGACATCTATATCGATAATAAGACGCATAAGCCTCGACTGGCAAACAGCACGATACTAAATATACCATGCGTATTAAAAGTGGTAATGACAATTAAATTGTATCCACTACGTTTTTAAACTAACAAGGCCGGTATAGAAAAAAGCCGTTCAGATCATTTATTGCACACTTTGCAAGTATCAGTTTTAAAAATGTTTCACTCTGTAGTAGTCATTAAGAAGGTCTATGTACCGTAGTTAAATTAAAACTGTAATGACTTAGCAACACATATTTTCCACTACTCATTAATATGCTGTCGAATAAAAGATTAAAGGGAAACCTGTCATTCTGTAATGCTGTATATCTGCCCCCGGTCCGACCTGCAAGATAAGAAAAATATGTTTTATCATACTCACCGGGGGGGGGCACGTTTCGATCTGATGGGTGTCGCAGGTCCGGTGCCTCCCATCTTCATGTGATGCCGTCCTCCTGCTTGCTCCGTGTTGTGCTCCTTCGCAGGCGTGCTGATCTGCCATGCAAAGTACTGCAGTGCGCAGGCACTGGGAAAGGTCAAAGAGGCCCAGCGCCTGCGCAGTGCATTATTTTGCTCTGTCCTCAACAGGGCAGATAAGTACGCCTGCGCAGAAGCACAACACGAAGCAAGCAGGTGGACAACATCGCATGAAGACGGGAAGTGCCGGACCCAGACCTGCAACACCCATCGGACTGCCCCCCGGGAGAGCATACTATAACTTATATTTCTTATCTTGTAGGTCGGATTCGGAACGGGGGCTTATCTACAGCATTATAGAATGCTATTGATAAGCCATGAAAGGCGGTGGGCGCATCTTACAGTGGCAAAAAGAGGTGCCAGGTTCCCTTTAAGAAGATGAATATTTACCTTTTTTTGGAAACAAGACAAATACAATGCAAGGTAGGAGCATGATAAAAATTTCTAAAAGCATTGTAGGATTTGTATATCTCTAAATAACTATCACAGTTTGTAAAAGCTTGATATTAGGCTAGTTTCACACTAGCGTATTTTACATGCAGCGCACGGCGCCACTAAGCCCCGCCCCCTGCCCGCTCCGTCCGGTCATCTCCTACTATCGCACACGGCCGCATGCCATCTGCGCACCCTATCTTTAGCATAGGGTGCGCAGACCGTGCGCTAGTAGGATTTGTGCGTGCGCTGCGCACTTTTGAAGGTGCGCCGAACCGCAGCATGTTACATTTTGCAATGTCTGTATCAGTCAGGTCTCCTGACCTGAACCCAATAGCTTCAAAGCCAAATATGAAGCTGTAGAGTATGGGTGAGAAGACCCACGAAATTGTAGTCCACACTCAAACTGTGAATATCAGATATCTGAAACAGGTCTAACCTAATACTTCTCAAAGTTGATGCTTTGCTGTAATTGCATCCAGAATCTCTACTGCCCTGAACGTTTGCTACATTGTATTAATATGGGTAAAATGAATCATCCAGGAGTCCAAACTGTGACTTGATACAAAGGAAGCAAACTATCAGCAGGAAATATATTGAAAAGTTGCCGAATTTTTCATTATGCAAAGATTAAAGAGGCATCTTATTTTGATGCAGCAAACACCTGGAAAAGAGACACATGTTAATTCAAAAGGGATAGAGCTGCTGGGAGTAGTCACCTGAGCTGAAAAACCTTGGCTGGGAGAGGCTTGACTAGAGTGGAGTTATTATTATAGTGCCATTTATTCCATGGAGCTTTACATGTGAAAAGGGGTATAAATAAAAAAAAAAAAAAAAAACAAGTACAATAATCTTCAACAAAGCAAATCACCAACTGTTACAGGAAGAGAGAAGACCCTGCCTGCATGGGCTCACAGTATACGAGTACAGAGTTGGTCATGCAGCGGTTTGTTGTAGGCTTGTCGCAATAGGTGGGTCTTCAGGTTCTATTTGAAGGTTTCCACAGTAGGCGAGAGTCTGATATGTTGGGGTAGAGAGTTCCCAAGTAGGGGGGATGCATGATAGAAATTTTGTATGCGATTGTGGGAAGAGGAGATAGGAAGAGAGTATAGAAGGAAATTTTGTGAGGATCGGATATTGCGTGCAGGTAACAAAGTCACAGACGTATGTAGGAGACAGGTTGTGGATGGCTTTGTATGTCATGGTTAGAGTTTTGAACTGGAGTCTCTGGGCAATGGGGAGCCAGTGTAGGGGTAGACATAGAGAAGACAATGGGAAATAGCAGAGGGACAGGTGATTAGTCAGGCAGCAGAAATTAAGATATATTGGAGGGGTGCGAGAGTGTTAGAGGGGAGTTGTCACGCTGGGTGAGGGAGAAGATAAGTGCACAACAAAGGGAAGAGGTTGGGGGGGCCCAAACACTAGGAAAGAGGGGAGTGGAGACTCCTAGGCAGATCTGACAACACCCCGTCTGCCCTTACGTCCCTAAATAGGTTCCGCACCTATCACCGAGAAGAACCTAATCTCTGACTGCCCCTAGCAATAGGCCCTGGATAGTGAGGGGACAGTGTTAGCACTAGTAAGCCACCACTACAACTAAAGACAAAGCAGGAAGACAAATGAGGGAATACACTTAGCTTGAGACAACACAAGAGAGCTCACACGCCAGCAATCCTCCAGGAGGCTGCAAGAAGAAACTAGCCGACTTCTAGCACTTCCAACAGACAAAGGTAAATAGTTATCACCAGCACCTTGCTGAAGCGACTAAAGGTATTTAAGGCCTCTTTCACACATCAGTTTTTTCCAATCAGCTGCAATCCGTCAAAGTTGTAAAAAAAACTGATCCAGCTCAGATTGTGAAAAACTGATGGATTTTTTACGGATCCGTTGTAGCAGCTGTAGCTTGAGGTAAACTTTGTCCCTTGTTCTGAGAGATTTTTTTATGTGTCAGAATGGAAAATGCAGCTGTAGGGGTTAAATTAATGCTCAGCTTTAAAAAAACGGAATCCGTCGCAGGATTCCGTCTTTTGACAGACAGCGACGGATCCTGCGCCCATAGGCTTCCATTATAGCCGACGACGGATGGCGCTGGATCCGTCGCTGCCCGACTTTTCGAAGTACACAAAAAACATTCCTATGTCTGTTTTCTCCGGCCGACGGACAAAGACTTTCCGACAGATCTGTCGAACGATGAAATGTGCGACCATCCGTCGCAATCTGTCGCTAATACAAGTATATGAAAAAAATGGATCCAGCATCATCATTTGCTGGATCCGTTTTTTTTCACAAACGATGGATGTGACTGATGGCAAAAAACTGATGTGTGAAAGAGGCCTTAAGCCTCCAGCAAGGGTGTGAAATCAGCAGCAGACGGTGGAGATCACCGTTTGGTCCTAGAACGATATCTCTCCACAGCAGAAATGCAAGAGATGCAAGATTCACAATGTGCCTGCAGAGCCAGGCGCAGTGACCTTCTACAGCCGGATCCAGAATGACTGTCACACACGTGACAGGAGACCACAAAGCAGGAGGTTTGCAGCAGTCGACGCAGGAGATGAGGGCACTGACTAGTGTTTTGCAGATTCTTGGGTAAAGCAAACCTGTCAGAAGGATTTTGCTGGGTAAACTACAAGCATTGTCAGGTTTGCAGTGTTAAACTGATTAAAATGATGCCTGAGGTGAAGAAATCTGTCTTGTAGTTCTTGTGTGATTAGTGTTAGAAGTTTTCATTTAATGATACACTCGTGCTATGGGGCGGGACTCTAGGCAGTCTTATCTTCCTACTCGAAGCCAAAGAAACCAAGGAAAGATCTACACCCAACTGCCCCAAAGCACAAACATTTTCTTCATCATAGAGACAGACTGTTTGTGCTTTGGGGTGGCCTGTAGACAGATCTTTCCTTGGTTTCTCTGACTTATAGTACAAAGATGAAACTCTGCCTACAGTCCCGCCCCAAATCTCATTAACTGAAAACTTCTAACATTGATTACACAAGAATCACAAGATGGATTTCTTCACCCTAGGTATCATTTTAATCAGTTTAACACTGCCAGCCTGACAATTCCAGTAGTTTACTTAGCAAAATCCTGACGACAGGTTCGGTTTAAGGAATATGTGGCTCCGGTAATTATTTTTGAGTCACTAGGAAGTAGAAATGGCTTGGATATCTAGTTTGAAGGAGATATCAGAGTCAAGGTTTACCCCAAGGTAGCGAGTTTGTGTGACTGGGGAGAGTAAGCAGCCACTGAAGCGTGCACCCTGCTGCTTCAGTCAATGTCTCTGCTTTTTTCGTTGCATAAACTTTGAATCGACCAGCAGGATTGAGTGCTGATACTTTTCCACTTCTACGAGCCAACATTTTGCGATTTAGGTGACTAGAGCCCTCGTTCTGGAGGTTAGTCAAGGTAGCAGAAGTTATAAAAAATGATGTAATAAACTAGTAGACTATGGCATTCCATCTAGTGATATCCAGTTAAAAGCCATGTAGTTAAAATTAGTTTATAGGTGACATATGGTTGTTCACAATTTGACACACAGATATTTTGAAAAATATACCCTCACTAGCAAATATGATGTATAAAATTTGGTTTGTATGATTATTCCACTACAATAGTAAAAACTGGAAGAACTTGAATGGCTGTTAAATGCCATGTGTTTAACAGGTTGTTAAACTCAGGTCATGGCACTCAATCTTTCAATCTGATCTTACAGGAAAAATCATGTCAAAAAGTCAGAAAGAATCCAACATTCACAAGGTAAAGATCCTGCAGACATACTGGGCGAAGGACATGACTGAAAAGATAATAGAGATGGGCGCGATCTGCACAGGAAAAGTGCTGGAACAAGTGGAATATTACGACACAGAACTATATGATCTTGCAGTCAATGACTCTTGGCTCAGCAAAACAGGGAAAGCATGGCAACTGATTACTGACAAGGTGAAGGCCACGATGCATGAAATCCCCAGTCCTGACAAGACAACCATCAGGACAAAACAAGTAATCTCTGATGTCCCAAAAACAGAAAGTTTCCCAAGCTCTAAAACAAAACCAGATTCTGGTCTGAATAGAATTGCAGACCTTGAAACATCGAGAAATGTAATGACCCGCTATGAACTGGTACAAGAAGAAGAAATAATTGCATACCTGTCCCGAATCTTACAAATCCATGTTGAGTCAGACAATGCAAAGATAGGCAACTTTTTGGAAAAAGCTGGGATTCAAAAATATACCACTGTACACAATGTCACACAGGAGACTTTCAAGCTAAGGGACATCTACACATTGGTCATAAAGGCAGATGAGGTCTCCACAAATAAGTCTGCGGTGATATCTATGGAAGTGGAAATAGACAATGTGACCAAAGGATTTCAGAGGATTGAACAGCTTGCAAATGAACTAGACCTCCAAGCACAACATGTTCAACAGCCATAGGCATCCAACGAATGAATCGTACCCTCAATGAAAGAAGTCTACAATTGCCATTTGCTATCAAAAAGTAACCCTTCAGGATACATCTTGTCTTCTCCACAAAACATGAATAGCAGCTTTCCTGTAATTGGTTAGGAACTTCCCCCTTCTCGTCTGGTGGATTCATGGCTGCTGTGTTTTTATGTTTTGTGTCCTTGGACTATCATACCCTAAGGGTGAATTCACACATGATGGAAAATTTAGACGACTGAAAATCCAATTATCCAAATAACACGGTGCATGGTTTCCTGTACGCATTCTTCATAGGAACCCAATGAACCCAGAGTGAGCTCCACAGGAAGGATTTTTTATACCAGGTGTGTAATGTACTGTACATTTAGTGCCAATGTATTCAGCTTAGAAGGGGTGTAAAAGGAGACAACACTTTGAAGTTTATAGTCGCGTCTTGTAAGACGGCAACCGCTAATCCTTCAGTTGGAACTGGTGTTAGAGCATCCAAAATGCAACGTAGCTTTATTGAACACAGACTAAAAAAAAGTTTCTCATATTACAGAATCCTTTTATGAACGGTCAGCTGTGAGAAAAAGGTCCATCTTCTTCAGGTAGATAAATGGGACAATTGCAGATATGTGTGTAACAAATCAGTCATGTGTGGAATACACATCAAACTATCTTTTGTAGTATTGGGGCCAACTCAAGCCTATTAGGGTATATGCACACGATCAGTAAACGCTTCAGGTTGGATGCTGCATACTTGTGCAGCTTCCAGATGTTACAGCATAGAGGATGGGATTTTAAGAAATACCATGTCCACTATGCGTTCAGAGACGCCCGCTGCTCAACGGCGGACACTGATATGTGGCGCTTCTTTCCAGATCACAGCATGTCTATTTCTCATGGGGATACAATGTATTGGACGCGGTGAATCTGAACGGTTCAGTTAACACATTCGGACTCACCTGTGTTCCACAGACGGCAGCGCTTTGGACGCAGCGAACATTTACAGATCGTCTGCACATACCCTTAAAGTTGCAACGTATTCAGGTGTCTGGTACAACCTTCCTTCATTCCTTCTGCAGGTTCACCGGCTGTCAATCAATACTGTCGGGGCAAAGCTATGCAGCAAAACTGTCAATAGACCGGTGTTCCCAACTAAGTGGCTCTGCCTAGGTTTCCAGAGCACCTCATTTTCATAAAGGTTTTCTCCGAAACTTTCAAGTGAATTTTAATTTTCAAATAATTTTTATTGAACTTTTCATTATTAATAATAGGAAAGGAGGGGAAGGGATAGGGAGGTAAGAAACGGGAAATTTTAAAAAAAAATTAGAGAACCCATTAACATGGATTAATTGTAGCCAAAATGTGTAAGTGTAAAATACAAAAAATAAGTACATAGAAATCACTTACAATTATATAATAACACAGTACACAATAAAATAATATAGTCTATCTAACTATACAAAGTCAAACTAAGAATAACTAATAAGTTACCAGACCCAGAACAAAACAAAAATAAAAAACACACATTTCTGGTTCAAAGCCCCATGTATTTAGCGTTCCATTTGTCCCATTTGTTTTTTATTTATTTACTAAGCAAATCATTGTTAACAGCAAATCTATATTCCAGCTGACTATGTTGTCGGAGGGCATCCAAAATAATAGAAAAATTAGGGACGTCCTCCTTTTTCCACCAGCAAGCCAAAAGGTTTTTAATAACTAAAAAAAATGAATTATGACGTACTTAAACGTCAAATCCATATCTTCTAGATCAAGACAGAATAAAGCCATGTGAGGAGTGATGGTAATCTTATGACTTGTTAAGGCGTTGATGTGCAAAGTTGTTTCTCTCCATATACTCTTTAATTTTTGACAGCTCCAAAAAATGTGAAGCATATTGCTAGGGAAGCCACAACCCCTCCAGCACAGAGGGGAGCTATCTGGGCTAACATGAGCAAGGCGTGTTGGGACATAGTACCATCTCAACAAAACCTTAACATAAGATTCCTGTAAAGACATAGCAATTGTGGAGTTATAGGTGTTTTTAATAGCTTGTTTCCAATTTTCAATTGGGAAAGACGAGTTGAAGTCAGTTTCCCACTGAATAATATAAGCATTTTTAAGCAGGTTGATGTCTTTGTTAAAAAAATTATAGATGTTTCTAAGGCTCCAAATCGTTTTGTGATTAGGATTCCCAAATAATAAAAGAGAAGACTTTTAGGTTGATATGTTTAGTTTTAAGTAAGAATTGAATCTTCTCTTTTAAAAAAAATAAAAGAATAAAATTCTGAAGAAGGCAATCCATATATCCTTTTAACATCGCTAAATGTCAGAAAGGTTGAACCATCATAGATGTTGCCCACATTTTTAACTTTAACGTCTACCAACATTTAGGTAAAGAGAAATGAAATATTGAGGCTAAGATTTGCAGTGAAAAATCCTTAATCTGAGTCTCTCTGTCTTCCCCTCTAAGGCTGTGTGCACACGCTGCGGATTATGTGTGGATTCATCCGCGCGGATTTTGTAAAATCCGCAGGTGAAACCGCAGGTCAAAAGACCTGCGGTTTTACCTGCGGATTGCTCTGCGGTTTTGCCCTGCGGTTTTTCATCTCCTCAATGGAGGAGATGGCAAACCGCAGGAGAATCCGCAGAAAGAATTGACATGTCAATTCTTTCTGCGGATTGAAAACCGCAGATAATCCGCGCGGAAAATTCTGCACAGTCTGCACTGCGGTTTTTGATTCCCATAGGGAATCATGGTACTGTACACCGCAGCAAAAACTGCTGCGGGTCTGCAGCGACCAAAACCGCTGCGGAACCGCAGCAAAATCCGCAGCGTGTGCACACAGCCTAACAGGCCTCGTAAGGCTCAACCAGGCAGATATGATAGACTCAAAAATTGGATGGGGGTGGTCTCTCAAAGAAGGAGTAAATAAGTACTTTAAATCTTGTAAAGATTTAGAGTTACTACAAAATAATTCAATATCCAGCCAAGCAGGAGAGGTAGCCCCCAGCCATACCTATGTTTTATAAGCCAAGATTGGTGATAAGCCTTTATGTTGGGGAGACCCATACCTCCATTCCTCCTATTCTTATGCAAAATATCTATAGCAACTCTAGCCTTTTTTCCTCCCCAAATAAAAATTTTAATTA
The DNA here is from genome assembly GCF_039654945.1 of Dendrobates tinctorius. NCBI lineage: Eukaryota > Metazoa > Chordata > Amphibia > Anura > Dendrobatidae > Dendrobates > Dendrobates tinctorius. Next base: position 38,309,732 of record NW_027361788.1, read on the forward strand.
AATTTTGGATTTTCCCTATTAATGAAGGTTGGATAGCCAATGGTAATGTCCTAAAAAGATATAAAATTTTTGGTAGAATAACGGATTTGACCATCAAAATTTTGCCCATCAGTGAGAGATCAATGAGGCTAAATTTAACAAAATCCCATGAGATTGTTTTAATGAGAGCATCTATGTTTGTTGGAATTATTTTTTTAAATTGTTGGTGATTATAATTCCCAAGTATTCAATACCAGTCTCTTCTCAGATAAAGTTCGTCAATTTTTTAAGTTTCTCAAGTGAGTCTTGGTCCATATTAAATTGAAGAATTTTGGATTTAGATGGGTTAACCTTAACCCCTTTCTGCCATCCGACGTACTATCTCGTCCATGGGACCTGGGCCCCTATGCCCATGGACGGGATAGTACGTCGGCGCGATCAGCGTCGCCCACGTGGTAAGCGCCGCTGATCGCGGCCGGGTGTCAGCTGATTATCACAGCTGACACCCGGCACAATGTGTCAGGGGCGGTCACGGACCACCCCCGACACGTTAACCCCTTGCACACCGCGATCAAACATGATCGCGGTGTACCGGGGGTTAAAGGGAAGCATCGGCTGGAACAAGTGGAATATTACGACACAGAACTATATGATCTTGCAGTCAATGACTCTTGGCTCAGCAAAACAGGGAAAGCATGGCAACTGATTACTGACAAGGTGAAGGCCACGATGCATGAAATCCCCAGTCCTGACAAGACAACCATCAGGACAAAACAAGTAATCTCTGATGTCCCAAAAACAGAAAGTTTCCCAAGCTCTAAAACAAAACCAGATTCTGGTCTGAATAGAATTGCAGACCTTGAAACATCGGTCAAACATGATCGCGGTGTACCGGGGGTTAAAGGGAAGCATCGGCAGGGAGGAGGCTCCCTCCGTGCTTCCCTGAGCCCCCCACGGCAGCGCAATGTGCAGCGCTGCTGCGGGGGGCTCCTTTCCTCCAGGCCCCCGAATCCAAGATGGCGATCTGTCACAGGACAGTGATGTCCCACCTGGGACTATTTAATAAAGTAAAAAAAAAAATAAAAAAAAGTGTTAAAATAATTAAAAAAAATCGCCAAATAAATTAGAAAAAAAAAAAAATATTCCCCCAATAAATCCATTTTTTGGAAATAATAAAAAAAAAACAATAAAAGTACACATATTAGGTATCGCCGCGTCCGTAATGACCCGCCCTATAAACCTGTCCCATTAGTTAACCCCTTTAGCGAACCCCTTAAAAAATAAAAATAAAAAACGAAGCAAAAAATAATGATTTATTATCATACCGCCAAACAAAAAGTGTAATAACGCGCGATCAAAAAGACACATATAAATATCCATGGTACCGCTGAAAACGTCATCTTGTCCCGCAAAAAACGAGCCGCCACACAGCATCATCAGCGAAAAAATAAAAAAGTTATAGCTCGCAGAATAAAGCAATGCAAAAATAATTATTTTTTATATAAAATAGTTTTCATTGCAGTGCGCAGTCTGCGTTTGGCGGCGCATGCGTCCTTTTGACGGTGCGCCGAGCACAACCTAAATGCAACAGGTTGCGTTTGGCGCTGCTCGGCGCCCTCTGTGATGAAGATAGGGGACGCACGACGCATGCAACGTCATGCGCCCGGAGGCAGAGATACCGGTGGAGGCGGGGCAGGGGGCGGGGCTTAGCGGCGGCCGTGCGCAGGCCGTCGCTGCGCTCAAAAGCGTGAATGTGAAACCGGCCTAAGGGTTAGGGCTAGGGCTCAGATTAGGGTTAGGGGTGTGTTGGGGTTAGGGTTGGAGTTATAATTGGGGGGTTTCCACTGTTTGGGCACATCAGGGACTCTCCAAATGCAACATGGCGTCTGATCTCAATTCCAGCCAATTCTGAGTTGAAAAAGTCAAATGGTGATCCTTCCCTTCCAAGCTCTGCCATGCGCCCAAACAGTGTTTTACCCCCACATGTAGGGTATCAGCCTACTCAGGACAAATTGCAAAACAATTTTTGGGGTTCAATTTCTCCTGTTACCCTTAGGAAAATAAAAAATTGGGGGCAAAAATATCATTTTTGTGGAAAAAAATGATTTTTTTATTTTCACGTCCGAGTGTTATAAACTTCTGTGAAGCACTTGGGGGTTCAAAGTGCTCACCACACATCTAGATAAGTTCCGTGGGGGGTCTAGTGTCCAAAATGGGGTCACTTGTGGGGAGTTTCAATAGTTTAGGTACATCAGGGGCTCTCCAAACGCACATGACACCCGCAGACCATTCCATCAAAGTCTGCATTCCAAAACGTCACTGCTTCCCTTCCGAGCCCCGACGTGGGTCCATACAGTAGTTTTCTCCCACATATGGGGTGTCAGCGTACTCAGGCCAAATTGGACAACAACTTTTGGGGTCCAGTTTCTCCTGTTACCCTTGGGAAAATGAAAAAATTGGGGACTAATTGATCATGTTTCTGGAAAAAATACGATTTTTTTATTTTCATGCCCTGGCATTATAAACTTCTGTGAAGCCCTTGGGGGTTCAAAGTGCTCACCTCACATCTAGATAAGTTCCTTAGTGGGTCTAGTTTTCAAAATGGGGTCATTTGTGGGGGGTTTCCACTGTTTAGGTACATTAGGGGCTCTCCAAAGGCAACATGACACCCGCAGACCATTCCATCAAAGTCTGCATTCCAAAACGTCACTACTTCCCTTCCGAGCCCCGACGTGTGCCCATACAGTAGTTTTCTCCCACATATGGGGTATCAGCATACTCAGGACAAATTGGACAACAACTTTTGGGGTCCAATTTCTCCTGGTACCCTTGGGAAAATAAAAAAATGGTGACTAAAAGATCATGTTTGTGGAAAAAATACGAATTTTTTATTTTCACGCCCGGGCATTATAAACTTCTGTGAAGCACTGGGGGGGTCAAAGTGCTCACCACACATCTAGATAAGTTCCTTAGGGGGTCTAGTTTCCAAAATGGTGTCATTTGTGGGGGGTTTCCACTGTTTTGGTACATCAGGAGTTTTCCAAACGCGACATGGTGTCCGATCTCAATTCCAGCCAAAAACGTCAAATGGCGCTGCTTCCCTTCCGAGCTCTGCCATGCGCCCAAATAGTGGTTTACCCCCACATGTGGGGTATCAGCGTACTCAGGACAAATTGCACAATAACTTTTAGGGTCCTGTTACCCTTGGAAAAATAAGAATTGAGGGTGAAAAGATCATTTTTGTGGAAAAAATATGATTTTTTAATTGTATGGCTTTATGTTATAAACTTCTGTGAAGCCCATGGGGGTTCAAAGTTCTCACCACACATCTAGATAAGTTCCTTAGGGGGTCTAGTTTCCAAAATGGTGTCATTTGTGGGGGGTTTCCACTGTTTTGGTACATCAGGGGTTTTCCAAACGCGACAAGGTGTCCGATCTCAATTCCAGCCAAAAACGTCAAATGGCGCTGCTTCCCTTCCGAGCTCTGCCATGCGCCCAAATAGTGGTTTACCCCCACATGTGGGGTATCAGCGTACTCAGGACAAATTGCACAATAACTTTTAGGGTCCTGTTACCCTTGGGAAAATAAAAATTGGGGTAAAAAGATCATTTTTGTGGAAAAAATATGATTTTTTAATTGTACCGCTGTACGTTATAAACTTCTGTAAAGCCCTTGTGGGTTCAAAGTTCTCACCACATATCTAGATAAGTTCCTTGGGGGGTCTAGTTTCCAAAATGGGGTCACTTGTAGGGGGTTTCCACTGTTTAGGTACATCAGGGACTCTCCAAACGTGACATGGCGTCGAATCTGAATTCCAGCCAATTTTGCATTGAAAAAGTCAAACGGCGCTCCTTCCATTCTGAGCTCTGCCATGCACCGAAACAGTGGTTCCCCCCCACATATCAGGTATCTGCGTACTCAGGACAAATTGCACAATAACTTTTGCAGTCCAATTTCTCCTGTTACCCTTGGTAAAATAAAAAAAATTGAACCTGAAGTATTTTTTTTTAGGAAAAAAAGTTAGATGTTCATTTTTTTTTAAATATTCAAAAAAATTCCTGTGACGCACCTAAAGGGTTAATAAACTTCTTGAATGTGGTTTTGAGCACCTTAAGGGGTTCAGTTTTTAGAATGGTGTCACTTTTGGGTATTTTCTATCATATAGACCCCACAAAGTGGCTTCAAATGTGATGTGGTCCTAAAAATAAAATGGTGTTGTAAAAATGAGAAATCGCTGGTCAACTTTTAACCCTTATAACTTCCTAACAAAAAAAAATTTTGGTTCCAAAATTGTGCTGATGTAAAGTAAACATGTGGGAAATTTTAGTTATCAAGTTTTTTGTGTGCCGTATCTCCGTGATTTAAGGGCATAAAAATTCAAAGTTGGAAAATTGCGAAATTTTCAAAATTTTCGCCAAATTTCCGTTTTTCTCACAAATAAACGCAAGTTATTTGAATGAAATTTTACCACTAACATGAAGTACAATATGTCACGAGAAAACAATGTCAGAATTACCGGGATCCATGGAAGCGTTCCAGAGTTATGACCTCATAAAGGTACAGTGGTCAGAATTGTAAAAATTGGCCCGGTAATGAACGTGCAAACCACCCTTGGGGGTGAAGGGGTTAAAGTATGAGACCTTTAGAAACAAGTCCAATTCCAAAGATAATGCTTCTATCGATCTGATAGGGTCTGTTAAAGAAAAAAATAAGTCATCTGCAAACAAACGTATTTTGTATTGTCGATGTTGGGTTTTAAAACCACTAATAAGATTGTTATTCCGGATTTTTTCAGCTAAAGGCTCGACAGCTAAAACAAATAGCAGGGGTGACAAAGGGCACCCCTGCCTCGTGCCGTTGGTCATTGAAAATTTATTGGATAATTGGTTGTTAATAAATACCCTTGCATTTGGGTTAGAATACAGAGCAAAAACAGACGAAATAAAGCTATCATTAAATCCAAACTCAAACAAAGTCGCTCTAAGATAGGTCCAGTTCAATCTATCAAATGCCTTTTCCGCATCAATGGTTACAAAAACTGATGGTATGTTGGAAGTTCTAATCATGTTTAAAATTCTACGAGTACCGTCTTGTGCTCGTCGTCCGGTTATAAATCCAATTTGGTCATTATTGACCAGATAGGGAAGCACTCTCCTGAGACGATCCGCAAGAATTTTTGAGTATATCTTTATATCTCCATTAATGAGAGAGATAGGCCTATAGTTTTTTACTAGTTCTGGGTCCCCTTTATCTTTTGGAATTAAAATGATAGACGCCTCTAACATTTCTCTAGAGAATTGTCCTTGAGTCGAGGCTAGATCGAAGACTTTTTTTTAAATATGGGGAAAGAATAATCGCAAAGGATTTAAAATAGTCATTCGAAACCCATCGGGTCCAGGTGCTTTATGAGATTTCAGGTTTCTAATGGTGTTACAAATCTCCAAAACCGAAAAAGGTTTTTATATATAGTCCAATTCTGAGGAGCTTATTTTGGGAAGATTCAGATTTGCAAAAAAAAGATTTTAAATCTTCTTCGTTAGGGAGTCGAAGAGTCATGGTTTAAATTATAAAGTTCGGAAAAAAAAGCTGCAAATGCATTAGAGCTATCCAAAGGATGGGATTTAACTTCTCCTGATGCTAGTTTAATTCTAGAAACCCTTCTATTGTTGCGATCCTGCTTCATCTTAGACATCATAAACAGAGTAGGTTTATTAGCTGAAGTGTAATTTTTGAACTCAGATGCTCTAATTACTGCATCATAATCAGAGATAATTACTGATTTTAAATCAGAACGTAGCTTTATTAATTCTACTTGAATCTCACGTGAGGGTTTTAATAAATTTCTTTGCAGTTCTTCTTTTGACCTTATTAGATTTTGTAACTCCACGATTTTTTCCCTCCGTTTCCTTTTAATCCTAGATGATAGTTGGATAATGGACCCCCTAACCACTGCCTTATGGGCATTCCACAAGGTAAACGGATTGATCTCTTCCGAACAATTCTCAGCGAAGTAATTATTAATCGTCTGCTCAATTAACTCTCTGCATTCAGGGATGTGAAAAAGAGCTGAGTTTGCTCTCCAGAGAAAACTGTTCTCTATAGGCCTTCTCAAGTTAAATTCCGCCCTAACTGGTGCGTGATCTGAAATTGATTTCTTCAGGATTTCGATCTTCTTGAACTTTAATAATGTAAAGATGTCCGTTAAAAAGAAATCTATTCTTGATGATGTTTTATGGGCATCAGAATGATGGGTATACTCTTGGGATGTTGAATTTAGGCACCGAAAGGCATCATAAAGTTAGTTTTGAATAATCCATCTACACAGAGTGATATTTTTGACGGACCATAGAAGATGAGTCCAAAAAGCTGTCCGGGACCATGTTGAAGTCCCCTGCTATAATAAGCTCTCCTTCTTTAACCTCATTGATCCCTCTTATCAATTTATTGAAAAAAGAAATATGTTTGCTGTTAGGGGCGTAAACATTAACAATAGTGCAGATTTTATTATTCAGGTAGCAAACGAGAATATGAAACCTGCCTTGTGGGTCCAAAACGTCACTTTCAAACAGAAAAGGGAGATTTTTATTAATAGTGATCACACCTGCCTTTTTAGTATCTTTAAGGGATTTAAACATGTGGGGAAAGTTTTTATTCTTTCAAGTGAATTTTTAAACTCATTTTAACACAATGTGCTCTACAAGGACCTGTGATATGGATTTCGGAACTGACGGACTCAATTTAAATTTTGGACTGATGTCATCATGTACCAAATCCTCTGCAATCCTACCCCTCCATCATCTTGAATTTAAAAATGCAATAATGGTAAAGAGTTGATTCTCACTTTAGATTCACAGTCTGTTTTAATACTCCCCCATATGGTACAGCTTTACAAACTATGAAAGCACTTTGAAAATAACTATATCTGGTGACAATATCCAATGTTACTACAGTATAATATTACTCCCAGCATTATACAGATAGCCGGCCACCACCGGCAGAAGTTTATATAACTAATTAAAATAAATTAAGATTTTTTTTTATTGTATAAAGCTTAAAACTAAACCTGTAAACTCATTTACGAGGAATCATCACTTTGAAGATACAGCACATTGCAGGTCCAGCCCTTGTATACTGGCTTGTATGCCAATATATAAGCTGGTCATGATATACAGCAGCTCTGTCCTCGTCTCAGAATAGATACTGGCATATCCAGAGAAATTAGAATCAGCAACCGAAGGAAAGCCAAGCCCATCTGCGAACCTTCCCCTAAGACGATGTCACCACGATCTCAGCCCTTATTATGACTAATGTATACAAGGTCAAGTCCACCATACATTTATGTAATAAAAATGCACTGTTTGTTTTTTTTTATAATTACTGTGGCTCTTATACTGGACACTCTGAATGACTCTGTACTGCTGGTACCCTTTAGGGTAAGTAGGTTTCTGCAGTAATTCTGCAAAAATCTGCAAGGTCATTTTCACCAAATCCCGTGGATTTTGTTGCTCATTTTCCCAGCGTAACTATAACTATTCTCACTAGGGATGAGCGAGTAGTGACTGTACTCGTTACGAGTAGCTTCTAATACTCGGGTACTCGTAACGAGTCCAATGTATGTATATGGGAAATGCGAGTAATGGGCAGAGACTATGTGTGCGGGGGTCTGTGGAACTGTGTGTGTGCGGGCTCTGCCGGGCTGATCAGGGGTCTGTGCAGGCTCTGCCGGGCTGATCGGGGGTCTGTGTAGCACAGACCCCCGATCAGCCCGGCAGAGATCGCACAGACCCCCGATCAGCCCGGCAGAGCCCGCACAGACCCCCGATCAGCCCGGCAGAGCCCGCACAGACCCCCGATCAGCCCGGCAGAGCCCGCACAGACCCCCGATCAGCCCGGCAGAGCCCGCACAGACCCCCGATCACCCCGGCAGAGCCCGCACAGACCCCCGATCAACCCGGCAGAGCCCGCACAGATCCCCAATCATCCTGGCAGAGCCCGCACAGGCCACCACACACACACGACACTGCATGGCCAGCCATTCACAGTAATGCCACAACAAAGGCGGCGGTGGATTTACTGTGATTGGCTGACACATGCCGAGCGGGAGATCAAAATATTGCGAGGTGAGTAGTGAAATTTACTCGCTAGGATTCGAGTACCACGAGTACCGCATTACTCGACCGAGTACCAAATCCTAAAGAGTATACTCGCTCATCCTCAATTCTCACCTTCCCCGGCACTCCTATCACAACAATTCCCTGCTTGGCCAGCAGCCTGTTCTGATGACACCTTGTCAGGTGACTGCAGCAGCAAAACAGTCGCTGATAGAGAGATCTAGAAAGTCCCAAACCTGTTTCCATAAAAGACCACCAGGGAAGGCGAATATGGTTCTTTTTTATTTCACACTTTGAGAATATTTTTTAAATCTCAAATTATCAGAAAAATTCCTGCATTGTGTGGATGAGAATTTGCTAAATCTCATGCACTTTGCTGCTACTTTGGATTTTACAACCAAAACACAGGCCAGAATCTGCAGCAATTCTTGTTCTAGCGAACGTATCCTTATGGCATTGGCTAGGGGGGCTTAAAAAAATTCAAACCCTAGCCATTTTTTTTTATATACAGAGGATTTGTCTTAACCCCCCAGTTTAAAGCAGTTTTAAAGGGAACCTGTCATGCCCTTTTTGTGTTTTAAACTGCCCCCAGTGTGACTAGGAAATCCGGCGGTTGCGCACTGCCCATCAGCCCCCCGTGCAGGCGCATTGAATCTGGGTGTACGTCCCCAGATTCTTTTCACAAGAGGCAAAATCGGGATTTCCAAGCCCATTGCCGTGACGTCAGGCCAGTCATGGCGATCAACAGTGCGGTGGCGTGAATAATTTTGAACAGGACAATGACTGACTGACTGAAGCAGTAAAAAGTGCCACCCCTATGAAAAACAAAAAGTATGTGATGCAATAAACTAATGATCTAAAGCGTTTTAACACATATATAATGGGAGCTGTACTTTGCGAAAACAATGGTTAGTGATGCACATTGCATCAACAACACACTGGAAGTAGTTTAAAACACAAAAAAGACATGACAGGTTTCTTTTAATGTGGCACCTGCCATAGTAACACAATATGGTATTAGGGTTTTAAAACTATGAAAAGAGCATTTCCAGGGTTTGCTTTTTAGTTCTGACACCACCAAACAATGCAGAATACACCCATATAATGTATATCCCTGTGGTTTAGATGGAAATTCCCTTTAAGGAGATTAGGTTATTAAACTACTAATTTTTTTTTTTTAAAAATCAGCTTTAGAAAAGAAGTAAAAGTTATGAATAAAGATAGCAGACAATCAGCAATGAGCCATTTGCAGCCTAAATTCATTTTCACAGCTAACACAAGTTATTTTACCGTTGCTATGGATTGATGCAAATGTGGCAGCACAATGTAAATGTAAGTCAATGGACCATAATGATCCCTAGAATAGCTGGAGTGACAAATAAATGCAGCTTCAAAGAAAATGTAGCTTGCATGTATTTTCAGACATCTGAAAATCCAAAACCTTGCATGTTTGCACTGCTATAGCCTGCTAAACAATAAAACTGCAGCAGAATGCACTGCAATGTGTATATGGGGAATTCCATAAACCCAGTAAGGAAATTCTGGTATTGCCTCTGGTTGTTGAACACTGCATAAAATAATTTCTTGCCCGTGAATCGTGACAATGGCCGTGGTAATCTCTAATGATTGTCTCAGCTAGGATTAATGTGAACATAACTAAACTCCACTGAACATGTAACATGGGCTCACTGGAGACAAGATCATGCAGCCAACAGATTATCACCATTTAGGCCGAATAAAGGAGATAATCCTCATTTTTAATCCAGATTTCTGAAGTGGTGGGTGAACAGCAGCTATGCTCTCCCAGGTGTCTGCACGTAACTAGCTAAGAGGGAGGCTGGAAAATCCGTGTGCAGATTGACCACCACCAAAGGTGAAAAATGAGGGTCATACTGGGTGTCATCATGGTTGATATTACATGTAAAACTATGGGAAAGCATTAACTTATGGACGTTTTGACTCTTGAGCTCCTCCGGCATTATCAGTAACAACATGTTTAATATCTGTAGTTCTCTAATGGTTGCAAAACGTGTCTACTTGTATTCATAAATTATTAGCCAAGGGCTACCCGCGACTTTTGGAACGACACTGGTTGCACAGCCAATGATCACAACGCAATGCAGGTGTACTGGGTGCCATTTAACCCCAAGGGGGCTGCGAAAAGCAAGCCAAAGAAAATACAACCAGTTCTGAATTTTGGTGACTTTGCTTGTCATGGTTTAACTGCTTTAAATGTGTGATATATCAGCAGCATAACATCATCTTTGGTCTTTGACCTGCGTTGCAGAGAGAGGTGCTGCCCAGCCAAAGACAACAGTTTGTGCCAAAATGTTACAGAAAGTTACCGTGAATGGGTAATTTGGATCAATAAATCCGATTAAAAAAAAAGATATGTCCCTGTGATTTGTTTGCGGACACATGGTCTGTAAAAAATACAAACCTGTGAATAGCACCATAGACTTTAATGAGTACAGCATGTATTTTATCAGTAAAAATCATGGATAGAACACATATGTGATTCATGGACATCTGAAAGAGGCCTAAAAGGCGCTTCTTGGAGCAGATTGGCTTGTAATTCAGACAGCTACATCCGTAATACGTGTGACATATTAGCAAAACACTCCACCTTTTTCCATGCATATAAAGAACAGCTCGTTCTGCTGACGCAACGCACTTTATTACGGCTGCAACTATATAAATGAACAGAAATTGTAAGCAAGAACCTGTAATGCTGTGATCGCCAGAAGTTCACAACTTATTGAGAAGGTATGCTCACTTTATTTCATACATAAGTGATTTTTTCTGCAACTTGGATGATATCTGTATGCTTACCATATTGTTTGCGGATCTATGAATTTGGTTTGAAAATCGCAAGATATATCTGTTTTTCTTTTTTCATGTGGCTCATGGCAAAAAAAACCCCAAACATCTGAAATGACCCAAAAACTTTGTGTCCACATGGTATTTGCTAAACAAAAAAAAAATTAGCACAGGTACAACAAAAACGGACGTGTCAACGAGGCCTTACATGGACACCTCCATAATATGTCATGTAAACTAATACAAATTTTCCTTCTAATGGATTCCTATATAAGAAAATTGGAGGCAAACGGAGTTACATCATGACCCCATATGATCCTATGAGCCCCATATTATGTCTGTGAAATGTAGTACTTATATGTAATGCCCAGGTGCTTCGGATACATACTCTATTAAGCTTACTTGGTAGCCTATTGCAATGATGCATCAATTGCAAAATAAAAAAAGTACAGACTTGGTATTATTGATTACAAGGATTCCTATGACTGATCACAGTTGTTAGTAGCACAGAAAACACCATGGGAGACGATTTGGTCCTATCCTGCAATATTATGGATGTGTTTTTTGCATAAATAGGAAAGGATTGTGAACTTATTTTCTGTATCTTTTGGAGTATTGAATGTTGTGTTTTTGGTTCTCCAATATTGCTGAAAATTTGATAAGTAAACCAAGCTAGAGAAAGCAATGAGCTCACTGTATTTTGTGTGTCCATCATTACATACTGTATTTAATTTTGGAAGGAAAAATCCATTAAATCCAACATATAAGCTGGCCATTCACAAGCTGTAAATCTGATATTTTACTAAATCAAATCAGTTTATTGTGGATGATCTCCCCTGTCAGCACCGGGTCACCAGAATTTTAATGAGTCATGCCAAATTGTTTATTATCATCCATCTATATTTATACCGCGCTGGGTGTGCTGAGCATCATTGACTCATGAAACAGAGCAGGTAATTAGAAGACGAGGTTTTGACTATGGGTTATTAGGCCAATTAGTCACAGTTTAGAAGAGAGGTGAAAGCTGGTTTGCAAAGTCCACAAGATGTCACTGAAGATTTGGATGGGAATATTTCTGTGTATGCAACATATTTATGATGACCTTGTAGGGGGCATAGAGAGTAGAATTTCAATATTTGCAGATGACACTAAACTCTGCAGGGTAATCAATACAGAGGAGGTCAATTTTATATTACAGGAGGATTTATGTAAACTAGAAGCTTGGGCTGATAAATGGCAAATGAGCTTTAATGGGGATAAATGTAAGGTCATGCACTTGGGTAGAACAAACAAGATGTATAATTATGTGCTTAATTGTAAAACACTGGGCAAAACAGTCACTGAAAAGACCTGGGTGTATGGGTGGACGACAAACTCACATTTAGTGGCCAGTGTCAGGCAGCTGGTGCAAAGGCAAATAAAATAATGGGATGCATTAAAAGAGGCATAGATGCTCATGAGGAGAACATAATTTTACCTCTATATAAGTCACTAGTGCGACCACACTTAGAATACTGTGTACAGTTCTGGTATCCGGTGTATAAGAAAGACATAGCTGAACTGGAGCGGGTGCAGAGAAGAGCGACCAAGGTTATTAGGGAACTAGGGGGTCTACAATACCATGACAGGTTATTACACTTGGGGTTATTTAGTTTGGAGAATCGAAGGCTTAGGGGTGATCTTATTACAATGTATAAATATATGCGGGGACAATACCAAGACCTTTCTAATAATCTTTTTACTCTTAGACCTGTGACAGGGACAAGGGGGCATCCTCTACGTCTGGAGGAAAGAAGGTTTAAGCATACTCACAGACGCGGATTCTTTACTGTAAGAGCAGTGAGACTATGGAACTCTCTGCCATATGATGTTGTAGTGAGTGATTCCCTAATAAAATTTAAGAAGTGTGAGAATCATGTGGGAATAGTGGATGAGGGCAGGTATATCTCACCCAGATTCCTTTCCTATGTGGCCTAGTCTGGTCAGTATCGCACCTGCTTACTAATGAATAATGGGAGGTGGATATAAAAGGATGCAAGGTGGTTGTGTGAGTGTCTCAGCCTGGGAACACAGAGAGCCTGTCTGTGTGAGAGACACACGTGAGTGGAAGCAGTGCCCACTGCAACTGTGGTTTGGCTGGACGGGAGAAGCCCGCCAGTTGGTAGTTAGGTTGTACTTTGTTTAGTTAGTGCCGGACAGGCAAGGATTTGTTTTATGTTTTATTTCTTTATGCATTGCTTTCACCATTAATAAACCTGATCCAGAGTCAGTTATACCTGAATCCCAGCCCTGCGCCTGAGTTTTATGCTGAACGCACGTGACCTTTGACCCCAGCAAAGGCGATCCCGGAGTGTTTTATCACAGAAGGGACTGGATGCCTTTCTTGAAAAGTATAATATTACAGGGTATATACACTAGTTTCCTTAATATTGCGTTGATCCAGGGAGCTAGTCTGATTGCCGTATGTGGAGTCGGGAAGGATTTTTTTTCCCCAATGTGAAGCTTACTGTTTGCCACATGGGTTTTTTTTGCCTTCCTCTGGATCAACATGTTAGGGCAAGTTAGGATAGGATATGGGTTGAACTAGATGGACTTAAAGTCTCCCTTCAACCTTAATAACTATGTTACTATGTTACTTTGATGGATCCAGCGGACTGACACAGTAAACATCAAGGTTACCCGTTTCTTACAGAAAGAATTAGTCTCTGAATAAAGATGAAAAGCATACAGACAGTAAGAAGTGCTATATACAGTACTGTAAAACTTGGATATTTACGGAGACATAATAGGGTCTCTGTACAAAAGCTGGATGTGTCGGTAGGGATGCACTAATGACACAATAACTCATGTGCAATGACACAAATACACATAATGTAAATTTGTACCCGTCAGTGCCCTGCAAACTGTGGACATTTTTGTGTAACTTGCTGGAGTCCCATTCTTCACATACCATACACCGATACAATGACTGAACGATAACCTCCTGAGGAAAATCTCACCTGTACACAAGGCCGAAACCTAGGTATTACATCTGCTTATACAACACTGACGTGTATGTTCCATATTCACATCAGCCTCTGACCTGGTAAAAGCTTATGGCATACCTTGTACTACTGACGTACACATCTGATAGCCATGTGTACGATAAGCGATAAGGCCAAACCACTAACATCACAAGGATGACATTAAAAAGGGGTTGTCGATCTTTGGGGATAATTTTTGTTTTTTCTTAACTTAAATTCATGTACTTGCAGCTAAATAAAAAAATTTGCAGTTGAATACTATTAAAAATGTTGCAATGCTTGCCTTCCATAACCCCTGTGATGCACTGTCGCCAGTTCACAGAATGCCAGATCTAGCTTATACTCCGATAACTCAGAGTTTGTAACTATTTTAAATGTCTTTTTCAGAACGCCTCTCAGCTTATTAATGACCACATAAAACTATGTTCCCATGATCATTTTTTGTGATTTTAAGGTGCGTATTGTCGAAAAAAATGCAAGTAACCTATTTTACTTAATGGTTGCAGAAATGGGCAAGGAAATCTGCAACATCAGAAGCTCATCATGGGAACGTAGTCTTACAAGTTGAATATGCAAGGAAGCAAAAAGTCTGCAAAAATTAACTGGTGCAAAATTGTTAAAACCGGAGATCAAAAACGATTTTAAAACCCCAAATACCAGTATTTAGGAAAAAAAATTCCTAAATGTCCTGATCCCCTACAACAAAGCGGCTCCTGGATTATGAAGGAGACCTGCTGATTGGTCAGTTCCAATCTACAAACCCTTTAATAGAAGAGAAAGACACTAGGGCTGGAGTCATTATTGCGTTCTGCACCCATTTCTTTTTTCCTTTTTTTCTTCAAGTGTCTTTTTTAATTTTTTTTCCTCATCTATTTTGAGCCTTTTTTTTTTTTTTTGCTTGAGCCATATTCAATTTTCCATGTGCACCTGTTTAAAAATCTGTGTCTTTTTTGTATTTCGACAATATTTTGAGGTTTTGTCATCACGGTGTTAATTGTGGCGTAAAAATTACTTGGCAAATGATTCTCCATATCAGTACAATGACAGCTATACCATACTTACACAATAATAAGAAAAGCAAAAACTATATGAGTTTAAAAAAAAATTTAATTTTGGAGAAAAACAAATTTGGCATGTGACAGGACTCCGGTATCCTCCTGCTGTGTATCACTGCGCTGCCGTCAGTGGTTACCGGAGTTCGTGCAGTCATTTGCAGCACCGCTGCGTGAGAAAATTCTCACACAGCAGTGGTGCCATGACAGCACGAACTTCGGTGACCTCTCAGTGTATCACCGAGCTGTGTAGAGAAATCACATCTCCAAATGTCACTGTTCTACACGCCAGATCGCCGTGGGACACTCGTTATTTAGGACTACGTCGGACCAGGAAGTATTTATGTTGGTTTATTTTATTTTTGTTGCAGGGGACGAGGGATTCGGGGATTAGGCAGTAAGTATGGTAAATTAAGATTAATTAAGGAGTCGGTGTGATTATTTCAAACAAAGGACTTTATGCTGGGTGTCTGTCCTTATTTACCATACTAGCTTAGCCCGTGCCAAATTTCCGTACAGTAAAACACAACAGATAATAGAATAGTAACAAACGAATTAAAGAAATGGCTATGACATGTGCCAAAATTATAAGATTGTATGTATATATATATAGCTCAAAGTGTGTATTATGTATGTATGTATGTACTAGCCGAAGAGCCAGGCGCTGCCCGGGCATAGTAACTAACTGTGGTTAGTTATAGAAAATTATAATTATCCTCCATCCCATAGTCCCGTGCCCATATACCCAACATACATATCCACGATCCCATAGGCCCGTGCCCATATACCCATCATACATATCCTCCATCCCATAGTCCCATGCCCATATACTCATCATATATATTCTCCATCCCATAGTCCCATGCCCATATACCCATCATACATATTCGCCATCCCATAGTCAAGTGCCAATATACCCATCACACATCCTTCATCTCATAGTCCCATACCCATATACCCATCATACATATCCTCCATCCCATAGTCTCGTGCCCATATACCCATCATACATATCTGCCATCCCATAGTCCCGTGCCCATATACCCGTCATACATATCCTCCATCCCATAGTCCAGTGCCCATATACCCATCACACATCCTCCATCCCATAGTCACGTGCCCATATACATATCTGCCATCCCATAGTCCCGTGCCCATACACCCATCACACATCCTCCATCCCATAGGCCCGTGCCCATATACCCATCATACATATCCTCCATCCCATAGTCCCATGCCCATATACTCATCATATATATTCTCCATCCCATAGTCCCATGCCCATATACCCATCATACATATTCGCCATCCCATAGTCAAGTGCCAATATACCCATCACACATCCTTCATCTCATAGTCCCATACCCATATACCCATCATACATATCCTCCATCCCATAGTCTCGTGCCCATATACCCATCATACATATCTGCCATCCCATAGTCCCGTGCCCATATACCCGTCATACATATCCTCCATCCCATAGTCCAGTGCCCATATACCCATCACACATCCTCCATCCCATAGTCACGTGCCCATATACATATCTGCCATCCCATAGTCCCGTGCCCATACACCCATCACACATCCTCCATCCCATAGGCCCGTGCCCATATACCCATCATACATATCCTCCATCCCATAGTCCCATGCCCATATACCCATCATACATATCCTCCATCCCATAGTCCCGTGCCCATATACCCATCATACATATCCGCCATCCCATAGTCGAGTGCCCAAATACCCATCACACATCCTTCATCTCCTAGTCCCATGCCCATATACCCATCCTCCATCCCATAGTCCCGTGCCCATATACCCGTCATACATATCCGCCATCCCATAGTCCAGTGCCCATATACCCATCACACATCCTCCATTCCATAGTCAACCATTATGACATCATGAGCGGCGGGGCTTGCAACCTATGATGACATCAGCGTCGCCATGGCAACCATTGTGACATCATAATGAGGGGCGGGGCTTGATACGCACACTGTTTCCCCAGTATGCAAATAAGGACATTATGACATAATGAGGGGCGGGGCTTGACGCGCACACACTTTTTCCCCAGTATGTAGATAGGGGCAAAATTGTTTGGTGAATTGGAACGCGCAGGGTTAAAATTTCGCCTCACAACATGGCCTAGGACGCTCTCGGGGTCCAGACGTGCGACTGTGCCTAATTTTGTGGCTGTAGCTGCAACGGTGCGGATGCCTATCCCGGACATACACACATACATACACACACACATACATACATAAATACACACTTTGAGCTTTATATATTAGATGTGTGTGTGTGTGTGTGTCTGGGATAGGCATCCGCACCGTCGCAGCTACAGCCACAAAATTTGGCACAGTCACGTGTCTGGACCCCGAGAGCGTCCTAAGCTATGTTGTGAGGAGAAATTTTAACCCCGCGCGTTCCAATTCACCAGGGCTGTGGAGTCGGTAAGCCAAACCCGCGACTCCGACTCATCAATTTCCCTTACACCGACTCCAACTCCGACTCCCACATATATTGCTTATATTTAGGTGAAAAATGTATACTAGTACAATGTGAACATCAGACATTAAATCATTTTTATGATACAATAATCAAGATATTTAGATAGAGCATAATATTTATTGGAATACAACTTTAGAACACAAAAAACTAATAAATTGTAAACATGTAATACACTACGTATATATATATATGTAATCGATATTATATATATATATATAGTGTGTGTATATATATATATATATATATAACACTATGTAATAAACTATAAGTGGCAAAAAACGGTTTTCAGCAAAAACATACTAAATAACATTTGTGCAGTCTATGAATTTGTTCTAAGAAATAAAATTGCCTCCGTCAGATCCTCCTTCATAGATGACCTCAAATCTGACCTAATAATTTTAAGGCTAGAGAGCAACCTTTGTACAGTAACTTGGGTTGGAGGCAAAGCCGTAACCACATGGGCAACATCTCTAACAATTTCCGGGTATAAAGGAATTGCCTCATGCACAGTCAGTTTTGATGAACGGTTTAATTTTTCTATTTCTTTGAGAACAAGTTAAACATTTTGATGAAATATGGTCAATCTGCTTGCTATAGGAGACAGAGTGAAATCTTTTTCCTTGCGGCAAAGCTTTGCCTGCTCCATGTCATACAAATAATTGTCAAAGTCAAACTCCTCATTTGATGAGGATGAAGATATGGCAGGAGTAGCACTGTCAGGACCCGAGTCCTCTTGCACCTGGCAGTCCTCCTGTAGGCCACTCTTCCTAACTGCTACCTCAGTCAGAGTGTCTTTTCCTTTAGTAAGCTGTTGATCATCAAGGAATATACGATGACTTGGGTCCACATAAATAGCTGCCAGAAAAATTTTATTTTCCAATAGCTGTATCTCTCTCCGTTTCATTGAAGCAGAAATGCCATCTACGATTAAACAGCAAAATAGCAAGTTCTTCCGCTCCCTCATGAAAATGCCAGGAGTTAAATCCTCAGCTTGTAATTTTTTTAGTCACAGTAAATGGGTGATTAAGCAATTACTTCAATTCAGCCACCTGTGTCCATTGACCTTCATTTAGGGTTACCTGAGGGTTCGCCATATCTATAAGAAACGGTTTTTGTTGATCAACAATTGCCCTTTTCCAGCATGTCTCTTGAAGATGGAATCAATTTTAGGGGTTCTGGCAGCAATAACCAATTTCCTCACTTTTCCAATCAGATTTCCAGCATGTCCCTCTTGCAGACTATCTCTTATTGCCAGCTGCAGCGTGTGCACAACACAGCGCATGTGATGAATAGGAAAGTGTTTTGAAGCAGCTTCAACAAGATCATCTATTTCTACAGTATAATTTTGCTGTTCTTCTGTAGTAATATCTGTTTGTTCCTCAGTTACATGAACAGCACTGTGGCCTTCCATCTCAAACATACTGAATCCTAAATGTTCCTCTAGCTGTTTTTCATTACTCTCATTCATCAGTGTAATTGTACTTATGTTTGAAGGATTGTCCGGTACAATAGCAAGAACCTGTTCTTTTTTGAGTTCATAATCTTGCAGAACTTTTTCCACTAAGGCCTGGAGAAACTGGCTGCTGTGATGAGCTTTAGTATCTTTTACTGCCAGCGTGTTGGTAACAATTTTTGTTGTCACAAACATATCGAACATTGATGGCAAAATAGTTCACTCTGTGACGTGTGCAGGCATCCATTTTAAGAAACATGAAGCATCTTTTGAGAGTCTTTTTAAGATCTTCCTTTTGTTTAAGGGCTTCTTCAATCACTAATTTTCTAATACTTTCTCTTTCCAGAGAAACACCAAGTTTGGGGGTCATTTCTCCATTAAGAGCTGTAAAAGCTGGTCGTGCAAATGTTAATGGTACACCGTCCTTCACAACAAGCTGTATGAGCTGTCTTTTAGACATATCTGCTGTCATTGTTACAGTAACTTTGTCACTTACAAAATATCTTGCTAATGATGTTTGAGACGCTCTTTCCTCCTCCTTTGCCTGGCAGGAAGTGTTAGTCTGTGTGCTACCCAGCTTTCATTCTTTTTGGTACAGATAAGATATGGAGACAGATATGGATAAATGGATAGATAGAGCAGATTTCTAATCTGCTTTTGATATTGAAAACATTATCTATGAGCTCAAAAACCTTTCAGGTGATGCGGTTTTTTAAAAATCTGTTCGGCTTTTGCAGCTGAAAAACGTATCCACAAAAAACGCAGCAAAAATGCTGTGTGTGAATGTAGCCTTAGATCAAGAAAAGAACAGCCATTTATAGGGCATTTCATAACTTTCCCAAATTCCTATGAAAAAATATTCAGTACATTCTGCATTGAACTACTGTATCCAATTTATTATATATTTTAGGAGTCAGAGTCGGTCCATTTTATACCGACTCCAACTCCGACTCCACCAAAATGAGCATCGACTCCGACTCCACGACTCCGACTCCACAGCCCTGCAATTCACCAAACAATTTTGCCCCTGTCTACATAATGGGGAAAAAGTGTGTGCGCGTCAAGCCCCGCCCCTCATTATGATGTCACAATGCCCCTATCTACATAATGGGGAAACAGTGTGTGTGTATCAAGCCCCGCCCCTCATTATGATGTCACAATGGTTGACTATGGGATGGAGGATGTGTGATGGGTATATGGGCACTGGACTGTGGGATGGAAGATATGTATGACGGGTATATGGGCACGGGCCTATGGGATGGTGGATATGTATGATGGGTATATGGGCACGGGACTATGGGATGGAGGATGTGTGATGGGTATATGGGCACTGGACTATGGGATGGAGGATATGTTTGACGGGTATATGGGCACGGGACTATGGGATGGAGAATATGTATGACGGGTATATGGGCACAGGACTATGGGATGGAGGATGTGTGATGGGTATATGGGCACTGGACTATGGGATGGAGGATATGTATGATGGGTATATGGGCACGGGACTATGGGATGGCGGAGATGTATGATGGGTATATGGGCACGGGACTATGGGATGGCGAATATGTATGATGGGTATATGGGCATGGGACTATGGGATGGAGAATATGTATGATGGGTATAAGGGCACTCGACTATGGGATGGCGAATATGTATGATGGGTATATGGGCATGGGACTATGGGATGGAGAAAATGTATGATGGGTATCTGGGCATGGGACTATGGGATGGAGGATATGTATGATGGGTATATAGGCACTGGGCCTATGGGATGGTGGATATGTATGATGGGTATATGGGCACGGGACTATGGGATGGAGGATAATTATAATTTGTTATAACTAACCACAGTTAGTTACTATGCCCGGGCAGCGCCGGGCTCTTCAGCTAATATATATATATTTATTAATATTTAAATGACTATATATTATCTGTATGAGGGGTTGAATGTCAGACCATTCGGTATCTTAAACAAACAAAAGCCGGATAAGATGGAAGGGGTTGTATCAAACAAAATTATAAATTTTCAAATATATGAATAAAAAGGGACATGCAGCATAACATATAAAAAATTTAGTTTTATTTGACAATCGGTAGTAAAATAACACTGGATAAATTAAAAGCACACCATAACCAAATATATTAGTTTAATAAAAGGCCCACTCAATTATAGTCTACCATATAAGTCCCAATAAGTACATGCACGGACTGCATATAATTTATAAAGAATATGAAATATATTTTTGTACAAAAACATTTTATATATACAAATCGAGTGTCACAATGGGTAACCAAATTCAATAAAAAACTAAGAATATATATGAAAAACATATATAAAGCACAAGGTGCCAACACTTAAATTAGAGGAGCCACGACAGGCAGCAAAGAAGAGGACGTCACCGTTAGAAGAAGGGAGGCGCCGCAGCGCAACACCCATCAGACCAAGACCAGACAGCCCCCCCGGTGAGTATAATCCAACTCATTTTTCTTATCTTTCAGGTTACATTGGGGGCTTATCTACAGCATTACAGAATACTGTAGAATACTGATGTCGGTGCCGGCAAAAATGGGGTGACAGATTCCCTTTAAAAGTTAGTAAAAAAGTAAAATGAGCAAATGGAAAAGTCTGGGCACTCTTGGAGATTTGTGTGCTCAGATATCTTTGACCAAGGTTTCAGATCTTTATTGGCCTGTTACAGTTATGGCTTGTCCACTATCATTGTTAGGAAAGGCCAGGTGATGCAAATTTCACAGCTTTATAAAAACCCAGCCTCCGTTAACCTTGAGCCAAAAAACAGAAGCCATTGGTTCTTCTAAGCCACTGCCTAGTACTCTGAAATTGAAAATGGTGAAGGGTCACAAAGCAGGAGAAGGTTATAAGAAGATAGAAGTTTGGAATGTAATTAACAAATGACAGATAAGAAAACAGTGGAGGTCAAGATAAGGTCTAGAAGCCCAGGCAATATTTCAGTGATAGCTCCTAGGATTGCTAGAGAGGCAAATCAAAATCGCCGATTGGCTGCAAAAGACCTTCAGAAAGATTTAGCAGTCTATGGAGTTGTGGTACAGTTTTTGAATTTCCACAAAAACTTAAAACAACCAATACATTTTGTTCAACTTCACAATTGTGTTCCACTTGTGTTGATTCTTCACCAAAAATTTACATTCGGTATCTTTATGTTTGAAGCATGATATGTGGGGAAAAAGTTGAAAAGTTCCAGGGAGCAGAATACTTTCGCAAAGCACTGTATAATTATAAATATATACTGTATACACCGTGTGCAGAATTATTAGGCAAGTTGTATTTGAGAGGATTCTTTTTATTATTGAACAACAACTATGTTCTCAATCAACCCAAAAGACTCATATCAAAGCTTAATATTTTTGGAAGTTGGAGTGGGTTTTTTTTAGATTTGGCTATCTTAGGAGGATATCTGTTTGTGCAGGTAACTATTACTGTGCAGATGTAACGATCAACATGTGACTGGACTCAGCGCCTCCAGCAGGGCGAATTTATGGCACACGTGACCCTGGATACACCGCCTCCAGCTAGGCGAATTTAGATAATAATGGAACGTGCAGCTGGACACACCGCCTCCAGCTGGCAAATTTAAGAAGTACACGTAAAACTGGATACCCCGCCTGCAGCTGGCGAATTTAAATAATAAGTGTAAACACAGGGGCCAATTACAGTGGTGGGCCCTGCACTAGGGAATGGGGACGTGGAGACCTCCTGCACTCCCCTGAGCCAGTGACCCTGCACTCCTCAACAGTCCCTATGCCGGTTCCGCACCGGGCGCCGATCGGGAACCTAGAAACCCTGACTCACCCTGCACCTAGTCCCTCACTAGGGAATTGTTCGGTGCGGAAACTAATCCCACCACTGTACTAGAACACACATAAGGAAAGTCACAAGCAGGGATAAAGAAATACTTAGCTCTCTCTGTGCTAATGCTCCAGCACAGAGTCCACCACCAGATTGCAGCTCTCCTCCTGAAATGCTGCTACCAAGCTCTGTCAGAGCTGCAAGGAAATCCCCTCTGACTACTTCCACAACAGGGCTCAGACCGTGCTGCAAGGCGCTCTCTCCAGCTCCTTCCTCCACCAAGGTTGGTTGCAAATGAACAACTATCACCAACCCTGATTGCAACACCTGTGACTCTTTTATAGCAGAGCCAGCAATCACACCTGCATGATAAATGTGCACTTTAACTAAAGTGTAATACCACAAACCACCACCGGGGTAACTTAGACCAAATGACACCACGTGTAATGACCCTAATGGCCACCGGGGGCAATCGACCCACTTTGGCACCAAGCCAAAGGAAAAAAAGTTCACAATATACATTAAATTTGTCAGATCAAACTCCGATCATGACAGTACCCTCCCCTTAATGAGGAGCCTCTGGACCCTCAAGACCACTCCTCATAAGGGAAACACCTTGCAGCGGGGGACGCCCAGATCCAGAGTTTAACACCCCCACTACCTGAACCTCAGGTTTATGACAAACGAGTACCGTTGGTATTGGCAATGTATGTTCTGGAGGTACCACACATCTCCGAAGCGCCGACCTGGGGAACGAGTTGTGTATGTGTGTTTGGTATGAGCTGGTAAGACTCCACAACACACTTCCACTGGATGTTTTTTGGTGGCCACCCATACATGCTCGTTCACACACAGGTCCGGACCTGAACGTTTATTGCCACTCGTTCGTTTGTCACCACTTGGAGAACTCTTTCTGGAATTGACAACAGAGGCGGCCGCCTGTGTCACGACACTCACACCCCCGCACTTCACCATGGGGTACACCACCCTCCAACCCTTTCCACCACGAGGTCTGCGCCTCACAGGGTTGGCTAGCGGCAAGGGCTGAGACTTGCCCCTACTCTCCTGCAGCACATCCGCTGCTCTCCCTGGAGAGGAAGGGGTCCGTTGAAGAGAGACGGCAGAGACAGTAGTCCCTAGGCAGCAGCCCTCACACGACTGCCCCCAGCTGACTACTTCCCTCGCTCGCCAATCTATCACCGGGTTGTGTTTTTTCAGCCAAGTGAAGCCTAAAACGATAGGTACTGACATTCCCTCCAAGACGTAGCATGACAAGGACTCCTCATGATGTCCTATACGCAGATAGATGTTTTCTACGACTTGGGTAAGGCTCCCATGGCTCAGTGGAACAGAGTTAATGGCCTGGACGCTTATAGGTTGGGCCAGCGTCCTACACTTCAGGCCATGAGTCTGGACAAAGCGAGCATCCCGCCAGCCAACACTTCTGCTGACATGATACCTTGGGAGGGCAAAATGGAGGAAATGTACACTCCCTGGTCGTCTCCCTCCAAGCGACCAGGGGTATGCGGCTTCTGAGAAGACAGATAATTTGGCACGCAATGGGCAAGCCTTAAGGACATGACCAGTCTGCCCACAGAAAAAACATGCTAACACCACTCCCTGAACCGTAGGCAGGCCTGAACTCAACCCAACACTTCCTACTTGCATAGGTTCGTCCGGAGACTTGGCACGCACTGGGCAGGCTCCCATGAAATGGCCTGGCTTCCCACAGGAAAAGCATACCCCCCCATCACGGCGAACCGCAGGCAACCCCCTTTTAGTACCAACAACACTGGGCTGCTTGGGTTCCACCAACAGCACTGGTAGGTCCTCCCCCCTGGAGAGGACTACAGGGGGCACATTTTGTGTATGTCTTTCCCTAAGGCATCTATCCACCCGGATGGCAAGGGACATGGCGGCCTCCAGCGACCTGGGGGCGGCGTACTGCACCAGAGTGTCCTGCAACTTTGGAGACAGACCCTGCACAAATTGACTCCTAAGCGCAGGGTCATTCCACTGAATGTTAGTGGCGCACCTCCTAAACTCTGAGCAGTACTCCTCAGCAACCCGGGCTCCCTGTTTACACCTAAGGAGTCGGGATTCCGCCAGAGAGACGCCATCAGGATCCCCATACACAAGCGCCAAAGCCGCAAAAAACTCGTCCACGGACTCTAAAGATGGTGAATCGTCCGGCAGGGAGAAGGCCCAGGATTGGGGATCCCCCTTCAGAAGGGACATAATGATTCCAACCCGTTGCTCTTCACTCCCTGATGAACGAGGGCGCAGCCTGAAATATAATTTGCAGGTTTGCTGAAATACCAAGAATTGATCTCTCCCTCCAGAAAACCGGTCCAGGAGAGATATCTTGGGTTCTGGCTGAGCCTGTGCCTGAATCAAACCTCCAAAGCCTACCAACAGCTGCAGTTGCTGCACCATCTCACCACGCAGCCCCCTAATCTCTTCAGTAAAGGTCTGCAGTACCTGGGTAAAGGTTTGCATTAGGTCCATGACTCAGCAGAAAAAAAAGTTTTAAGGTTGGTGATAATGTAACGATCAACGTGTGACTGGACACAGCGCATCCAGCAGGGCGAATTTATGGCACACGTAACCCTGGATACACCGCCTCCAGCTAGGCGAATTTAAATAATAATGGAACGTGCAGCTGGATACACCGCCTCTAGCTGGCGAATTTAAATAAAGGTAAACACAGGGACTAATTACAGTGGTGGGCCCTGCACTAGTGAATGGGGACGTGGAGACCTCCTGCACTCCCCTGAGCCAGTGACCCTGCACTCCTCAACAGTCCCTATGCCGGTTCCGCACTGGGCGCCAATCGGGAAACTAGAAACCCTGACTCACCCTGCACCTAGTCCCTCACTAGGGAATTGTTCGGTGCGGAAACTAATCCCACCACTGTACTAGAACACACATAAGGAAAGTCACAAACAGGGATAAATAAATACTTAGCTCTCTCTGTGCTAATGCTCCAGCACAGAGTCCACCACCAGAATGCAGCTCTCCTCCTGAAATGCTGCTACCAAGCTCTGTCAGAGCTGCAAGGAAATCCCCTGACTACTTCCACAACAGGGCTCAGACCGTGCTGCAAGGAGCTCTCTCCAGCTCCTTCCTCCACCAAGGTTGGTTGCAAATGAACAACTATCACCAACCCTGATTGCAACACCTGTGACTCTTTTATAGCAGAGCCAGCAATCACACCTGCATGATAAATGTGCACTTTAACTAAAGTGTAATACCACTAACCACCACCGGGGTAACTTAGACCAAATGACACCACGTGTAATGACCCTAATGGCCACCGGGGGCAATCAACCCACTTTGGCACCAAGCCAAAGGAAAAAAAGTTCACTATATACATTAAATTTGTCAGATCAAACTCCAATCATGATAGTAACCTCCCCTTAATGAGGAGCCTCTGGATCCTCAAGACCACTCCTCACAAGGAAAACACCTTGCAGCGGGGACGCCCAGATCCAGAGTTTAACACCCCCACTACCTGAACCTCAGGTTTATGACAAACGAGTACCGTTGGTATTGGCAATGTATGTTCTGCAGGTACCACACATCTCTGAAGCGCCGACCTGGGGAACGAGTTGTGTATGTGTATGTTTGGTATGAGCTGGTAAGACTCCACAACACACTTCCACTGGATGTTTTTTGGTGGCCACCCATACATGGCCACCGGGGGCAATCAACCCACTTTGGCACCAAGCCAAAGGAAAAAAAGTTCACTATATACATTAAATCTGTCAGATCAAACTCAGATCATAACAGCAGAATTATTAGGCAACTTAATAAAAACCAAATATATACCCATCTCACTTGTTTATTTTCACCAGGTAAACCAATATAACACAAAATTTAGAAATAAACATTTCTGACATTCAAAAACAAAACAAAAATAATCAGTGACCATTACAGCCACCTTTCTTTATGATGACACTCAAAAGCCTTCCATCCATAGATTCTGTCAGTTGCTTGATCTGTTTACGATCAACATTGTGTGCCGCAGTCACCACAGCCTCCCAGACACTGTTCCGAGAGGTGTACTGTTTTCCCTCCCTGTAGATCTCACATATTATGAGGGACCACAGTTTCTCTATGGGGTTCAGATCAGGTGAACAAGGGAGCCCTGTCATTATTTTTTCTTCTTTTAGACCTTTACTGGGCAGCCACGCTGTGGAGTATTTGGATGCATGTGATGGAGCATTGTCCTGCATGAAAATCATGTTTTTCTTGAACGATACCGACTTCTTCCTGTACTACTACTTGAAGGTGTCTTCCAGAAACTGGCAGTAGGCCTGGGAGTTGAGCTTCACTCCATCCTCAACCCGAAAAGGTCCCACAAGTTCATCTTTGATGATACCAGCCCATACCAGTACCCCACCTCCACCTTGCTGGCGTCTGAGTCGGAGTGGAGCTCTCTGCCCTTTACTGATCCAGCCTCGGGCCCATCCATCTGGCTTATCAAGAGTTCGCTCTCATTTCATCAGTCCATAAGACCTTAGAAAAATTAGTCTTAAGAGATTTCTTGGCCCAGTCTTGACGTTTTAACTTATGTTTCTTGTTGAAAGGTGGTCGTTTTTCAGCCTTCCTTAGCTTTGCCATGTCTCTGAGTATGGCACACCTTGAGCTTTTTGATACTCCAGTAACATTGCAGCTCTGAAATATGGCAAAACTGGTGGCAAATGGCATCTTGGGAGCTTCACGCTTGATTTTCCTCAATTCATGGGCAGTTATTTTGCGCCTTTTTTATCAACACGCTTCTTGCAACCCTGTTGGCTATTTGCCATGAAACGCTTGATTGTTCGGTGATCATGCGTCAAAAGTTTGGCAATTTCAAGACTGCTGCATCCCTCGGCAAGACATCTCACAATTTTTGACTTTTCAGAGTCCCTCAAATCTCTCCTGATCCATTTTGCCAAAGGAAAAGAAGTTGCCTAATAATTAAGCACACTTTATATAGGGTGTTGATGTCATTAGACCACACCCCTCCTCACAGAGATGCAAATCACCTGATTTACATAATTGGCAGTTGGCTTTCAAGCCTATACAGCTTGGAGTAGGACAATATGTATAAAAAGGATGTTGAGATCAAAATACTAATTTGCCTAATAATTCTGCACACAGTGTATATACACACACACATATACAGTGGGGAAAAAAAGTATTTAGTCAGTCAGCAATAGTGCAAGTTCCACCACTTAAAAAGATGAGAGGCGTCTGTAATTTACATCATAGGTAGACCTCAACTATGGGAGACAAACTGAGAAAAAAAAATCCAGAAAATCACATTGTCTGTTTTTTTTTTTTCATTTTATTTGCATATTATGGTGGAAAATAAGTATTTGGTCAGAAACAAAATTTCATCTCAATATCCTTTGTTGGCAATGACAGAGGTCAAACGTTTTCTGTAAGTCTTCACAAGGTTGCCACACACTGTTGTTGGTATGTTGGCCCATTCCTCCATGCAGATCTCCTCTAGAGCAGTGATGTTTTTGGCTTTTCGCTTGGCAACACGGACTTTCAACTCCCTCCAAAGGTTTTCTATAGGGTTGAGATCTGGAGACTGGCTAGGCCACTCCAGGACCTTGAAATGCTTCTTACGAAGCCACTCCTTCGTTGCCCTGGCGGTGTGCTTTGGATCATTGTCATGTTGAAAGACCAAGCCACGTTTCATCTTCAATGCCCTTGCTGATGGAAGGAGGTTTGCACTCAAAATCTCACGATACATGGCCCCATTCATTCTTTCATGTACCCGTATCAGTTGTCCTGGCCCCTTTGCAGAGAAACAGCCCCAAAGCATGATGTTTCCACCACCATGCTTTACAGTAAGTATGGTGTTTGATGGATGCAACTCAGTATTCTTTTTCCTCCAAACACGACAAGTTGTGTTTCTACCAAACAGTTCCAGTTTGGTTTCATCAGACCATAGGACATTCTCCCAAAACTCCTCTGGATCATCCAAATGCTCTCTAGCAAACTTCAGACGGGCCCGGACATGTACAGGCTTAAGCAGTGGGACACGTCTGGCACTGCAGGTTCTGAGTCCATGGTGGCATAGTGTGTTACTTATGGTAGGCCTTGTTACATTGGTCCCAGCTCTCTGCAGTTCATTCACTAGGTCCCCCCGCGTGGTTCTGGGATTTTTGCTCACCGTTCTTGTGATCATTCTGACCCCACGGGGTGGGATTTTGCGTGGAGCACCAGATCGAGGGAGATTATCAGTGGTCTTGTATGTCTTCCATTTTCTAATTATTGCTCCCACAGTTGATTTCTTCACTCCAAGCTGGTTGGCTATTGCAGATTCAGTCTTCCCAGCCTGGTGCAGGGCTACAATTTTGTTTCTGGTGTCCTTTGACAGCTCTTTGGTCTTCACCATAGTGGAGTTTGGAGTCAGACTGTTTGAGGGTGTGCACAGGTGTCTTTTTATACTGATAACAAGTTTAAACAGGTGCCATTACTACAGGTAATGAGTGGAGGAAAGAGGAGACTCTTAAAGAAGAAGTTACAGGTCTGTGAGAGCCAGAAATCTTGATTGCTTGATTCTGACCAAATACTTATTTTCCACCATAATATGCAAATAAAATGAAAAAAAAACAGACAATGTGATTTTCTGGATTTTTTTTTCTCAGTTTGTCTCCCATAGTTGAGGTCTAACTATGATGTAAATTACAGACGCCTCTCATCTTTTTAAGTGGTGGAACTTGCACTATTGCTGACTGACTAAATACTTTTTTTCCCCACTGTATTATATATATTGTGAGAATCATGTGGGAATAGTGGATGAGGGCAGGTATATCTCGCCCAGATTCCTTTCCTATGTGGCCTAGTCTGGTCAGTATCGCACCTGCTTGCTAATGAATAATGGGAGGTGGATATAAAAGGATGCAAGGTGGTTGTGTGAGTGTCTCAGCCTGGGAACACAGAGAGCCTGTCTGTGTGAGAGACACACGTTAGTGGAAGCAGTGCCCACTGCAACTGTGGTTTGGCTGGACGGGAGAAGCCCGCCAGTTGGTAGTTAGGTTGTCCATTGTTTAGTTAGTGCCGGACAGGCAAGGATTTGTTTTATGTTTTATTTCCTTTTGCATTGCTTTCACCGTTAATAAACCTGACCCAGGGTCAGTTACACCCGAATCCCAGCTCTGCGCCTGAGTTTCATGCTGAATGCACGTGACCTTTGACCCCAGCAAAGGCGATCCCGGAGTGTTTTATCACATTGTGGTGGAGAACACGGGCATCACGTTGCAAGCATGAGCATGGAGGACGTGGTGAAAGCGCTGGTACAGTCCACCGCCGTCCAGCAAGAAGCTAATCGGGTGATGATGGCCCAGCTGAAGGAGTTGGTGGACATGACAGCTACCGATCGTTCGCTTCTCCAGCAGGTGGCGCAGCGCCTGGCAAGCCTACAGGA
This sequence comes from Dendrobates tinctorius, assembly GCF_039654945.1. Taxonomy (NCBI): domain Eukaryota; kingdom Metazoa; phylum Chordata; class Amphibia; order Anura; family Dendrobatidae; genus Dendrobates; species Dendrobates tinctorius. The sequence goes on from NW_027361788.1 coordinate 38,339,943, forward strand.
GGTTAATCTGGAAGCCGAGTCGAGAGTGATTCACGTGAGTCGGTACTGGCAGAAGATGACGACCGAAGATGACGTCGAGGCATACCTGACCACGTTTGAACGGACGGCGGTGCGAGAAAAATGGCCGAAGGCACGATGGGCCGGCCTGATTGCCCCGTTTCTTTCCGGTGAGGCCCAAAAGGCGTATTATGACTTGGAACCTGAAGCTGCGCAGGACTTTGACAAATTGAAATCCGAGATCTTGGCCCGGCTGGGAGTGACGACCGCTGTCCGTGCACAGAGAGTGCATCAATGGACTTATCAGCCGGATAAACCACCGCGGTCACAGATGTTCGACCTGATCCACGTGACGAAGAAGTGGCTACAACCCGAGGTGTTGACAGCGCCAGAGATAATCCAGAGAGTCGTCATGGACAAGTACCTGAGAGCTCTACCGCCAGCCCTGAGGAAGTGGGTAAGCCATGGAAATCCTACGACGGCAGATCAACTGGTGGATCTGGTTGAACATTACTCCGTGGCGGAAGGACTCCGAGACGACGCTACCCCACCTCGTTCTTCATCGTCTCCACGTGGAACCGGTAAGACTGTTCCAGGGAGTAGGGGAGAAGGAAAAATCCCTAAAACAGTGGGGGAGGAAAACGGGACTGCCCGCACTGCGAGGCCGAGAGTAACGAACTATGGTCTAAGCAAGGGGCCCGTTAGGTGTTTCCGCTGCCAAGAGATGGGACATATTGCTGCGAACTGTCCGGTCACTACTGAACCCATGCAGTGCGACGTCACAGACTCTAAAAACCGCATGTCTATGGTTGCACGGGTAGTGAGTGTGAATGCCGGTCAAAAGGATGTGGAAAAACACTTGTGTGATTTAGCTGTTGATGGCAAAAATGTGGTGGCATTGTTAGACTCGGGAAGTGTGGTGACTCTGGTGAAGGCCAGTCTGGTGTCAGCCCCGACTGGACCATCAGACAAATTTTCTGTAACGTGTGTGCATGGAGACACCTGTTCGTACCTCACCACGGTCATATGCATTACTACTTCCTATGGGTCTGTGCAACATAAAGTGGGACTCGTCCCGGCCAGGGCTGTGGAGTCGGAGTCGGAGCTCATTTTGGTGGAGTCGGAGTCGGAGTTGGAGTCGGTATAAAATGGACCGACTCCGACTCCTAAAATATATAATAAATTGGGCACAGTAGTTCAATGCAGGATGTGCTGAATATTTTTTCATAGGAGTTTGGGAAAGTTATGAAATGTCCTATAAATGGCTGTTCTATTCCTGATCTAAGGCTACATTCACACACAGCGTTTTTCCTGTGTTTTTTGAGGATACGTTTTTTGCAGCTGCAAAAGTTGATCATCTTTTTAAAAAACTGCATCACCTGAAAGGTTTTTGAGCTCATAGATAATGTTTTCAATAGCAAAAACAGATTAGAAATCTGCTCTATCTATCCATTTATCCATATCTGTCTATCCATATCGTATCTGTACCAAAAAGAATGAAAACCGGGTAGTACACCAATATATATTCTGTTCTATCTAAATATCTTGATTATTGGATCATAAAAATGATTAAATGTCTGAGGTTCACATTGTACTACAATAAATTTTTCACTTAAATATAAGCAATATGTGTGGGAGTCGGAGTCGTGGAGTCGGAGTTGGAGTCGGTGTAAGGGAAATTGAGGAGTCGGAGTCGGTGTCGGAGTCGCAGGTTTGGCTTACCGACTCCACAGCCCTGGTCCCGGCGTTATTGCATGATGTTATCCTGGGCCGGGATTTTCCCCACTTCTGGCAATTGTGGGAGAATCAGTTGATACCCCAGGGTAATAGTGTACATGATTCTTCTCCCAGGGCGCGTGTGGGTCCCGAACCCCTGGAAGAGGTCTCCCCGGAAGACTCTGGGGAAGAGTCTGCGGGAAATGACCTGCAGTTCCCGTTTTCAGTCATGGCGGGTGATACGGAGGAGACCGGGGAAGAGGAGGAGGCCGACAGCCGTCCACCTCCCCGTTTGCCGGATTTAGAAGTTCAGAAAGATGACTTCCAAAGCGAGCAAATAAAGGATCCTACCCTTTCTCAGGCTAGGACAAATGTAAAAGTGATAAATGGGGTACCCGTAGAACCTGGCTCTAGGCTGGCATATCCTTACATGGTTCTGGAGAATGATTTACTCTATCAGATAGAGAAAAAGGGGGAAGATACGGTGCAACTATTAGTCGTGCCAAAACCCTACCGGCGGCAGGTGCTGGACCTGGCCCACGGACATGTGATGGGAGGTCACCTGGGAGTCCAGAAAACCACCGAAAGGAAATTACACTGTTTTGTTTGGCCAGGCATGCATCACGATATTCGTGTATATTGTGAGTCTTGTCCTGACTGCCAAGCCTCTGCACCTAAGCCCCGGTTCTGTAGCCCTTTGGTACCTCTACCTATTATTGAAGTCCCGTTTGAGAGGATTGGGATGGATTTAGTTGGGCCCCTTCCACGGTCTGCACGTGGACACCAACATATCCTGGTCATCTTGGATTATGCCACTCGTTACCCAGAGGCCATCCCTTTGCGTAACACGGCCACCAAGACGATTGCCAAGGAACTGGTGCATGTGTTTAGTCGGGTCGGTATACCGAAACAGATAGTCACCGACCAGGGGACCCACTTTATGTCCAGGGTAATGAAGGAGCTCTGCCGGTTGTTACAAATCGAACCGTTACGCACATCCGTGTATCACCCTCAAACAGACGGGTTGGTCGAACGGTTCAATAAAACTCTGAAGCAGATGCTGAGAAAGGTGATAGACAAGGATGGGAAGAACTGGGACTATTTACTTCCGTACTTGCTTTTTGCCATCAGGGAAGTACCCCAGTCTTCCACGGGATTCTCGCCTTTCGAGTTATTGTACGCCCGACGTCCTCGCGGACTATTAGACGTTGCAAAAGAAACCTGGGAGGGTCAGGTCACTCCGTTTAAAACAGTGATAGATCACGTCACACAAATGCAGGAGCGTATTGCGGCTGTTATGCCTATCGTCAAAGAACACATGATACAGGCCCAAGGAGCCCAAAAAAGAATCTATGATAGGGGCGCCAAGATCCGTACGTTTGCACCCGGAGATAGGGTGTTGATCCTGGTCCCCACGGTGGACAGTAAGTTCCTGGCAAAGTGGCAGGGCCCCTTTGAGGTCAAGGAAAGAGTTGGTGAAGTAAATTACAAAGTATACCAGGCAGGTAAACGGAAACCTGAACAGATTTATCATGTAAATCTGATAAAGTCCTGGAAGGATCGGTCTGCCTTGTCAGCGGAGCTGGCCCGTCCCGTCTGCTCACATACCGTACCGGAGGTACGGGTTGCAGAGACTCTCTCGGAGCGGCAAAAGACTGAGGTCAGGCAGTTTTTACTTCACAACCAAAAGTTTTTCTCAGAAAAACCCGGGCAGACTACGCTAATAAAACATGACATCGTAACGGAACCTGGTGTCACAGTTCACGTAAAGCCCTACCGAATCCCGGAAGCGCGCTGTGAAGCCGTTTCCCGAGAAGTGAAGGCAATGTTAGAGTTAGGAGTCATTGAGGAATCGCACAGTGCGTGGTCCAGCCCGATTGTACTAATTCCTAAACCGGACGGCACCATCCGGTTCTGCAATGACTTCAGGAAACTGAATGCGGTCTCAAAATTTGATGCCTATCCTATGCCCCGGGTCGACGAGTTAATAGATCGGTTAGGAAAAGCCCGGTATATTACGACCCTAGACCTAACAAAGGGGTATTGGCAGATCCCTCTGGTGGAGACTGCCAGAGAAAAGACAGCATTTGCTACCCCAGAAGGTCTATTTCAGTATGTGTATATGCCGTTTGGTCTGCACGGAGCGCCGGCGACCTTCCAGAGACTGATGGATCGAGTCCTGAGGCCACATAGGCAGTACGCTTCGGCCTATTTGGACGACATTGTCATTTACAGCTTGGACTGGGAGACTCATCTCCAGAAAGTACAAGCTGTGATTGACGACCTGTGGGAGGCAGGTCTAACCGCGAACCCCAAGAAATGTCACATCGGGCTAGAAGAAGCCCGGTATTTGGGGTATGTAATTGGGAGGGGTGTTGTTAAACCCCAGGTTGATAAGATTCAGGCGGTTCAGGACTGGCCACAACCTGTCAACAAGAAGCAGGTGCAAGCCTTCCTGGGGATCGCCGGTTATCATCGCCGGTTCATACCCAATTTTGCAGCCATCGCTATCCCCCTGACGGATCTTACAAAAGGGAAAGACTCCGTTCATGATTAAATGGAGCTTAGCGGCTGAAGAAGCCTTCCATAGCCTAAAACGGGCACTTTGCTCTCAGCCCGTACTCGTGACTCCGGACTTCCGCAGCGAGTTTGTGGTACAAACAGATGCCTCTGATACCGGTATCGGGGCCGTACTCTCACAAGTGAGGGACGGAGTGGAACACCCAGTCCTCTATCTCAGCAGGAAGCTGAATAAACACGAGCAAAGGTATGCAGTCGTAGAAAAAGAGTGCCTCGCCATTAAGTGGGCTCTAGAGGCCATCAAATATTACCTGGTGGGCCGAAAGTTCAGGCTGATCACTGACCATGCCCCTCTCAAGTGGATGCACTTGAACAAGGAACGGAATAGCCGGGTGACCCGGTGGTTCCTTGCCCTGCAGGCCTACACTTTTACGGTGGAGCACCGCCCAGGGGTACAGATGGGAAATGCAGATGCCCTGTCCCGAGTGCACTGTTTGGCGGGTGTCATTGCTCGACCAGAGTGGTCTGAGCAGAGGGGGGGGATATGTGAGAATCATGTGGGAATAGTGGATGAGGGCAGGTATATCTCGCCCAGATTCCTTTCCTATGTGGCCTAGTCTGGTCAGTATCGCACCTGCTTGCTAATGAATAATGGGAGGTGGATATAAAAGGATGCAAGGTGGTTGTGTGAGTGTCTCAGCCTGGGAACACAGAGAGCCTGTCTGTGTGAGAGACACACGTGAGTGGAAGCAGTGCCCACTGCAACTGTGGTTTGGCTGGACGGGAGAAGCCCGCCAGTTGGTAGTTAGGTTGTCCATTGTTTAGTTAGTGCCGGACAGGCAAGGATTTGTTTTATGTTTTATTTCCTTTTGCATTGCTTTCACCGTTAATAAACCTGACCCAGGGTCAGTTACACCCGAATCCCAGCTCTGCGCCTGAGTTTCATGCTGAATGCACGTGACCTTTGACCCCAGCAAAGGCGATCCCGGAGTGTTTTATCACAATATACACACACACACACTATATATATATATATATATATATATATATATATATATATACACATACATACACACACACACACACACACAAGTGTGTGGGGACCCAGCATAAATATAGAGCTATAATAGCATTGTTGACATTGGACATAGACAAGTAGAATAGTATGCGGTATATCAATACCAGATGATTATTTATATATAGGCTTTATATATAGGGGAACACAGTGTAGCTATAATGTCATTATCAATATAGACATAGGATGGTATATTATGTATAGTCACTGAAGTATTCACAGTATTAATGTCCATATTGGTTATAAAGTGAGTACCGTGCCTTTAAAGGGAATCTGTCAGCAGAGTTGTGCATAGTAACCTACAAAGTGTCAGATCCGCGCCGTTATACTGAATAAAATAATACCTTTGTTGATTAAATCCATCTTGTGCTTCTTTTTTAATCCTTATTTTTAGTTAATGACATGCTCGTGTCCTAAGGCGGGGTTCATGTAGGTGGTGCTCTGATTACATATTCATAATGAAGACTGCTGACAGGTCACTGCTCCCTCAGTGACCTGCCCCATGTTTGCAAAATGAATATACTAATGTGTATTTTTTTTTTAAAAAACATGGCACTTCATCAAAATGGCGGTGTCTGCGCACTATCACTTGTCAGTTAGTGCCTATTATATTGCGCTGTTTCTAAAGAAACTTTAGACACAGGTAATTCATTGTAACAAGCTATGTTGTAAAAAAAAACAGCAAGAGAGTAGATAACAGTCAGGTACTGGATTTGTTTATCAGGAGGAAGCTTAATGTATAATCCTGTTGTCACGGTGTGAGTCGACCCAAGGGATGGTTGGTCAGCTAACGGCACAGTACACATACAACGGGGATGGTATAGGTGAGAGGAAGGCCCTACCAATAGGGAATGAGGGATGGTCCCCACCTGAGCCTGTCCCTGCACTCACCAAACGCCCTATGTGGGTCCTTCTGCCGCCACCGTCAGGATACCGCATTCCTAGAAGTCACATGTTACTGCCCTGGCTAGTGCACTGGCCTCATCTCTGCAGAAATATACACACATGGGGACTTGAAAAACACCAAAGGGACAAGGTAACAAAAACACCACACTTAGCTTATGTACACGGCTGCTAAGCTCCACACCGCAGATAACACTAACTGGACTCCAAACACCAGAAGTGGCCGGCACCAAAGAGTTGCTCCTGCTAGGCTGGTCTCCAGAAAGGAACTGTATCACCAAGTCAACTGATGAATGAGGTGACCTTTAAAAGGATAGAGGGGGTGGTTACCACCTGCATCAGCTGACCCAGCAGCACTGCAGTAACACCAGATAGCCAGTGGGGGGAAAACTGACATTAACCCCTGATGGTCCAAAAGGAAAAAAGTTTTAAACTGAGTGGAACCAGAGCTGCCACAAATCCAAAAATGGATCGTAACAGTACCCCCCCCCCTTTCAATGAGGGGCCTCTGGACCCCCCAGAAAACGACATGGTGAGGACTCACCAGAGTTCACCTCTGCAGACACTTGACCCTCAGGTTTACGGCGAACGCAGCCCGATGGAGGTGACGACAATGCAGGCTCCGAAGGCGCCACAAATCTAGAGAGCGCTGACCAGTGGAATGAGTGTAGATGCATTATTGGAAAGTCCCCGGGCCGAGAATGGCTGACACTCGATACGGACCGATCACCCTAGAACTCCAGGCCCCAGTAGCACATTTCCACCTGTTTTTGGTGGACACCCATACATACTCGTTCACACACAGGTCCATACCTGAACGTTTATTTCCATGCACATGTTGGCTACAAGATGGTGAACTCTTTGAGGAACTGACAGCAGAGGCATCCCCCTGCATCACCAAACTCATACCCCCACTACCCACAGAGGGAACCACCACCCTCCCCTGACCCCTCCTCCTAAGAGGACTCCGAGAATCATGGTTTACCTGTGGTAGGGGTAAAGTCTTGCCCCTACTCCCTGGCAGCACCTCTGCAGCCCCCACTGAAGAAGAAGGGGTAGGTTGCAGAAGGACGGCAGAGATTGTAGCTCCCAGGCAGCAGTCCTTACACAACTGGTCCCAACTAACTACTTCCATGGACCGCCAATCTATGACCGAGTTGTATTTTTTCAACCAAAGGAGGCCAAAGACAATGGGAGTTAGCATATCCTCCAAGACATAGAACGAGAGGGACTCTTCATGATGAGCCCCTTTACGCAGGTGTATATTATCTACGACGTGGGTCACCCTCCCCTGGCTGAGTGGGACAGAGGCAATGGCCTGAACGCTTAGGGGTCTCGCTAGTGTCCTACCCCTACTGGACAAAGCAAGAATCCACCAAATTGACTCCAGCTCCACAAGCAACAAGCACCGGTATAGTCTCACTTAACTCGCCAACCACTACTTCAGCAGGAATGGTGCAGAGATAAAAAAAATGGAGAAAATATACACACCCTGGTCGCCTCCCTCCACAAGACCAGGGGGACATGGCTTATGAGATGGGGATGGCACTTTGGCGCGAGCTGGGCAGACATTGATAAAATGACCGTTCTGCCCACAGTAGAAACATGCCCCCATACCACGGCGATCCGCAGGCAACCCTGTTTGTGATGAGACTCCTCCCACTTGCATAGTTTCATCAATCTGCACTGATGTGTCCTCCTCCCTAGAAAGGACAATAGGGGCAGATTTGGTGTATGCCTCTCCCTGGGGGTTAATCCACCAGGATAGCAAGGGGGACATGGAAGCTTCCAACGACCAGGGAGCAGCGTTCTGCACCAGAGTATCCTGCAGCCTAGGTGATAGACCCTGACAAAAATGGCTCCTAAGGGCAGGGTCATTCCACTGAGTGTCAGTGGCCCACATCCTAAACTCTGAGCAGTATTCCTCCGCCGTCCACGCCCCCTGGTGAATTTGCAGAGTCTAGACTCAGTCAGGGAGATGCCATCAGGATCCCCATACACAACCGCCAATGCCGTGAAAAACTCATCCACCGACCACAAAGATGGTGAATCGGTCGGCAGGGAGAATCCCTACACGCTGTTCCTCACTCCCTGATGAATGAGGGCGGAGCCTGAAATATAATTTACAGGCCTCCCGAAAAACTATAAACTTATCTCTCCCTCCAGAGAACCAGTCAGGGACGGATATCTTGGGTTTCGGTTGAGCCTGCAACTGAGCCGAGGCCCAGATCCCCGCCAACTGCTGAAGCTGCTGCGTCACCTGACCCAGCAGCTCCAACCTGAGCCTGTCCCTGCACTCACCTAACACCCTATATGGGTCCTTCCCCCTGCCACCGTCAGGATACCTCATCCCTAGAAGTCACCTGTTACTGCCCTGGCTAGTGAACTGGATGGCAAGGAGCACTAGCCTCATCTCTGCAGAATAATACACACAGGTGGAAGTGACAAACACCAAAGGGACAAGGTAACAAAAACACCACACTTAGCTTATGTACTCCGCTGCTAAGCTCCACACCGCAGATAACACCAACTAGACTCCAAACAACAGACGTAGCTGACACCAAAGAGCTGCTCCTGCTAGGCTGGTGTCCAGAAAGGAACTGTATCACCAGCAGCACTGCAGTAACACCAGAGAGCCAAAGGGGGGAAAAACTGATATTAACCCCTGATGGTCCAAAAGGAAAAAGTTTTAAACTGCGTGGAACCAGAGCTGCCAAAAATCCAAAAATGGATCGTGACACCTGCCTTCTTGCTGCCTGATGTGCTACCGTTAGGAGCATGGCATAAGCAATGAGCGCTCAGAGCTATGTCTCCTGAGCTCGGACTAACAGCAGGTCACTGAACAAGCGGCATGAGGGGGTCCTTCCCCTTGGCTGCACAGCCAACATGCTACACTCTGTATCACAGCCAGGATGATTGTTTTTTTTTCTACTTACTAATATTTTCAAATCTATATTGTAAACGCTCTGTCAGCTTTAGAGGGGATCCTCTCTTTCTGATTGATGTCTTTTTCATTTCTTCGCCCTGACATTCCAATTACAAAAATACTAAATGCTGTTTATCTCCCTCCACCCCACCTAAAAAAACAGCCATAAATTTGCCTCCAATTGTGTTGTAAATTCTATTCTCAACAGCAAAGATGGAAGTTTTTCCAAATACTCCCACATGCTTTCATCTTAGCCATGAACGGATTCCCAGTTGTCAAGGAAACTGTAACAAGTACAACGCATTTCTAGGATGCAGCGATTCTTGTCATCTTTCACTTGCTCTCTCTGCATAGCTCGAGGAGAGGACAGACAGCAAAACACAAATCAGATGCTTGCTACAGCACTATAAATTACGGAAGAGCACTGAACAAATTTTGGAGGAAAAAAAAAATAAAACTATGGTATAAATTTTAAAAAAAAGATATGTGGCTTACATGTCAAAGTGGAACATAGATTGGACTGGTGAGACACTTTAGTTTTTAATTACGGTATATTTAGTAGAACATTTTCAGCACCTTAATTTGAGGCATCCCGATACTGTACTGTGTTGAAGGAGCAAAGATTAATCCTCTCTGCTGTCAAGCTCACCCCGAGATCCACCAGCGGTAAAATCAAATCAAAGTTGCACAAGATAAATGTGACGTGTAAGGGTGTGTAACTTACCGCACATAAAGATAACAGGAAAAATAGTAAAGAAAGCACAGGTTTACAAATGGTATAGTTACCATGAGGATATAACGCAGAGATACCCACCACACTCGACGCGCGTTTCGCTATGAAATGCTTCGTCACGGGGACCTCTATTATCTCACTGTTGCTGATTTTTGCTACATATTGTTTGTTAACTAACATTGAGGTCTGACTTTATAATTACTGCCATTTTGTGCGGTAAGTTACACACCCTTACACTTCCCATTTATCTTTTGCAACTTTGTTTTTACTAATTGGGATATGTATATATGTTCAGATGTGTTCCTATTCGCACAGGATGTACCTCTTCCCATGCAGTAACTTCCTTTTTTGTTGATTATGGAAATTTCAACTTTTGTATGTGCATAGGAGCATAAAAGAATCTATATCTATTGGTACATGTATACACACATACTTTTGTGTATGAGGCTTAGGCTGCTTTTACACTTACCGTGTTTTTGCAGGCCAATCTTGTGGCCCCAATAGATTTCTATGGGGCCGCAAAAATTGCCCGGCAAAAATTCCATGGTGCGCCGTGTGCTGTACAGCCATGAGGGCCGTATTTGCGGCAGTGGAAAAAGATTGAGCTTGCTTGATCTTTTTCATGGCGTACGGACACTGTCCCAATTGAAAATCAATGGGGCTGCAAAAACAAACGGAAGTTTGTTTTTGCGGCGCACCATGACTTCTGGTTTTGCGGAAAGCAGTTTTTTTTTCCCCAATACTATTTTAATAGTATTGGAAAAATAAAAAAACGGCGATCCGCAAGCTTTTTTGCGGTCCATTATTGCGGCGGACCGTAAAAATTGTGGCAATATGGCCCGCAAAAACAGCGATAAGTGTAAAAGTAGCCTTATAGTCCAGTTTTTACCCACCTCTCTTTTTCTGTATCTGTGGCTATCACCCTATGTTTTTATCAATTGTATCATTTATTTCAATAAAGATCGTTGTTTCAATATATGGCCATATGTAAAGCATTTTCTTTTTTTGTGTTATATTATATTTTTGCTTTATGGCTGCTTTATAAAGGATAAAAATTGGTGTATTTAGACTGTAAATGTAAACACAAACGTGCGATAGAAAGCAAATGAGATACAAATGGGAGACACACAAAAGCAAAGAACAAAGTTTCAATATGCTTACATGACTTTGGCAGGCACACACATTTTAGTCTATAGTCCTTTAAAACATTTTTCTATATGCACAGTTGATTGCAAAAAAAAAACCACAATAAACAAAACTGTGCTTTACTTACCCTCCCAGAGACCACAAACACAGTGAGTCTGTTGCTGTCCCAGTCTCTGTTATTTAGTTGCAGCGGTGACATCATGTAAAAATTTCTCCAGAGAATCACAGAACTGTGCAGAGGACACAGGCCGATGCTAGCATCACTTCTGCAACCAAACAACGGAGATCGGGAGAGCAGCGGAGATACTGAGCTGGACCAAGACAGTGCAAATATAAAACGCAAAGTTTGTCTTTTTTTCCCAACGAATTGTGCATATGCAGAAAAGTTTTCGGAAAGAGGACAACCCCTTATAAAAGAGAAAATATGTCAGCAGTGCAGTTATGAGATATGATTTAAACGTTTATACAAAAAGATCTTTCTGAACTTTTTGCCACTAAGTTCCACTATATTCAGGCTCTCTCCTGAAATAGCTGATAGCAGAGAGTAAAAGAGTGCAACCAACTGCTCAAGCAATAAAGATATGATTATTGTTAAGGTCAGTGTCCCTTTAAGTGCTGTTACACTTTGGCTGGAGGAATACAGAATACAGAATCTTATTTATGACTCCTTGGCAACCAGCAGGTCACTGACTAACACAAGCCAGATGTCTCCAGCTCTTGTCACTCTATCCAAAAGACACAAGATCCTATTTAGCTTATTGGTTATTTCAGCAGTATATAATATAGGGGATAAAGTTACCAGTCCAGTTTAGAAGTCATTTTATCACTTTGAAGTTCAGGTGGTAAGTGTAAGGCTAAGCTTGAAATAATCCCAAGTGGCACTGGAGGACAAAGAAAATCTCTGTCCAGTATAAGATAAAAGGATATATAGAAATATACTGAACACTGCAGGTTAAAACAAATTAGTCTAATGAGGAGTCAAATATTTGCTAGTTATTTCATAAAACTAGTTGAGTACAATTATGGCCCGAATATAGCTTCCACTAAGGGGTTTCTACTACGGAAAATCACCACTTGGTAGAAGTGTCACTTGATAAGCTGATCCCAAAGTGTCACCCTTCATGTTAGTCACACCAATCATCTTTAACCGATTCCCGACCTGTGACACAGCGTATGCGTCATGAAAGTCGGTGCCAATCCGACCTATGACGCATACTCTGTGTCATGAATTGAAAGCCCCCCTGCGGGTCGGGTGACCGGGGTCAATGAAAGGTCACATGACCCGCAGATACAGGGGGCTTTGTAATTCACCACAGGGGGCGTCGCTTCGCGCCCACGAGGCTACGATCGCTCTGATTGGCTGTTAAAAGTGAAACAGCCAATCAGAGCGATAGTAATATTTCATCAATTAAAAATTGATGAAATATTACAATCCAGCCATGGCCGATGCTGCAGCAGCATGACATGGCTGGAGACACCGATTTGACCCCCCCCACCGGCGATCGCCCCCCCGCCACTGAATGACAGCGGCGATCTGCTGCCGCTGTCATCATCTGCCCCCCCTCCCATTCCCTCCGCTCCCCGCCAGCTTCCGATAACCCCCTCACCCACTCTCACCGCCCCCGGCACCTTCCCCCTGTTGCTCCCGGTGTCCGGCGGGTCCGGTTCATGGGCGCCACCATCTTGGAAAATGGCGGGCGCATGCGCAGTGCGCCCGCCCGAATCTGCCGGCTGCAGATTCCATTATTTCATTTTGATCACTCTCACAGTGATCAAAATGAAATAAAAAGTATATGAACCCCCCGATTATCACCCCCATAGGTAGGCATAACTAATAAAATAAAGAAAATATTTTTATTTTTCCATTAGGGTTAGGGTTGGAAAGAGGGTTAGGGTTGGAAAGAGGGTTAGGATTAGGGTTGGAAAGAGGGTTAGGGTTGGAAAGAGGGTTAGGGTTAGGGTTGGAAAGAGGGCTAGGGTTGGAAAGAGGGTTAGGGTTAGGGTTGGAAAGAGGGTTAGGGTTGGAATTAGGGTTAGGGTTGGAATTAGGGTTAGGGTTGGAATTAGGGTTAGGGTTGGAATTAGGGTTAGGCTTGTGGTTAGTGTTATGGTTAGTGTTGGGGTTAGGGGTGTGTTGGGGTTAGGGTTGGGATTAGGGTTAGGGATGTGTTGGGGTTAGGGTTGTGGTTAGGAGTGTGTTGGGGTTAGGGTTGGAGTTAGAATTGATGGGTTTCCACTGTTTAGGCACATCAGGGGGTCTCCAAACGCGATATGGTGCAACCATTGATTCCAGCCAATTTTGCGTTCAAAAAGTCAAACGGTGCTCCCTCCCTTCCAAGCCCCGACTTGTGCCCAAACAGTGGTTTACCCCCACATATGGGATATCGGTGTACTCAGGAAAAATTGCACAACAACTTTTGGGGACTAATTTCTCCTATTACCCTTGGGAAAATAAAAAATTGGGGGCTAAAAAATTATTTTTGTGGAAAAAAAATGTTTTTTTCATTTTCACGTCTCTGCATTATAAACTTCTGTGAAGCACTTGGGGGTTGAAAGTGCTCACCATACATCTACATAACATCCTTGGAAGGTCTAGTTTCCAAAATGGGGTCACTTGTGGGGGGTTTCCACTGTTTAGGCACATCAGGGGCTCTACAAATGTAATGACGACCGCAGACTATTCCATCAAAGTCTGCATTTCAAAACGTCACTACTTCCATTCCGAGCCCTGACGTGTGCCCAAACAATGGTTCCCCCACACATATGGGGTATCAGCGTACTCCGGACAAACTGGACAACAACTTTTGGGGTCCAATTTCTCCTGTTAACCTTGTGGAAAAAAAAATTGCGGGCTAAAAATTCATTTTTTGAGGAAAAAAAAATATTTTTTATTTTCATGGCTCTGCGTTACAATCTTCTGTGAAGCACTTCGGGGTTCAAGGTGCTCACCACACATCTAGGCAAGTTCCTTATGGGGTCTAGTTTCCAAAATGGGGTCACTTGTGGGGGGTTTCCACAGTTTAGGTACATCAAGGGATCTGCAAATGTAACATGACGCCCGCAGACCATTCCATCAAAGTCTGCACACCAAAACGTCACTACGTCCCTTCCGAGCCCTGACGTGTGCCCATACAGTGGTCATCCCCAACATATGGGGTATCAGCGTACTCAGGACAAACTGGACAACAACTTTTGGGGTCCAATTTATCCTAGTACCCTTGTGAAAATAAAAAATTGCTGACTAAAAAATTTTTTTTTTAGGAAAAAAAACATTTTTTATTTTCACTGCTCTGCATTATAAACTTCTGTGAATCACCTGGGGGTTCAAAGTGCTCACTATGCATCTAGATAAGTTCCTTAGGGGGTCTAGTTTCCAAAATGGGGTCATTTGAGGGGAGCTCCAAAGTTTACGCACACAGGGGATCTCCAAACACGACATGGTGTCCGCTAACGATTGGAGCTAATTTTCATTTCAAAAAGTCAAATGGCACTCATTCCCTTCTGCGTCCTGCCGTGCTCCAAAACAATGCCCCCCCCCCACATATGGGGTTCCAGCGTACTCAGAACAATCTGGACAACAACTTTTGTGGTCCAATTTCTCCTGTTACCCTTGTGAAAATAAAAAATAGCGTGCTAAAAAATCATTTTTGAGGAAAAAAAATGATTTTTTACTTTCACTGCTCTATGTTATAAGCACTTGGGGGTTCAAAGTGCTCACTACACATCTAGATAAGTTCCTTAAGGAGTCTAGTTTCCAAAATGGTGTCACTTGTGGGGGAGCTCCAATGTTTAGGCACACAGGGGCTCTCCAAACGCGACATGGTGTCCGATAACGATTGTAGCTAATTTTCCATTCAAAAAGTCAAATAGCACTCCTTCCCTTCCGGGCCCTGCCGTGCACCCAAACAGTGGTTTATGACCACATATGAGGTATTGGTGTACTCAGGAGAAATTGACCAACAAATTTTAGGATCCATTTTATCCTGTTGCCCATGTGAAAATGAAAAAACTGAGGCTAAAAGATAATTTTTGTGAAAAAAAAGTACTTTTTTTTTTTACGGATCAATTTAAGAAGCACCTGGGGGTTCAAAGTGATCACTATGCATCTAGATAAGTTCCTTGGGGGGTCTAGTTTCCAAAATGGGGTCACTTGTGGGGGAGCTCCAGTGTTTAGGCACACAGGGGCTCTCCAAACGCGACATGGCAAGCGCTAAATATTCCAGCATATTTTCCATTCAAAAAGTCAAATGGTGCTCCTTCCCTTCTGAGCCCTGCCGTGCGCCCAAACAGTGGTTTATGACCACATATGAGGTATCGGTGTACTCAGGGGAAATTGCCCAACACATTTTAGGATCCATTTTATCCTGTTGCCCATGTGAAAATGAAAAAAATTGATGCTGAAAGAAAATTTGTGTTGGAAAAATTAAAATGTCCATTTTTTCCTTCCACATTGCTTTAGCTGCTGTGAAACACCTGAAGGGTTAATAATCTTCTTGAATGTGGTTTTGAGTAGCTTGAGGGGTTCAGTTTTTAGAATGGTGTCACTTTTGGGTATTTTCTGCCATATAGACCCCTCAAAGTGACTTCAAATGTGAGGTGGTCCCTAAAAAAAATGGTTTTGTAAATTTTGTTGTAAAAATGAGAAATCACTGGTCAACTTTTAACCCCTATAACTTCCTAACAAAAAAATATTTTGCTTCCAAAATTGTGCTGATGTAAAGTAGACATGTGGGAAATGTTATTTAGTAACTATTTTCTGTCACATAACTCTCTAGTTTAACAGAATAAAAATTCAAAATTTGAAAATTGCGAAATTTTCAAAATTTTCGCTAAATTTCTGATTTTTTCACAAATAAACGCAAAAATTATCGACCTAAATTTACCACTAACATGAAGCCCAATATGTCACGAAAAAACAATCTCAGAATCGCTAGGATGCGTTGAAGCGTTCCATAGTTATTACCTCATAAAGGGACACTGGTCAGAATTGCAAAAAATGGCCAGGTCATTAAGGTAAAAATAGGCTGGGTCATGAAGGGGTTAAAATCGGTAGTAAACTCTGCAGCAAGTTTTCAATTTCCTTACAAAGCCACAATAGAGCAAATTAAGAATTACACTATTGTTATTCAGTGGGTGATGCTCTTTGTAGCTGCTCTCCACTGTGATCAAACGATGTGTATCCTAAAGAGAGAACAAGTTACCGAATCAAAATTTCCGAAACTGGACATCCCCTTTAAAGGGAATCTGTCACCCTTTTTTTGGACTATGAGCTGCCGGCATCGACATCAGAGGCTTATCTACAGCATTCTGTAATGCTGTAGATAAGCCTTCGATGTAACCTGAAAGATAAGAAAAAAGAGTTAGCTTATACTCACCCCGGCGTTCGGTCCGATGGGTGTCGACGTCCGGTTCGGCGCCTCCCAAAGACCACAATACTGCAGTACGCAGGCGCCGGACCTCTCCCGGCGACTGCGCACTGCAGGACTCTGCTCTGAACCCTCAACAGGGCAGAGCAGTGCGCCTGCGCCGGAGCCATGACAGGAAGGAAAGAAGAGGACCGCATCGAATGAAGATGGGAGGCGCCGGACCAGACAGCGACACCCAATGGACCGGACGCCGGGGTGAATATAATCTAACCCTTTTTTCTTATCTTTCAGGGTATATCGGAGGCTTATCTACAGCATTACAGAATGCTGTAGATAAGCCCCTGATGTCGGTAACGGCAGCACATATTCGAAAAAAGGGGTGACAGATTCCCTTTAAATCCCAGAGGTATATTTACATGCAACCGAAATTTATGTAATTGAGAAAAAAAATCTATTCTGGTTGCAAAAGCATATATTTAATAACATTTCTGCAACAAATCTGTGAATATGCCCTATAAGGCGACCAGCAATATAAGAAGTGTTGAGTAATTTGGCATTACTAGATGGTTTTGGTTGTCTAGGAAAGCTGTGGGAGCTGTTAGGTACTTAAAGTCCCCAGATACATAGAAAAGGCTGGATAAGATCTGTAAGAACATGAGAAAAATTGCAACTAAAGGATATCTATTTGGAGATATATGTATATTTTGGGGTTAATGTCACTTCGCCACCATTTTTAGGTTCTTCAGTAAAGAGGGCCAGTGAGGCAGTGGTTTATTATGTCTGTCACAAGCTTTCTTGTGTCTTGAGCATTTACCCTTCACGCTCTGGATCAGCAGCATATAAATCAGAGCTGTGACGCTGTTGCTGTCAGGAAGCCAGTTTGAAGAATTTAATGTCCTGTTGAATAGAAAGCTGGTTTCTTGGCAGTCTGGCTAAATCCAATATTCACTTTTTGTTAGGGAGCATAACATTTCTAGAAAGCCAAATGCAAGGTGTCTGGCTTCTTACAATACAAAGCTGCAAACAGTATACAAAAAATATAATATACTGTACATACTCATGTATAAGCCAACACATGTATAAGACGAGGCACCCAATTTTACCTAAAAAAAAAAAAAAAAACGAGTATAAGCCTGGTATGCAATATTCCCTCAACTCGATCCTGGTATGTATGGCATCCTCATACCCATCGTGATATACACGAGCTTCTCATCCCTATCCTGGTATGTATTGTTACTCATCCCCATTCTGGTATGCAGGGGCTCCTTATACCCATCCTGGTATGCACTGGCTCATTATTATTTTTTATTTATATAGCACCATTGATTCCATGGTGCAGTACATGAGAAGGGGTTACATACAAATTACAGATATCACTTACAGTAAACAAACTACAATCACAGAGGAGAGGACCCTGCCCTTGCAGCTTACATTCTACAGGACGGTGGGGAAGGAGACAGTAGCTTAGGGGGTTGTGGCAGCTCCGGTATTGGTGAGGCGGTAGCGGTGAGGAGGCAGCAGGGTCTTTGCAGGCTGTAGGCTTTCTTGAAGAGATGGGTTTTCAGGTTCCATCTGAAGGATCTGAATGTGGTTGGAGCACAGAATTCCAGAGGATGGGGGATATTCGGCAGAAGCCGTGGAGGCGATTAGGTGAGGAGCGAATAAGTGTGGAGGAGAGAAGGTGGGTCTTGGGAGGACCAGAGATTACGTGAGGGAAAATATTGGGAGATTAGTTCAGAGATATATGGAGGAGAGAGGTTATGGATGGCTTTGTAGGTCAGTATTAGTAATTTGAACTAGATACACTGAGGGAATGGGAGCCAGCTAAGAGATTTGCAGAGGGGAGAAGCGGAGGAGTAGCGAGGAAAGAGATGAATTAGTTGGGCAGCAGAGTTATGGATGGACTGGAGAGGTGCGAGGGTGTTAGCAGGGAGGCCACAGAAAAGGACGTTGCAGTAGTCGAGTCGGGAGATAATTAGGGCATGTACAAGCATTTTAGCAGATTGAGGGTTGAGGAAAGGACAGATACTGGATATATTTTTGAGCTGGAGGTGACAGGAGGTGGAAAGAGCTTGGATGTGCGGTTTGAAGGACAGGGCAGAGTCAAGGGTTACTCCGAGGCAGCGGACGCCCAGTGCAGGGGAAAGCATGATGTCATTAACTGTGATAGATCAGGTAATTAAGATCTGTGAGATGGAGGAAAGATGATGAGTTCAGATTTGTCCACATTGAGTTTGAGGAAGCGAGAGGAGAAGGAGGAGATGGCTGAGAGACACTACGGGATTCTGGACAGCAGAGAGGTGATGTCTGGGCCACAGAGGTAGATCTGAGTGTCGTCAGCATACAGGTGGTACTGGAATCCATGAGACATTATGAGTTGTCCCAGGCCAAGTGTAGTCCTAGGACAGAGCCTTGGGGGACTCCAACAGAGAAAGGGTGGGATGAGGAGGTAGTGTGGGAGTGGGAGACGCTGAACGTGCGATTGGAAAGGTATGAGGAGATCCAGGCTAGGGCGAGTTCTTTGATGCCAAAGGAGGAGAGGATCTGTAGTAGGAGGCAGTAGTCAACCGTGTCGAAAGCAGAGGGCAGGTCTAGAAGGAGGAGTATACAGTATTGTCAGTTAGCTTTGGCTGTAAGTAGGTCTTTAGTCAGGGCACTCTCAGTGGAATGATGGGGACGGAAACCAGATTGTAAGAGCAAGTTAGAAGACAGGTGGGAGAAAAGTTCAGCGTGGACATGCTGCTCCAGGAGTTTGGAAGCGAAAGTGAGCAGCGATATTGGGTGATAGCTGGACATAGCGGTTGGGTCGAGGGTTGGCTTTTTAAGGATTGTGGCATGTTTGAAAGCAGGAGGTAAGGTACCAGAAGCTAGTGATAGGTTGAAGAGATGTGTTATGGATAAGATAACTGTGATGGTGAAGTTGGGGAGGAGGTGGGATGGGGTCTAGTACACAAGTGGTGAGGTGTGATTTGGCGAGGAATCATAGAATCGTAGAGTTGGAAGGGATCTCCTGGGCCATCTGGTCCAACACCCTGCTCAAAGCAGGATTCGCTAAATCATCCCAGTGTCATGATCTCAGTGCGGGTTTGACTCGCACATGTAGGGTTAATGTCTGGAACCAGTGCTGATGACTGGCATTTCTGGGGTTAAAGGTTGTGATCCCAGTGCAGGCTTACCTGCACACCTGGGGCTTATGATTGTGGCCTCTCCCTGGTTCTGGGAAAGCTTCTTATAGCCTAAGGACGCTCCCATCCCCGTCAGTTATACTTTCGCCCTTGGCATTGTGTGGTGACCCCTGAGTGTGTTGGTGCTGTGTTCTTGTCTATCTGATACTCTGTGTACGACTCGGTCTGTTCTCTGGATACTGCTTGTTGGATTCTGCTTGGTACCTTCTATGTCTGTTTGGCTTTGACCACTGCCTGTCCCCGACTATCCGTTCTGTCTCATCCCTGGTACTTTATTGTTATCTCTGTGTATGACCTGGTTTGTCTGACTGAGTATTCCTGTATAGTATTTTGCCTATCTCTGACAGCAGGACGCTAAGCCCCACCCCCTTGCGGTCACATGACCGTAGGTCCTTCACTGCTCACTGACTTTAGCTTCTCCAGGTCCTGTTTGCTTGAACTATCCGGCCATGGCTGACCTCGGGCCCCTCTGCAGTGTGAGTCCTTGCTCCGCGGTGGCTGCACACCGGCGCTGACAGGACCGTGACACCCAGACAGATATCTGTCCAGCCTGTTTGAAGACTTCTATTGAAGGAGAACTCACCACCTCTCAAGACAATTAATCTCCCCTTCAGTGATGTTGGATAGGGAGGTTATGGGGTTTGGGCATTGGTCTGGTATACAAAGGGGTTGTGGTGGTTGAATAATTAAGACTTGCCTTGTTTGGCCGATCTTATTTTTGAAGTGTGTGGCAAAAGTCCTCAGCAGAGATGAGGAAGGTTGGAAGGGGCAGTGGTGGGCAGAGGAGGGGGTTAAAAGTTTTGAATAACTGTTTTGGGTTGTAGGATAGGGAAAATACAAGGGTTGTGAAGCAGGCCTGTTTAGCAGACTTGAGGGCAGATTTGAAAGCGAGCATTGCCTGTTTGAATGCAGTGAAATCATCTTGCAAATTTGTTTTCTTCCAACGTCGCTCTGCAACCCTGGAGCTTTTTAGTGATGTTATTGTGCCAGGGTTGTCTATTGTTACATCACACTCTGCCATGAACGAGGGGCATTGTAGAAAGCAGTTGCACTGTCTGTGCCATGGAGTAAGGGTATGGATGCCAGTGGTAGAAGAGAGTCAGAGCGTGTGGGTGTCTAGGTGTGTGAGGTTTCTGCAGGGGTTCCTGGACATGGGTGACAGGTGAGGACAGGGATGAGAAATTGAGTAGATGGTGGTCAGATAGAGGGAGAGGGGAGGTAGTGAAGTTAGAGAGCAGAGACGGGTGAAGAGCAGGTCTAATGTATGTCCGTCTGTGTGGGTGGCTGAGGAGGACCACTGAGTAAGTCCAAAAGATGAAATAAGGGACAGACGTTTGGTGCCTGTTGACTGAAGGGTATCAGTGGGGATGTTGAAGTCACTTATGATGATAGTGGGTATGCCAGGTAGAAAATTGATCAATAAAGGCAGTGGCCGGGCCCGGAGGTCGGTATATGACGGCCACTTGGACATTGAGGGAGAGTAGATGCGGACCTGTTGGGAGTTCATTTTCCCCTTCACCATTGAGGTCTGATGAACTCCCTCTTCTGGTGTAGTGAGGCTGATTACAAAGCACCTGAGCAGAATGATGATGACTGGGTGACTAGAATTGCTGACTGGATATAAGGCAGCCGACGCCCTTCTGCCTTGCGGGTGATTACTCTGAGGGATTCTTGGAGACCAGTCTGATTCCTGCTCCTCAAAAGCTAAGTTTTCTGCTCTACTTTTTGCATTTGTGTTTTGGTTTTGTTTTGCCTTGTTTTTCTGGATTTCTGCCTTTCCCTGCTGGGTGAGCTGAATTCCTTTTTGCTCTGTCTTCAGAAAATACCTGAGTACTGATATAGTCTTTTTGAAGCCTAGCGTCTTCAGGGCTTTTTTCCCTATCAGTCTGTTGGCTCTTGTTTTTGAGAGGTTTTTGGCGGATTGCAGACAGCAGCTTTTCTATTCTGTCCTATTTAGTTAGCTTTGGCCCCATCATTTGCTCAGCCTATCTTTCTATCTGTGTGAGTGTTTTTTCTTCTTGCTTCACTGTCATTATATGTTGGGGGCTGCCTATTGCTTTGGGGTCTGCTCTGGGGCAGTTTAGATATCCCTTTCTGTCTTTAGGCTATGTAGTTCTCCGGCTGTGATCGAGGGGTCTAGGGCACCGTAGGAACCCCCCACGGCTACTGCTAGTTGTTGTTGTTAGGTTCAGGGGTCTGCAATCCGATAGCTAGTATTTGTTTTTGCCTCCTACGGTGACTCATTCATAACACGGACCGAGTGGATTTCAAGGGGAGGATAACAGAGGGTAGCGGTGAGACTGGGTTGAAGGTGCAGTTAGTGGAAAGGAGAAGACCCACTCCTCCACCATGTGTTGTGAATTCTCTTGATCTGACTTCTGAGTCGGAGCTCCCTCTGGTGGTTACTGCGGGTAGTGGAGCAGGCCGGGTTGACAGAAGTCTGCCACCTGACGACGATGATTGGAAATCAGGGGTTACTGCCTGGGAGGATATAAGTGAGCAGACTTCCCTCAGTTGCTGCTGGTGTTTGGTTTCTTCCTGTGCATTTGGAAGTCTGCTGTCTCCTGCCTGATCTTTGTTTGTCAGCCCCTGAGGAAGAAGTAGTCCTTACTTCGAAACGCGTTGGTAAAAAATTAATCTTTCACCGTAAGTGAGATTCTGTATTTTGTCAAGCAGCGCAAGGAAGTCCATAAATTATTTCCATAAGCCCTGTGGGAGGGAGGAATATGAAACAGATCACATCAGCATGGCTGTCCCTCAGCTGTTTATCCCCATCCTTGTATGCATGGCTCCATACCTATCCTTGTATGAATGATCCCATCCCTATCCTTGAATGCATGGCCCCATCCCTATTATTAAATGTATGGCTCCATCACTACCCGTGTATGCATGGCCCCATCCCTATCCTTGTATGCATGACCCCATCCTTCTACTGATATGATTGGCCCCCTTCAAAAACATTAAAAAAATAAACCATTACATTTACCTTCCTGGGCACCCTCACAGCCTCTTGTTCCGGTGCCAGCAGCTGCTTTATGCTTGTAAGCAGCGCATGGCAGGGACGTCATGCGCTGCTCACAAGCTGAGAACAGCTGACGGAATACTCATCGCTCGTGGAGGGCAGTATTAAGTAGCCCTCACATTGACAGTCTCAGGGAGGTTACGTGTGCTGCTATTTAAGAGAAATGAATATTCATTTCTCTCCACGCTCATGGGAGTGGAGAGAGGTGAATATTCACACGCGAATACAAGTGACCGCCTGGCAGCTGCAGGAGCCGGCTGCTGCGGCTGACTCTGTGTGCGCTATTACAGATAAATGAATATTAATTGCCAGTGCAGTGAACATTTCTCTTTAGCAGCAGGCACAGGAGTTAGCCACAGCAGCCGACTCCGGCTTCCTGTGACACGTTGCTCCGCCGCTGCCCCTCCATGCTTTGGACACCTCAATCAAGGGGGCCTTTCAGCACAAAAAAAAAGTGCTGAAAAACTCAACTTATACTCGAGTATATACAGTATATGTAGTTGTAATATGCAATACAGGTAGCACTGTTTGTTTACATCTAATGCGTCGATGGATATATGTGCAAAAACATAACATGATGATATTTCTAAATGGGTCTTTCATTGAAGTACTGCTTCTGTGTTAAATGAAGAAAGTGACAGCGCCATGACATGATACCCATAACAGATGCCGCCATGTAACAATCCTTAAAGGGATCAGCCTTACTAAGCCATCTATACGCTCATGTACTTCATAGAAAGTTGAATAAAAAAATACCTTGATATCTGCGATCTGATGTCCTATCAATATTTTTCTTAATATGTAAAATGAGCTGTTAAATATAGATCTATATCGCAGACACAGATCTTCCTGAGAATCTGCCTCCAGAGCTCATTTTAACCCCCTAGTGACAGAGCACCAATTTGCGACTTAATGACCAAACCAATTTTTGCAATTCTGTCCACTGTCACTTTGAGGCTATAACTCTAGAACGTTTTAACGTATCCCACTGATTCTGAAAACGTTTTTTCATGACATATTACACTTCATATTCGTGGTAAAATTTCTTTGCGTCTATTTATGAAAAAAAGGAAATATGGCGAAAATTTTTAAAATTATGCGATTTTCGAACTTTTTTTTGCCCTTAAATCAGAGAGATGTCACACAAAATACTTAATAAATAACATTTCCCACATGTCTTCTTTACATCAGCAAAACTTCAGAAACAATTTTTTCTTTGTCAGGAAGTTATAAGGGTTAAAAGATGTCCAGCGATTTCTCATTTATACAACAAAATTTACAAAAAACAATTTTTTTTTTTTTAGGGACCACATCACATTTGAAGTCACTTTGAGGGGTGTACATGACAGAAAATACCCAAAAGTGACACCATTCTAAAAACTGCATTCCTCAAGGTGCTCAAAACCACATTCAAGTAGTTTATTAACCCATTACGTGTGCTTCATGGGAACTGAAGCAATGTGGAAGGAAAAATTAAACATTTAACTTTTTTTCACAAACATTTTACTTCAGAACCAATTTTTTTTTTATTTTCACAAGTGTAAAAAGAGAAAATGAAAATTTGTTGCGCAATTTCTCCTGAGTACACCAATACCCAATATGTGGGAGTAAACCACTGTTTGGATGCACGGCAAAGCTAGGAAGGGAAGGAGTGCCATTTGACTTTTTCAACGCAAAATTGGCTTGATTTGAGATTGGACGCCATGTCACGTTTGGAGCCCCTGATGTACCTAAGTAGTGGAAAATGGAGTAAAAGAACAGATTAATCCAGCTCACCGCACTGCCTTGCTGGTAGGATCCAAATCCTGCGCACGGATTTGACTAGGCAGTCAATCAATAGTAGAAAAAAGGGAAGAAAGTTCCAGCGCTAGGAATGGAAAATTAAAAATCCATTTTATTGTGCCAATGCATATTAAAATTCCAGCAGGTACAGCATATCAGTCGGATGACTGCAGAACAACGCGTTTCGACGCCTCAGGTCTTAATCATGATTAAGACCTGAGGCGTCGAAACGCGTTGTTCTGCAGTCATCCGACTGATATGCTGTACCTGCTGGAATTTTAATATGCATTGGCACAATAAAATGGATTTTTAATTTTCCATTCCTAGCGCTGGAACTTTCTTCCCTTTTTTCTAAGTAGTGGAAACCCCCTAAACCTAACTCCAACCTAACCCCAGCACACCCATAACCCTAATCCCAATCCTAACCATAACCCTAACCACAAACCTAACCCTATCACACCCATAACC
Source organism: Dendrobates tinctorius (assembly GCF_039654945.1). Lineage (NCBI taxonomy): Eukaryota > Metazoa > Chordata > Amphibia > Anura > Dendrobatidae > Dendrobates > Dendrobates tinctorius. The sequence continues at coordinate 38,364,782 of NW_027361788.1, forward strand.
CTAATCCCAACCCTAACCACACCACTAACCCTAACGGTAATCCCAACCCTAGCCCCAACAGTGACCCTAACTTTAGCCACAACCCTAACTTTAAGATTGAGATTGGACACCATGTCACGTCTGTAGAGCCCCTGATATGCCTAATCAGACCCCCACAAATTACACCATTTTGGAAACTAGACCCCCCCAAGGAACTTAGCTAAATGCGTGGTGAGCACTTTGAACCCCCAAGTGCTTCACAGAAGTTTATAAGGTAGAGCCAAGAAAATAAAAAATGATTCCACAAAATGATCTTTTTGCCCCCAAATTTTTATTTTCCCAAGGGTAACAGGAGAAATTAGACCCCCAAAGTTGTAGTGCAATTTGTCCTGAGTAAGCCGATACACCATATGTGGGGGTAAACCACTGTTTGGGTGCACGGCAGAGCTCTGAAGGGAAGGAGCGTTGTTTGACTTTTTCAACGCAGAATTGGCTGGAATTGAGATCGGACGCCATGTCACGTTTGGAGAGCCCCTGATGTACCTAAATAGTGGAAACCCCCTAAACCTAACTCCAACCTAACCCCAGCACACACATAACTCTAATCCCAATCCTAACCATAACCCTAACCACAAAACTAACCCTAAACACACCCCTAACCCTAATTCAACCCTAACCATAACCACACCTCTAACCCCAATAGTAATCCCAACCCTAGCCCCAACCATAACCCTAACTTTAGCCACACCCCTAACTTTAGCCCACCTAACCCTAATGGGAAAATGGAAATAAACACTTTTTATATTATTTTACCCTAGGGGATTGATAAAGGGGGGTGTGATTTACTACTTTTTTTATTTTGATCACTGTGAAAGACCCATCCACATTTCATCTTCAATGCCCTTGCTGATGAAAAGAGGTTTGCACTAAAAATCTCACAATACATGGCCCCATTCATTCTTTCATGTACACGGATCAGTTGTCTTGGTCCCTTTGCAGAGAAACAGCCCCAAAGCATGATGTAGCCACCCCCATGCTTCACAGTAGGTATGGTGTTCTTTGGATGCTACTCTGCATTCTGTCTCCTCCAAACACGACAAGTTTTGTTTCTACCAAACAGTTCTACTTTGGTTTCATCAGACCATATGACATTCTCCCAATACTCTTTTGGATAAACAAAAATGCTCTCTAACAAACTTCAGATGGGCCCGGACGTGTACTGGCTTAAGCAGGGGGACACTTCTGGCCCTGCAGGATGAGTTCCAGGCGGCATAATGCGTTACTGATGTTAGCCTTTGTTACGGTGGTCCCAGCTCTATGCAGGTCATTCACTAGGTCCCCCAGTGTGGTTTTGGGAATTTTGCTCACTGAGATTATCAGTGGTCCTGTATTTTTTCCATTTTCTTATTATTGCCCCCAGAGTTGATTTCACAACACCATGCTGCTTGCCTATTGTAGATTCAGTCTTCACAGCCTGGTAATAGGAAAAATAAAAGTAGATCCAGATCACTCACAGGGCTTATTTAAAAATTAGCAAACTTATTGGATATTCTTTTAAAAATTGAAGATTACAAAGGGACATCTCAGATGGCACAGCAATGAAAGCGGGTGGTGTGTAATGAGCAACACGGCTTTTGAACCAGAAAAAAATTTGCAAATTTTTAAATAAGCCCCGTGAGTGAGCTGGAGCCACTTCTTTTTTTCCTATTGCCTTGGACGCTGTGCAGCAGTGAGGAATTTGTGCTCCTTCTCGTGCCTGGAATTACATCTCAGGGGTGAACTGAAATTTTCTCATTTTTTACTTTCCCAGCCTGATGTAGGGCTAGAATTTTGTTTCTGCTGTCCTTCGACAGCTCTTTGGTCTTCACCATAGTGGAGGTTGGAGTGTGACTGAGGTTGTGGACAGGTGTCTTTTATACTGATAAGTTCAAACAGGTGCCATTACTACAGGTAATGAGTGGAGGACAGCTCTTAAAGAAGAAGTTACAGGTCTGTGAGGGCCAGAAATCTTGCATGTTTTTAGGTGACCAAATACTTATTTTCCACCATAGTTTGCGAAATAAATCTTGCCAAATCAGACAAGGTGATTTTCTGCATTTGTGTTCTCATTTTGACTCTCATAGTTGTGGTCTACCTATTATGTCAATTACAGGCCTCTCTCGTCTTTTTAAGTGGAATAACTTGCACAACTGGTGGCGGACTAAATACTTTTTTCCCCACTGTATGTCACGAAAAAACAATATCAGAATCACTGGGATCTGTTGAAGCATTCCAGAGTTATATATAACCTCATGAAGTGATAGTGGTCAGAATTGTAAAATTTGGCTTGGTCATTAAAGTCAAAATTGGCTCAATTATTAAGAGGTTAACAGCTCACTGAGGTCCAGGAATTGCTTCCCTAATATGGGAGGAAAAAAAATCACCAGTATAACGCTCTACCAAAATCAGCCTGAGTTGCTGTGACACATTTCGGTAAAAGGATTGTGCATAAACTACGGAGATGCTGGATATAATACAATGATTAAACTTTCTTCCAAAAGATAGTAATGGCTTTGCTTTCAATTAATCCTGCCAGTGGCAAAAATTAATCATTTTGTTTTAAATAAACCAAAAGTTGCCCTAATATATAAAAAAAAAGCTGTTCTAGGAATTATCCAGGTTCCTGCCAAGTGAAGCAAAAGGGATTTCCGCTGTGTAATTAAGAGCTTTTCTCGTTATGATTTTACGTGCCTAAGATACAGCATCCCACTATACATAGACTCGTTCCTAGCAGACACATAACCTAACAATAAGAAGCAATGTAACTAACATTCCTATTTCACATGGATTTTCTTCTTTTTTTTTCTATTCTACTAAAAACAAAAATAAATGAAATGGCAGCAAAATGATAGAACTTGATGCCACGTTTCTATGTTGTATTTATTATAGACACAAGGCTTTTTTCTTTGAGCATTCGGACATTTCTATAAAATGGGTTGACTGCTAAGATTATAATGGAGACATATCCATAAAATTATAAAGTTGGTAGAGTCCGACACCTGGTAATCCATTAATGTCTGTAAAGCGCTGTGAAATTAATGGCACTATATACAGTACAGACCAAAAGCTTGGACACACCTCATTCAAAGAGTTTTCTTTATTTTCATGACTATGAAAAATTGTAGATTCACTCTGAAGGCATCAAAACTATGAATTAACATATGTGGAAATATATAATTAACAAAAAAGTGTGAAAGAACTGAAAATATGTCTTATATTCTAGGTTCTTCAAAGCAGCCACCTTTTGCTTTGATTACTGCTTTGCAGACTCTTGATGAGCTTCAAGAGGTAGTCACCAGAAATGATCTTCCAACAGTCTTGAAGGAGTTCCCAGAGATGCTTAGCACTTGTTGGCCCTTTTGCCTTCACTCTGCGGTCCAGCTCACCCCAAACCATCTCGATTGGGTTCAGGTCTGGTGACAGTGAAGGCCAGGTCATTTGGCGTAGCACCCCATCACTCTCCTTCTTGGTCAAATAGCCCTTACACAGCCTGGAGGTGTCATTGTCCTGTTGAAAAATAGATGGTCCAACTAAATGCAAACCGGATGGAATAGCATGCCGCTGCAAGATGCTGTGGTAGCCATGCTGGTTCAGTATGCCTTCAATTTTGAATAAATCCCTAACAGTGTCACAAGCAAAGCACCCCCACACCATCACATCTCCTCCATGCTTCACAGTGGGAACCAGGCATGTAGAGTCCATCCGTTCACCTTTTCTGCGTAGCACAAAGACATGGTGGTTGGAACCAAAGATCTCAAATTTGGACTCATCAGACGAAAGCACAGATTTTCCACTGGTCTAATGTCCATTCATTGTGTTCTTTAGCCCAAACATGTCTCTTTTGCTTGTTGCCTGTCCTTAGCAGTGGTTTCCTAGCAGCAATTTTACCATGAAGGCCTGCTGCACAAAGTCTCCTCTCAACAGTTGTTGTAGAGATGTGTCTGCTGCTAGAACTCTGTGTGGCACTTACCTGGTCTCTAATCTGAGCTGCTGTTACCTGCGATTTCTGAGGCTGGTGACTCGGATGAACTTATCCTCCGCAGCAGAGGTGACTCTTGGTCTTCCTTTCCTGGGGCGGTCCTCATGTGAGCCAGTTTCTTTGTAGTCCTTGATGGCTTTTGCCACTGCACTTGGGGACACTTTCAAAGTTTTCCCAATTTTTCAGAGTGACTGACCTTCATTTCTTAAAGTAATGATGGCCACTCGTTTTTCTTTACTTAGCTGCTTTTTTCTTGCCATAATACAAATTCTAAGTCTATTCAGTAGGACTATCAGCTGTGTATCCACCAGACTTCTGCACAACACAACTGATGGTCCCAACCCCATTTATAAGGCAAGAAATCCCACTTATTAAACCTGGCAGGGCACACCTGTGAAGTGAAATGCCAAGAATGTGCAAAGCAGTAATCAAAGCAAAAGGTGGCTACTTTGAAGAACCTAGAATATAAGACATATTTTCAGTTGTTTCACACTTTTTTGTTAATTATATAATTCCACGTGTTAATTCATATAAATTGGCTGTGTACAAATTAGTCCCAAATTCTCCTTGTGCCTCCATATGACACCATCACCATAACCCCCCCCCACCAAGATCTTTGCAACACAAGGCGACTTTAGTAGCAAAAATTGAAAATACAGGACTTTTATATATTTTTTTTTTCCTCTGGTCGACCCTCTGTGGTTGGTAGTTGTCCCACTTCCTTTAAGGTATGTTTCCACGTTAAGGAGACAGGAGCGCTTTGGAAGCAACACATGCCCGCACCGTCCAAAGCGATGCCGGCTTTGTACGCGTGGTGATTCCCTCCTATTACTGGTTAAACTCTTGTACGTGGTGGGGGTCTCACTGGGCATAGAATAATGTGTCTATTTACGAACCATCCCTATTTTTTGTAATACAAAGATGGCTGCCTCAGCTTTCTGAGGGCACGATAGGTCCAATCCAATGAACTCAATCCAATAACAAGCACAGTGCCTCTCACTAGCTGTGATTGTCTCGCAGTAAGAATAGACCTGAGGGACCATTTGTTCTTCTGGGAGGTGAATTATTGATGCACAATAGCAGACAGGCAGACATTTCTGTTAAACAGCTGACCAAATTAAGCTCATAATCAAAGACACCAACTCAATAGCAGTTTCTCTGCTTGCAAAAAGCATCTGAGATATTTAGCGCGTTATGAATCTGGAACGGAGAGACTATTTTGATACTGCAGCTGCTATAATGAAACCCAGCGTTGTGTCGATACTCCCTCTTGTCAACTTGCTTAATAAAGTAATGGCTTGCTGGGTTGCAACGTGCAGTGAGGCTTCATGTGTAAAAATAATATGTTTCTCTGGGGTTTAAAGGGAATTATAAATAACTACTGCGCACGCGCCGGTATTTTCCAGTGCGTTCTATGCCCCGGAAGTCTTCACATGCAGGACACACTTCCGGGGCATAGACCGCACTGGAAAATACCGGCGCATGCGCAGTAGCGATTATATGCTTCGCCCACAGTTGGGCAAAGCATACTGCGTAGGCGCCGGAGGCTTTACAATGCGCAAGCGCGGAAACCTACATTATCTGTGATATTCACAGATGAAGATTACGTGCAACAAGCCAAGGAGGGAGGGGGGGGGGAGAAGGCAACTAAGCCACGCCCATCGGACCGGACCGCGGCGATTTGCATACATCCCCAACAAGATAAAAAAGGTATTTATGCCTCAAAGGTGCGGGGTCGGGGGAGTCAAAAGCCCTATTAGAATCCTTATGGGATGCACAATTGGGTGATATCTTTACATGATATAACTAAATATGGGTGACAGATTCCCTTTAATTGGCTGCTAATACCTGAAGCTAAAAAAAATACATAAAAAGATTACTACATGTTATTAGATATAATATATGTATTTTATGCAAACAATACTTGTGTAATTTGTAGTTTAAATTAAGAAACCCACTCTCCATTCTGTCAATCATCAATTGCTAAAATACTGGTTTGTGGGACTACAAGATCCAGCAACTTGTCCTGGATTCAGATCGCTGCAGACCTGTCTGTGCGATATACACCTGTCTCTCCATAAACGTTTAGTTGGTACACCACACTATAGAATATAAATCAATGGGAAGGCTAAAAAAAAAAAAAAAAAAAAAAAAAAAAAGATGCCTGGACATATTTTTGAACATTTTGTAAGTGGTAAAAACACAGGGAAAAAACCCTCGCCAATGTAATGGCACCTAATAAACTTTGGAAACCGTTGACCAAAAATGCTGGTGGAAAGAAATGTTGACTCACGTCAGTGATTTTGGTCAAATCCTGGACTGTTTAGTCAACATTTCTTTCCACCAGCATTCTTGGTCAACGTTTTCCAGAGTTTATAAGGCAACGGACGAGGCCTACAAGCCCGGTTGCTGGGGCATCAGTCAAGGTATACGTCTTCTAGACAGCTGTGGTAGTCCATGTGGAAGCAAGCATCTGGCGGTAGCTCGGTGGGGCAACGAAGGTTAAAAGCCTCTGGCGGTAACTCGGCGAGGTTACAAAGTTTTGCAGCGGCTCAGAGGAGCGTATCAGGAACAAGAGCGACCGCAGCAGGAGCTCTGCAAATTGTTTGGTGTGGAGGTTCGCAAAGCCGTGTGCATCCGCAGGAGCTGGTGGGGTGTCCATGGAAAGTTGCCCAAAAAGGAGGCGGGGCCCCAATAGGGGCAGAGTACCAAAAAAGGGCGACATCCCAAAAGTGGAACTTGCCCAAAAGGGGGTGGAGTCCCAGAAAGTGGTAGTGGACCAAAAAAGGGAGGAGCGTCCCAAAGTCGAAGGGGTGGCGCAGACAGACTGTTGCCGAGGACAACTGTACTATTTGTGTTCAGTCTGCCATATGAACTACCCATACAGAAAGGGGCTACGTGGGTGCGCCTGCAGATGGGCGTGTGCAGACTGGTCAATGCTGAGAGCTCGGTGACTCTAGTGAGGGCTGCGCCTTATGTGTTTGAGATACCCAAAAGGAAGATCAGGGTCACCTGCATCGATGGGGGCACTAAAAACTACCCGATGTCCAGTGCTCCTCGAGATGGCCAATGATATCTCAAGTCATGATGTCGCTATGGTCCCTAACTTAGCCTATCCAGTGATAGTAGGCCGGGCTCTGGGCTGTTCTCGGACTTGTGGGAGAAGGGAGCTCCTCTACAGAAGGATATGGAAGGGCCCTATGTTGAAGGAAATGGATACATTATGACAGGAACACCTCCCAAATCTGACGGTACAGAAATAGGGGTGACCGGTGGAAGGTATGTCACTGCCCAACGTACTGACCTAAAATCGCTTAAGAAGACCATGGTATGACCAGGAGTGATGCAGAAGCTAAAATAAGGGTTGTTGAGACCACGTTAGAGAGCAACTTGGGGGGGGGGGTTGTGAACTCTCTTGATCTGACTTCTGAGTCGGGGCTCCCTCTGGTGGTTACCGTGGGTAGTGGAGCTGGTCATATTGACAGAAGTCTATCACCTGAAGACGATGACTGGAAGTCAGGGGTTACTGACTGGGAGGATGTAAGGGAGCAAGCTTCCTTCAGTTGCTGCTGGTGATTTGTTTGTCTTCCTGTGCATTGTGAAGTCTGCTTTTTCACCTCCTTGGTCTTGCATCATTCAGATAAGTTATTTGTTTGCTGGAATCTTTTACATTTGATATAGTTTTTGCCATTCTCTACTTTTTGCTTTGTGGTGTGGGTTCAGCATTATTCCCTGCTGGGATTTGTGCTGGACCCCGCTCATATGTCACAGCTCATGTCATTCTGTTCAGTATTGCTAATCTCCTGTTATATTAGTATCTTTTGCTTTGCTTCCAGTTCACACCAGAATGCTGATCTGGTGGGGGAGAGGTCGTGTGGCCTCAGTGTTTTTGCATATCAGCTGTGTTGGATTTTTTAGGGTTTTTGCATGATTGCAGACAGTATCTTTTCTGTCCTGTCCTATCTAGACAGTTTGGGCCCCATCATTTGCTCACTCTGTTTTCTGCCTGTGTTTGTGCCTCATCTTGTCTCACCGACAATATATTTTTGGGGGCTATTTCTTTGGTGTTCTACTCCGGGGCAGTTTAGCTTTTCCCTTTCTTGCTTTAGGCTTAGTTAACTCTTTGGCTGTGTCGGGGCGTCTAGGGCATCGTAGGCACGTCCCACGGCTAATGCTAGTTGTGTTGTTAGGTTTAGGGGTCTGCAATCCGCTAAGTTACCAACCTTTCCGGTTTCCTGGTTGCTTAGCTAATTTCCCGTAATCCTCCTCGGTGACCGAATCATAACAGAATCACCAGCCTAAAACTGTAGACTCTAGGGTACGCTAAAGGAAAAAATTTAAGTGTCAGAATTTTGTATATATTTTTTCCTCTTTCTCTCTGGGGACCATAGGAGGATTTTTTCTTTAATGGAGACTAAGTAATTGTACGATCGTGTTGAGCAGCTTGCTGCTGAAGTTCGGGGAATTTCTGCTTATCTCGCTCAATCGTCTGCTGTAGAACCAAAAATTCCTATTCCTGATGTATTTTCTGGGGATCGATCTACATTTTTGAACGTTAAGAATAATTGTAAACTGTTTTTTTGTCTTGAAGCCTAATTCCTCGGGGAACTTGGTGCAGCAGGTTAAAATTGTCATCTCCCCGTTTCGCGGCGATCCCCAAGACTGGGCTTTTTCTCTGACACCTGGGAATCCTATTTTGGCTGATGAGGATGCGTTTTTCCAAGCTTTGGGGTTGTTGTATGATGAACCTCATGTTATTGATCAAGCTGAGAAAACCTTAATGGCATTGAACCAAGGTCAGGATGCGGCAGTTATATTGTCAAAAATTCCAAAAGTGGGCGGTCCTTACTAAATGGAATGATGACGCCCTAGCAGCTCTCTTTTGGAAAGGTTTGGCAGAAACCGTACAAGTTGTTATGGTGGGATTTCCTGTCTCCTCTGGTCTTAACAACTCTGTCATTAGCCATTCAAATTGATCGACGTTTACGTGAACGTATAACTATGCGAAAGGCGGTGCTGCCTTTTGAACAAACTTCTGAGCCCATGCAATGTGATAGGGTTTTGTCTAGGGCGCAAAGTCAAGAGTTTAGAAAGCGTAATAAGTTATGCAACTTTTGTGGGGACGCTTCTCATGCTATTTCTGTTTGCCCTAAGTGGGAAAAACGTTTTACCCACTCATTTGCTATGGGCAGTGTACTGCCTAAATTCCTTTTGGCGGTTTCCTTGATCTGCTCCTTGTCTTCATTTTCTGCTAAAGCTTTTGTTGATTCAGGAGCAGCTCTGAATCTGATGGATTTTGACTTTGCCAAACGTTGTGGGTTTCCCATGATACCCCTGAGGACCCCAATTCCTTTGAGGGGTATTGATGCTACCCCCTTGGCAGGGAATAAACCCCAATTTTGGACCCAGGTGATAATACGGGTCCCCCCGGACCACCAAGAGAATTGTAAATTTTTGGTGTTGCATAATTTACATGACATTATTGTACTGGCTTTCCCTTGGTTGCAGACCCATAATCCTGTTTTGGATTGGAAATCTGTGTCTGTGGCGAGTTGGGGTTGTCAATGTGTTCTTAGTGACACTCCTGTTTTCTCCACCTCTCCCCAGTCTCATGATGTTCCTGATTATTTGGCAGATTTTTCTGATGTATTTAGTGAGAGTAAATCCACGTCTTTGCCTCCTCATAGAAGTTATGATTGCGCAATTGACTTAGAGCCCAGTTGTAAATTTTTCAAGGGTCGGCTTTTCGAGTACCTAGTGATGCCTTTTGGGCTCACTAATGCCCCTTCCATCTTCCAATCTTTCATGAACGATACTTTCTGGGACTTTGTGGATAAGTTTTTGATCATTTATTTGGATGATATTTTGATTTTTTCCAGTGATTGGGATTCTCATGTGGAACATGTTCGGACTGTGTTCCGGAAAATGCTCTGTATGTTAAGGGATCGAAATGTCTCTTTGGCGTACAAAAGATTTCGTTTTTGGGATTCATTTTGTCCCCATCTGCTACTGAAATGGACCCGGCCAAGGTCCAAGCCATTTATGATTGTGTTCAGCCCACTTCCTTGAAGGCCCTCCAGAAGTTTTTGGGTTTTGCTAATTTCTACCATAAATTCATAAGTAATTTTTCTGGTATTGAAAAACCACTGATGGATTTGACCAAAAAGGGCGCTGATGTGGTGAATTGGGCTCCAGAGGCAGTCTCGGCGTTCCAGGAGCTTAAGCGGAGATTCACTGCTGCTCCGGTAATATGGCAACCTGATGTTTCACTCCCATTTCAGGTGGAGATAGATGCTTCTGAGATTGGTGCAGGAGCCGTTTTGTCTCAAAGAGATCCGGTAACCTCTAAAATGAATCCTTGTGCCTTCTTTTCTCAAAAATTTTCCCCATCGGAACGTAACTATGATGTGGAGAATCGGGAATTGTTGGCCATGAAGTGAGCTTTTGAAGAGTGGAGACATTGGTTGGAGGGAGCCAGACATCAAGTTATGGTCTTTACCGACTACAAGAACCTGATCTATCTCGAGTGAGCCAAGCGACTGAACCCTAGACAGGCTAGGTGGGCCTTGTTTTTCCACACGTTTTAATTTTTGTGGTCTCCTTTCTTCTGGGCACTAAGAATGTTAAGACGGACGCCCTGTCTAGGAGTTTCTTTGCGGATTCTCTTGATGTGATCGAACCTACTACCATTCTAAATGAGGGTGTGGTTCTTTCCGCCATTTCACCCGATTTGAGACTTGCCCTGGAGGAATTTCAGGAGGATAAACCTGAACGATGCCCTATGAGGAAATTGTATCTCCCTGACCAGTGGAGGAAAAGAGTAATGTCTGAAATTCATTGCTCTGTGTTAGCTGGACATCGTGGTATTTTTGGTACCAGAGACTTGGTGAGTGTCTTTTTTGTGGCCTGCTTTATCTCGTGATGTCAGGAATTTTGTGCAGTCCTGTGGGACTTGTTCTCGGTCCAAACCCTGTTCTCATTCTAGTGGTTTGTTAATGCCCCTGCCGGTGTCCAGGAGGCCATGGACCCATATTTCAATGGATTTTATTTCTGATCTCCCTGTTTCTCACTCAGAGGATGACGGTTATCTGGGTGATCTGTGATAGATTTTCTATGATGGTCCATCTTGTACCACTCCCAAAGTTGCCATCTTCTTCTGAGTTGGTGCCCTTGTTTTTACAACAGGTGGTTCGTTTGCACGGTATTCCTGAGAACATTGTGTCGGACAGAGGAGTTCAGTTTGTTTCCGGATTTTGGAGAGCTTTTTGTTCTAAACTGGAAATTCAGTTGTCCTTCTCTGCATTTCATCCTCAGACCAATGGGCAAACGGAGAGAACAAACCAGACTTTGGAAACCTACTTGAGATGTTATATATCTGCTGATCAAGATGACTGGGTCTCATTTTTGCCCCAGGCCGAATTTGCTCTAAATAATAGGGCTAGTTCTGCCACTTTGAAGTCTCCTTTTTTCTGCAACTTTGGGTTTCATCCTCGGTTTTTTTCAGGGCAGGTGGAGGCTTCGGCCTGCAGAGGTGTAGATTCTGTGGTAGAGAGAATGCAGCAGATTTGGGATCAAGTAGTGGATAAGTTGTCTCATTCTCAGGAGAAGACCCAACGGTTTTTGCCAACCAGCATAGGACCACGGGTCCACGGTTTAAAGTGGGTGACATGGTTTGGTTGTCCTCAAAAAAATATTCCTATGAAAGTTGCGTCTCCAAAATTCAAGCCAAGGTTCATTGGACCTTATAAGATTTTGGAAGTCCTCAATCCTGTTTCTTACCATTTGGCTCTTCCAGGAACGTTCAAGATTCACAAAGTTTTTCATAAATCTTTGTTGAAAAGGTTAGTGGAGCCAGTGGCTCCCATGGCTGCGCCCCCCGATCCTGTATTAGTTGAGGGTAATCTGGAGTATGAGGTAGAGAAGATATTGGATTCTCGTATGGCTAGACGGTACTTGGTCAAGGGAAAGGTTATGGCCAGGAGGATAATTCTTGGTTCTCTGCTTCTGATATTCATGCCGAGAGATTGGTTCGTGCTTTTCACCAGACCCATCCTGATCGGCCTGGTAGCGTGGATGAGGGTTTGGTGACCCCTCCTCAAGGGGGTGGTACTGTTGTAAACTCTCTTGATCTGACTTCTGAGTCGGGGCTCCCTCTGGTGGTTGCCGCAGGTAGTGAAGCTGGTCATATTGACAGAAGTCTATCACCTGAAGACGATGATTGGAAGTCAGGGGTTACTGACTGGGAGGATTTAAGGGAGAAAGCTTCCTTTAGTTGCTGCTGGTGATTTGTTTGTCTTCCTGTGCATTGTGAAGTCTGTTTTTTCCCCTCCTTGGTCTTGCATCATTCAGATAAGTTATTTGTTTGCTGGAATCTTTTACATTTGATATAGTTTTTGCCTTTCTCTGCTTTTTGCTTTGCGGTGTGGGTTCAGCATTATTCCCTGCTGGAATTTGTGCTGGACCCCGCTCATATGTCACAGCTTATGTTATTCTGTTCAGTATTGCTAATCTCCTGTTATATTAGTATCTTTTGCTTTGCTTCCAGTTCACACCAGAATGCTGATCTAGCAGGGGAGAAGGGTGAGATTCCCTTGTTCAAATGTCTTGTAGACGTCCCGGAAGACCTGAGAGAAGAGTGTGCCAGAGAGTCAGCACATGTACTAGTCCCAAGGAGCTAAACAACTGGTGATACTGTCCACTTCCGAGGTCATAGTGGATCGGGTGGCTATCCTGAGCGACATGCACTTGAGGTGTCTTCACATGAAGCAGTTGAAGAAGTCGGTAAATGGCTGGAGCTTATGAGGAAAGCTCGGAATCTACTGGAGGATGTCGTCCAGGTGCCAAGTGCTCTGCTGGGAGAAGTCGTTGGGTCAAACAGGCGACTCATGCAGGAAAAGGTCAATAAATCGGGGGTTACGAGAGTGAGAATTCCCGATAATGATGAAGGCAAGGTACCCAGGGAAGTGGGTATGGTTCCATTCTTCATGGTGGGGACAGGGGAGAGTCTTGGAAATATGTGGATTCTCCTCACATATAGGGTGGCTCAACTTAAATAAGTACAGCAGTTAAGGCTGGAAAGAGCGAGTATCAAGAGACAGCATCACTTCAATAGTTGGAAGCCCTCTGTTAAGCATGGTACCCCACGAAGTGAAAGTCCTCCCGGTAATAAATGGGCCACCGCGGAAGCTAGAGACAAGTGGTGCAGCAGGTCTCTAGGTGAGGGAGGAAATAGCCATCGGAGAGCTGTCCGAAGACATTCTAACGATGGGGGGCATACTAGATTGAGGGTCTTAGACAAAAGACCTAATAGGGTATGTGACGATAACAAGTCGATCCAGACCGTAGATATGGAGGGAAGTGAGTCACACAGTTGCACAGGGGTGGGGAAGGACTAACAAAGCCATGACTCAGAATTGAGGAATGGCAAAATCTGGTAGCATAAAAAGGAAGTTAGACGGGGACTGATGGCAATTCTCTTAAGGACCAGGTGATGTTGAGGGATCAGGTTCCAGAGGCTAATGCTTTTAGTAGGTGGAGAGGGTCCCCTCGACTGGTAGCTGGAGATGACAGGGACAGGTTTTCCCGGGGCCCTGGACTGTGGTCAGGTGTTCATCCCCATGGGATCGAACAGAGGGGGTGGATATGTGGTGCACCAACTAATGGTTTATGGAGAGACAGGTGTGTATCGCACAGACAGAGGTCTGCGGCGATCTGAATCCAGGACAGGTTGCTTGGTCTTGTAGTCTCACAAACCACTATTTTAGCACAGGGCTGGATTTAAGGGATAACCAGAAGTGAGATGGGAGAGACTGGTTAACCACACATCTCCCAGGGGGTGTGCTCCTATGAACACAGGAAGGTCCTACATATTTCCTGAATGTCAAGGAAGCACCAAGGGTCTGGATGACTAACAGGAGCAAGATGAAGCCAGGCTGGGGAAAACCTGAGGTGCTGTTAACCAAGTAACCCCGAGCCAGGGGAATTGTGTCCTGATGGATGTCAGGCATTTGAACTGTGCGAATGGAACCATGGATGTTTGTAGGTTCTGCATGGTTCACATGCCCTGCCATGCGTTATGGAGTGGTTTATGATTTTGTAATAAACCCGAGTTGGACTTGTTTAAAGGAAGGAACCGCTCCTGTGTAGTGATCGCTGTGTCACAACAGTATGTACAGTATTCCTAGTGGAAAAAAAAATGAAGAATGAACTTGGTACTTGTGATGGTGTGATATGTTATGTGGATGTCATTTTTTGTATATTCCTATTTTTAACAATTCCAGTAATTTTCATAGTGTTTTTCTTATTACATTGTAAGTCTACAGCCTCACTGTATCTGTCTCTTGATGACCCCCTGTAGTGCATTAATCCCTAAGGCCTTTTGTTCTCCTCTGGGAGGCAACTTGTTGGACTACCCCTGGACAAGGAAGGGGGTGGGGGGGAAGAACGGCAGCGGGACAAGTCAGTTCCGGTAGAGACAAGATGGTGAAAAGGCTGCATTTCAGACAAAAGGACCCATTTTTATCCTCTGGTGCTAGAGTTTTGAAATCTCGTTTCCCTGGACATTTTATCCTGATACTGGACTGCATTCTTATTCTGGACTATCTTATCCTTTGTGTGGTGGACTGAATATGGACCTTTTCATATTTTTGCCTGAATAAAGGTCTTGGAATTGTTCACTCTTCGCTTGCTGTTGATTGTGTGATACCAGAGAAGGACCCCGTGACAACTGGTGGCAGGAGTGGGATCAACAGAGCGTAACCCAATGGAGAACCACCCACAGAGTGAGTACAGAAATTGGACTGTATGCAGTTTACAGGAGAGAGCCAGAGACCTGGGCCTGAACTACCAGAGACTGACTAAAGAGGCCTTAATCGATCTACTGGTGGGCGCTAGCCCGGCCACCTCCTCCCAGATGTCTGAAGGACGAGCACTGGAGACAGGGATCCCCATCCAGAAAAGCCAGTGGTTGGTGTGGTATGAAGAAGAGATGGCGGTTCTGGGCCCCAGCGTCTCTCAGGAGTACAGGGAGGAGGCTGCCCGCCGGGCACAGCGGAGACAGGAAGCAATGGAGCTTGAAAAAGGGAGTAACGCAATGTGGAGTGTAACCCCAACAATCCGGGAGCTTGTACGGATCACCCGGACAGATTTTAAGCCATTTGATGAGGCTTCTGGAGATGTGGAGAAGTTCTTCAAAGACTTTGAGCAGCAGTGTGCTGTGATGAAGGTGCCCCACTCTAGCTGGATGCGTTTGTTAGTGGGGCTCCTGAACGGAAGCTTGGCGGAGGCTTACCGAACCATTGGTGCACTGCGGAATCGGGATTATAACATAGTAAAGCGGACTATCCTGGATTACCATGCTATCACCCCAGACTCATAGGACCAAGTTCCGAGACCTCCCATGCACTACGGGGGGATTGTTTAGGATGTATGCACATAAGATGTCCGAGGCATGTCGGAGATGGCTGGAAGCAGAAAACACCTTTACTGTGGAAGAGGTTATACAGGCGTTCATTATAGAACAATTTCTTGCCAAGTGCCCTGCAGAGGTACGGGAATGGGTCCGGGAGCGCACGCCGTGTACCGTGGATAGAGCTGCAGCCCTGGCCGATGAAGCCCTTACTATCCAGCCGCAATGGAGGAGGCTTCTGGACAATGAACCACGGCTTGCTCCTGCGCCCCGTCCCCCTCCAATTATATCTGCCCTTCCACCTAGTCGCAAGCCGATGACAATCACGCCTCACAATCCTAGGCCCCAACAGTTCCGACAACGACCTGGGGGTATCACAGAGAGGAGGTGTTATGGGTGTGGGCAACCTGGACATTTGCAGTCTGGCTGTCCCTCCAGGATTCGGAGGGAGCCCCACGCAGCACCACCTCGTCCAGTGCATCTTGTACATTCCACCACACCTGAGGAAGAGCTACCACCACCTCCACCAGAGTGGACCACCGATCACGGCACCATAAATACCCCTCCTGGAGTGTACGGACTCCGGCCTCTGTCCTTTAGCTACTCAGAGCAACGGCAACGCCACCTGCAGGATGTCTTTATTGATGGATACAAAGTGTCAGGATTTAGAGACACGGGGGCATTCTTGACTATCGCTGACCCCCGTGTGGTTAGACCCGAGGCAATTTACCAGGGTCCGGGAATTCCCATTGTCCTGGTGGGCGGTGCCCGCAAATATATACAGCGAGCTTCTGTGCGTTTGGATTATGGTTGTGGAGAAAAACTGTGTTGGATTGGAGTTATGGGAGGACTTCCTGCAGATATCCTCCTTGGGAACGACATTGGGGAGTTACAGTGCCAATTTGTGGGAGCAGTCACCCGACTACAGGCCCTTCAAGCACTACGTCATCCGGACCCCACCGGGGAGCAACCACCACGAACCGCATCAGAGTCGGTAAGCAATACGTTCACTGCTACTACATTGGGAGAGTCTTGGAGTTTAGGAGAGAAATAGAGGGCGACACTACCTTAGCAGCCCTTAGGCGAAAGGCAGAAACTGGGTACATGGGAGATAATGGGGATGGCTTCACTCGAGAAAACAGACTGTATTATCATGTAACAAAGGGCAGTGACCAGGGCAACCCTGACGCAACGACCAAGCAACTCATTGTCCCTCAGAAGTACAGGGCACAGCTACTTCAACTGGCCCATGACATCCCCTTGGCTGGGCATCAAGGGAGAAAAAGGACTGAAAAGAGACTCATCCAAAGTTTTTACTGGCCGGGCGTCTCGCAGTCGGTAGCCCATTATTGCCGCACCTGTGATGTGTGCCAGCGAATGCGGCATCCAGGAGCTCGACATAAGGTACCCCTGCAATCCCTGCCCATAATTGAGGAACCATTTCAACGTGTAGCCGTCGACATCATAGGTCCTCTGGCCCACCCCAGCAGGTCAGGGAAAAAAATATATCCTGACCGTGGTGGATTATGCCACTAGGTATCCTGAAGCTGTGGCTCTGTCCAGTATTACAGCAGTAAAGGTAGCCAAGGCCCTTGTTACCATCTTTACCCGGGTAGGGTTTCCTAGTGAAATATTGTCGGATCAAGGCACTCAGTTCATGTCAGATCTGGTCCAGTCCCTATGGCATACCTGTGGTGTTCGAGCCATTCGCACCACCCCATACCACCCGCAGACCAACGGACTATGTGAACGCTTTAATGGAACCCTAAAAAATATGCTGAGGGCTTTTGTTGACGTTGAAAAAGACTGGGAAAAGTACCTGCCACATCTCCTCTTCGCCTATCGGGAGGTTCCCCAAGAGTCCACAGGGTTCTCTCCCTTCAAACTACTGTTTAGCCGGAAGGTCCATGGGCCTCTCACTCTTCTGAAAGAACATTTGGAGGGAGACATCTCAGATACCGGAATGCCCATCGTTCCCTATGTGCTAGAGCTCAGAGACCGTCTCGCCCAGCTAGCTACCTTCGCTAAAGAACATCAGCGAATGGCCCAGTCCAGACAAAAAACCTGGTATGACCGTAATGCCAGGAACCGGGAATTTATGGAAGGACAGCAAGTGCTCATGATTACTGCTTCCCCTGCCAACAAGCTTCAAGCAGTGTGGGAAGGCCCATATCAGGTTGTCAAGAAAATTAATGACACTATGTTATTGCCCTGGACTCTAGTGGTCGACGACAGAAAACCGTCCACATTAACATGCTGAAAGACTACCACGACCGATCTCTGCCTGTTCTAGCTGTCTGCAACCCCCCTAGTGATACCGCCGACGACGAGTATCTCCCAGATCTCCTCCAGGTTGCCCAAGCGGGAGGATCACTGGAACAAGTGCCCCTGGGCTCCCATTTATTGGATATACAAAAGGACGATATTGTCGCCGTACTAAGGCCGAGGGCTGCTGCTTTCTCCTCAAAGCCGGGGAAGACTACCCTCACCAGTCACCATGTGGAAACCCCCGGACAATGCCCCATCCAGCAGGCTTCCTACCGGGTTCCAGAGGCTGTTCAAGGCATGATAAAGAACGAACTGGAGGAGATGAAACAACTGGGAGTTATTCAGCCATCTCACAGTTCTTGGGCCTCTCCTTTATCGGTCGTCCATGACAGCACCACCTGAGAGAGGGGATCCGCCCTTCAGGAACAGGAAACCTACAGATACAAAAGGGCGGCACCTCTCCCACGCATCAGTTGGTTTCCTGTTCCTATAGGACGGGACTTCCTACAGATGGTCCATCATGGAGTCGTCGAGGGATTCCCAGGCCGGCTGACCGACCCAGGTAGCGGGGGGGTCTCCTACCTCGGTCAAGCTCGGGTCCCTGGATGCGCCACGGTGGGGCCGGGTAGGTCACCACGACAGTGGTTGGAGCAGGCGGAGCAGAGGGTACGGTGGACAGCCGTCTCCATAGGGCCGGCACAAGGTAAGTATCACCCCTGGAACCCCTCCTGTTGCATTCACCCGGTCTCCGCTTGCTCCTCTCTCTCTCCCTCTCTTGCCGGGGGCTGGTGGTCGCGCCTGTTCGGCGGGCGCAGGTCGGCGCATGTGGGGGCGGCGGGCATTCCGGAGCCGGGGGCGCCGTGCCGGCTCCTTTCCGCGCGCTCCCGCGGCCTTGATCGCGCGGCGGAAGTGACGCAGCGGAAGGGGCGGGGCCGGGAACACCGAAACCGGAAGTCGGGTGCCGGCCGGCTTTCCGGGATGCGCCGCCGGTGCTCGGCGGTCTGGGGCGGCCCGCGGCCCCGGGGGGGAGGACGGAGCATGTGGGGGGGGAGTCGCGGGGGGGGGGGGGGAGGACCCGGGGGGAGGTGCCGCGCCAGAGCCCTGCTAACCCGGACACTGTGGGAGGCTTTAAAAGCAGGAGGTGACGCTGCTGGGGTGCTTCTGAAGGCCCAGCAATGGATTCGACAGAAGCCCCCACAGAGCAGCAGGACGAGGCGCAGGAGCGCCCAGAGAAACAGGCCACAGCGAATTTACATGCGAGTGGCCAGCAGAAGAAGAAACGGACGGGCGAACAAAGCCACAGAAGTTCCTCCAGGCTAAAGGACCCTCCTGCCTCCCTCCGTGACCCGGTACCTGCCTCGTCTGCATGGGTAAGAGATCTCCGTGAATGTACCCTGATGCAGTGTTTTATTTCGTTCTTTCGCAGGCAAGGAAAGCTACGGGGAAGCAGAAGCACAGGGAATGTGCCCTCTGTAATTGTCCTTTGCCAGACGGCCACCCTAAAAAGTTGTGTCAGCCTTGCGTGCGACAAACGGTAGGGGTTGGATGGGGACGGTACCCTAGGGGTAGATTGACAGGCCCTTACACTCTTCCCCGTCCATACAGGTGGCGGAAGAAACACCAGACTTCACCACAAGCCTGAGGGAGATAATCAGGACAGAAATGAAGGCCCTATCTAAAAAAGACTCCTCTAAGGGAAGAGATGTTAACCTCTCGGGTTCAGAGTCTTCGGCCGCACCTGGAATCGATATCTCCTCAGATTCCTCGGCCTCCACTTCATCATCTTCAGAGGAAGACTCGAGCCGTTTCTGCTTTCCCTTAGACCAGATGGATAAGTTAGTTAAAGCTGTAAGGTCCACCATGGGGGTAGCAGACATAAAACCGGAACTTTCGGCACAGGACGTGATGTTCGGAGGCCTAGATCCCAGAAAGCGCAGATCCTTTCCGCTGAATGATAAAGTCCAGAACCTAATAGATAGAGAATGGAAAAAGCCAGAAAAAAGAGGTTCTTTGCCACCCGCCTTCAAACGAAGGTACCAGTTTGATGACCCAGTGGTAACCAAATGGGACAAGGCCCCTAAGCTGGACGCGGCAGTGGCCAAAGCCTCCAAAAAGTCCTCCATACCTTTCGATGACATGGCCTCCTTAAAAGACCCGCTAGATAAAAAAGCGGATTCTTTTCTGAAAGGAACATGGGAGATGTCAGCGGGTGCCTTGAGACCAGCGGTAGCGGCCACATGTACGGCCAGATCCTTGATGGTCTGGCTGGATCAGCTGGATTCCCAATTGAAGGATGGAACCTCAAGAGCATACATTCGAAAAGCTTTACCAGTTATCCAAAGTGCTGCTGCTTTTCTGGCTGATGCGTCAGCAGATTCTGCGAGGATGGCGGCTAGAACCGCAGGTTTATCCAACGCAGCTCGAAGGGCTCTCTGGTTAAAATGCTGGCCAGGAGACATCCAGGCCAGATCTCGACTCTGTTCCATTCCTTGTGAGGGCGAATACCTGTTTGGGCCCGTCCTGGATGAACTTTTAGAGAAGGCCGGGGACGATAAAAAGAAGTTCCCCAGTCTGCCGAACCCCTCTTTTAGACGCCCCTTTACCAGGAAAGGATATTTCCGTAGGAGGCCGTCCAGGGATCAGGGCAGATGGGATGACAAAAGGAGAGGTACTGGATTCATGTTTGGAGGAGGGGGGCGCCAGGAAGGTCCAGCACGGGACACTAAAAAGCCGCCCCAATGACTAGTTGCTCCGGTAGGGGGGAGACTAGCTGCCTTCTACCCGGCCTGGACATTAATCTCTAATAGCAACTGGATACTGGGGGTGGTAGCTGCGGGCCTACGACTAGAATTCTCCCGGGTTCCCCAAGATCGTTTTAAGGTCACTCCTCTTAGGTCATCCTCTTCAGAACAGTCTGCCCTGGAAGCTGAAGTTCGGGATCTTTGCCATAAAAAGGTCCTAACTAAAGTTCCAGAGGAAGAAAGGGGGAAAGGATTCTACTCCCCTTTGTTCCTGGTCCGCAAGCCAGACAGTTCCTTTAGGACCATAATAAATCTTAAATCCCTCAATGAATTCCTGGTCACACGCCCATTTAAGATGGAAACAATTAATTCAACAATAAAATTACTGTTTCAAAACTGCTTCATGGTGGTGTTAGATTTGAAAGATGCCTACTACCATATACCCATTCATGCAGATCATCAGAGTTTTCTCAGAGTGGCAGTGCAGTTAGATGGGTCAGTTCAACATTTCCAGTATGCGGCCCTTCCCTTTGGGGTGGCAGTCGCTCCCCGTGTGTTTACTAAAGTAGTAGCGGAAGTTATGGCCCATCTACGTGAATTAGACATTTTAGTAGTTCCCTACTTAGATGACTTCTTGATTGTAGGGAAAACGGCTAACCATTGTTTGCAACAGCTACAAAGGGCAAGGTCTGCCCTAGAACGGTTAGGATGGCTGCTTAACATTAAAAAATCTCGGTTACAGCCGATGAGAATCCATCAATTCTTGGGCCTCATCCTAGATTCCGTAAAACAGGAATGCCGTCTGCCCCCAGAGAAGCTGGTTCGCCTACACTATCAGGTCCTGAACGCTTCCAATAACCCGACCATGTCCCTCAGGAAAGCCATGTCCCGTCTAGGTTCACTTTCCTCCTGTATCCCGGCGGTCCAGTGGGCCCAGTTTCATTCAAGAACTCTACAGGGCGAGGTCTTAAGGCATCAAAAAATGCTTGGGGGTTACTTAGAGGGCCAGCTAACCTTGTCCCGAAACACAAGGGAGTCCCTAGAATGGTGGCTAGATGAGAATAATTTATCCAGAGGGGTTCCCTGGGAATATGACATATCCCGCATAATCACCACGGATGCTAGCCCTTCCGGTTGGGGGGCTCATATGGGGGAAATTCTGGTCCAGGGCCTATGGGAGCATCATCAGATAGAGATGTCATCCAACTTGAAAGAATTGACAGCAGTAGAGCTGGCGGCTAAAGAACTGCTTGTGTATCTACAGGGCCATCATGTGCGAGTGTTCTCCGACAATCTGGTCACCGTAGCGTATATCAACCACCAAGGCGGGACCCATTCCAAATCCCTGATGAATGTAGCAGAACGGCTGTTCCAGCTAGCAGAGCAGCATTTCCTATCATTAACAGCTCTACATATAAAGGGGAAAGAAAACACCACGGCAGATTTCCTGAGCCGCAATCTCTTAAGGCAAGGAGAATGGTCCCTAAAAAACTCTATCTTCGACCTGATTGTACAGAAGTGGGGACTGCCAGAGATAGATCTCTTCGCCACCAAAGAAAACAGGAAAGTAAGACAGTTTTGCTCACTAAATCCCAGAGAAGACCCCCTGGCGGTAGACTCCTTGCTGATAAAGTGGGATTTCGGGCTATCCTATGCCTTCCCTCCCCTATCGCTATTACCTCTAGTGGTGAGGAAAATCAGGAGAGACAGAGCGAAAGTTATAGTGATCGCTCCGTTTTGGCCCAGGAGGGCTTGGTTCTCATGCCTCAGGACCATGTCAGTGTCCGATCCTTGGGTCCTGCCGGAGATCCCGGATCTCCTATCCCAGGGCCCAGTCTTTCATCCTCAGGTGGCCTACATCTGACGGCGTGGAGTTTGAACGGGCACTGCTGAAAGATAAAGGCTTCTCCCCAGACCTGGTTGACACTCTACTTAAAAGTAGAAAGATCACTACTACCAAGATCTATGTCAGAATTTGGAAGAGATTCCTAAAGAACTCTAGAGTAGTCGCTGGGGGTTCGGCTCCTATAAATCAAATCTTAGAATTTCTTCAGAAAGGTCTAGAAATGGGGCTCTCCACTAGTACCCTCAAAGTACAAGTTTCAGCCTTGGGGGCCCTCTTTAGCTGCAACATCGCGGGTAATTACTGGATCAGTAGATTCATCAAGGCAGCAGGTAGATCCAGGCCAGTGGTGAAGGATAGATTCATGCCATGGGACCTGAACCTAGTCCTTACAGCCATGACAGAAGCTCCATTCGAACCCATCTCATCAGCCTCTATAAAAAACCTGTCCCTCAAGGTAGCCTTCCTGGTAGCTCTAACCTCAGCTCGTAGAGTAAGCGACATCCAGGCATTATCTAGGCGTCCTCCTTATTTACAGTTTAAGGACGATAGGGTAATACTCAGACCTGACCCGGCGTACTTACCGAAGGTAGTTTCTAGCTTTCATAGAACACAGGAAATAGTCCTTCCATCCTTCCTCCCTAATCCAGCTAATGAGAAGGAAGAGAAATTACACACCTTAGATGTTAGAGAATGCCTTAAAGAATATCTAGCGGTTACTGACCCCTGGAAAAAAGAGAATGCCCTATTTATCTCCCATCAAGGTCCAAGGAAAGGCTGTAGAGGGTCAAAAAATACACTAGCTAGGTGGATTAGAGAGGCTATTTCAATTGCATACACCTCAAAGGGCAGACCGGCACCTGCAAAAGTGAGGGCGCATTCCACCAGAGCCATGGCGTCCTCGTGGGCCGAGAGATCAGAAGTCTCCATTGACCAGATATGTAAGGCGGCTACTTGGTCCTCTCCGAGCACCTTTTATAATCATTATAGGCTAGACTTGGGTGCTTCCACAGACCTCTCTTTTGGTATAAGGGTACTGCAGGCTGTAGTCCCTCCCTAAATAGTTTTACTCTCTGTAATTCTCTCAGGTGGTGCTGTCATGGACGACCGATAAAGTCTTAGTTACTCACCGGTTAACGGTGTTTTTCGGAGTCCATGACAGCACCCGTATATTCCCTCCCTTTAGTTTAAATTTGGGTGTGCACTTCTTCCTCTTGTATGTACACTGGTAAGGAATAGTTGTGTAAAAGTACTGTATATAAATTTTGCCATTAACCATTGTGGTCCTCTTGTGCTCTGTAATCCAACTGATGCGTGGGAGAGGTGCCGCCCTTTTGTATCTGTAGGTTTCCTGTTCCTGAAGGGCGGATCCCCTCTCTCAGGTGGTGCTGTCATGGACTCCGAAAAACACCGTTAACCGGTGAGTAACTAAGACTGTCGTCCAGGTCCTCAAGAAGGATGGTACAACACGATTCTGCGTTGATTACAGACGACTAAATGATGCCACCAAGAGTGATGCTTATCCTATGCCCAGGATTGATAATCTATTGGATCATCTGGCCAGTGCCCAATTTGTGACCACGTTAGAATTGAGCAAGGGGTACTGGCAGATACCCCTAACGGAGGACGCTTGGGAGCGCTCAGCCTTCATTACTCCATTTGGGCTTTATGAGTTCCTGGGAATGCCCTTTGGGATGAAAACTGCCCCCGCTACTTTCCATAGACTGGTGGATCGACTGTTACAACAATGTCAGGACTTTGCCTGTGCTTACTTAGACGACATCGCCATTTTTAGCACAACCTGGGAGGAACATCTTAAACACTTGGGCATAGTGCTGGACTGTATCCTTACTGCAGGACTGATCATTCGCCCTGATAAGTGCCAAATAGGGATGGCTGAGGTGCAGTACCTCGGGTATAGAGTAGGGGGTGGGACACTAAGGCCTGAGCCTGCCAAGGTGGAAGCTATTAGCAACTGGTGTAGACCCCAGACTAAAAAGCAGGTACTTGCGTTTTTAGGAACTGCTGGTTACTATCGCAAATTTGTTTCTAATTTCAGCACCTTGGCCAAGCCCCTAACCGACCTGACCCGCAAGAACATGCCTAGGAATGTGACGTGGACGACGGCATGCGAGGATGCCTTTTCAGCGTTAAAGACTGCCCTCGTCACTGCTCCTGTCTTGGCTGCCCCGGATTATAAATGCAGGTTCCTCGTGCAAACAGATGCATCCACCTTTGGGATTGGGGCAGTACTTAGCCAAGTGAACGCCGCCGGAGAAGAACATCCTGTTGCTTTTGCCAGTCGGAAACTACTGGATCGGGAAGTTGCCTATGTCACTATTGAAAAGGAGTGCCTTGCCATCGTATGGGCGCTAAAAAAATTGCAGCCCTACTTGTATGGCAGAGACTTTACAATTGTTACAGACCACAACCCCCTCACATGGCTGAATCGCGTATCAGGGAACAATGGAAGATTGCTGCGGTGGAGCTTGTCCTTACAACCCTACAGCTTCTCCATCCAATACAAGCGAGGAAGCCAACACCAGAACGCCGATGGACTGTCTCGACAAGAAGAACCATAGGCTCCCCAGGCCGACCTACCCCTGCCACTGTACAAGGAATTATAAATAACTGAGCAATGTGGACTAAAGTGAGCAGGCCAGAGGTCTGTGTAGACCTCATGGCGTGCTCACTTATTATGGGGGGGGAGAGGTTGTGATGGTGTGATATGTTATGTGGATGTCATTTTTTGTATATTCCTATTTTTAACAATTCCAGTTATTTTCATAGTGTTTTTCTTATTACATTGTAAGTCTACAGCCTCACTGTATCTGTCTCTTGATGACCCCCTGTAGTGCATTAATCCCTAAGGCCTTTTGTTCTCCTCTGGGAGGCAACTTGTTGGACTACCCCTGGACAAGGAAGGGGGTGGGGGGAAGAACGGCAGCGGGACAAGTCAGTTCCAGTAGAGACAAGATGGTTAAAAGGCTGCATTTCAGAGAGAAGGACCAATTTTTATCCTCTGGTGCTAGAGTTTTGAAATCTCGTTTCCCTGGACATTTTATCCTGATACTGGACTGCATTCTTATTCTGGACTATCTTATCCTTTGTGTGGTGGACTGAATATGGACCTTTTCGTATTTTTGCCTGAATAAAGGTCTTGAAATTGTTCACTCTTCGCTTGCTCTGTTGATTGTGTGATACCAGAGAAGGACCCCGTGACAGTACTTTTTTCAAAAAGTCTTACATCTTTCAAAGCTAGAGGAGATAAAGATGCTCAAAAGTCTGAACCTATGAACAGAAAGTCGTTTTTTCATTGAAACAACAAGATAAGTGTTTTTTTAAAACATTTTCCAGTGTTTTGATTAACAGTACAATTCAAAAAATGACAGAAAGACATTGTGAAGGGCTGTCTCATCATAGAGGCAAGCTATTGCCATCTGATTTATAGGAGCATGTGGCCATCAATCTAAAGGTCCAGATAGCAAAGAGATGTTCTGGCTCATTCGTCTTACAGAGATGTCAAATCCAAATACACAGAAGTCCAAAATTAAAAGTCTGTGGTATTTATTTTTTTTAAAAAATCTTCAATTTAGGAAGTTTTTCCCTTATCAAATATAACAATGGACTTTATTTTATATGAAAAGCCCTGCATAGTCCTCCATACAGTATAACAGGGCCCTACATTGCTTTCTATACCAGATAAAGGGCCCACATAGTCCTCCATACAGTATAATGGGCCTCACATAGTCCTCCATACAGTATAATGGGCCTCACATAGTCCTCCATACAGTATGTGTTAGGCTTGCGGAACGCACCAAATAATAAAAGGTGTTAATGAGGTGCGTTCACAGCCTGGGGTCCACAGTGCAGCACTGGAAACTGCTGCTAGACAATGATGGATAGGATAGGAAGTAGCCAGACACCGGCAGGTAACCTCAGACCCAGCGCGTGCAAGGACAGACTCTGTTACCTCACAGAGTCCGTACGAGCCAGCGTATAAGCGTGACCTGTTGAGCGTCACAGGTCACGACAAAGTAAATTACCGCTCAGAGCAGGTAATATGTCTGCCCTGGCGGTCGCCACTAACCAGCGTAAGCACAGCGCAGGAAAGCGCACCTAAGTGCGCACGGCGCCGCTCAGTCAGAGACTGCGGTATCTGCAGTAAGTGATGCCTGTACTGACTGCCGCCCTCAGGGGCTACAAGGAGAGCTGAGTACACTGCGGCGCTAAGCAGTGCAAATACTCTGTACTGACTAACTATAAGACCCTAACTCATGCGTATCAAAGGGAGGGAGTCTTAATGAGTCAGTCACCAGTCTCATACATCCATCATCACTCAAACCTCTAAACAATGTAGAATCAATGTCTATCATAGCGCATGGCGGGGCGGCCAAGCAAACCTTTTATAGCAGCGTCCTTCCGGGGCCTTCCTGATGGTCCAATCCGAGCTGGAGAAGGACCTGAATATGTGACCTCCGATCTCCAATGGGAGATCGTCCCACGAGCATTCTCAGTGGCCCGAAAGGAGGACTTAGTCCCTGGAATCATTCGCTGCTGACCAGCATGCGTTGCTATAGCTGGACCAGAGGTGGCAGCAGCAACCAAACCCACAATGCTGAGGTGGGCAGAGCACCGGGATCGACGAGTCTGCTGAGCAGGCTCCACTGTGGCTGGAGAGGAATGGGAGACCACCGAAGGCAAGGGATTGATGCTGTGCAGCGACAGGAACCCGAAGCCTAATAATAATGGGCCTCACATAATCCTCCATACAATATAATGGGCCTCACATGGTGCTCCATACAGTATAATGGGCCCACATCGTTCTCCATACAGTATAATGGGCCATAGTGCTCCATATAGTATAATAGGACCCACATTTAAAAAAAAAAAAAAGTACCTCTGCCACATCTCACTACAACAGGCGCGTTGTAATGACATCAGCGTGCTGCTGCAATGAAACGTCAGATGCAAAGAGGGAATGATGGGTGAGTCCAGCGACGCTTCTTTCTTCCAGAAAGAATGATGCAATGCAGGAGACCCCCTGGCGTCATGGGCCAAATATACTCGAAGGACCCGCACGGCCTCATGGGCCAAATATACTCTAAGGAACCGCCTGGTGTCGGAGGCCAAATATACTCACCCTGTGGGCCAAGTTTGGCCCGCGGGCCAGAGTTTGACATATGTAGTCTATTATATATTTCACCACTTTCTTGAAGGGCAGACACTTAATAATGAATTGTCTTAAGTGATTGATGGGGCTGCCCAAATCAAAAAAAATTATTGATGCAGCATTTTTTTTTATTGGCTCTTCTATGAACATCAGTAAAAGTTTTATTCCAGAAACCAATAATTACTAAATTAGAAGTTTGACACTTAGAACTGTAAAATATTCTGGATTCTAACGAAAAAGGAAAAAGAAAACAAAAGTTCTCTACCCAGTTTTTTACAATTACTACTCCACATTTGAAAATCCATTACTCCATTACCTGTAAGGTTTCAATATAATGAATGTCTCATCTTCTTAAGTGTGTAAAGTTGCAACATTTTAAATTTACATCACATTCTCAAGACAAAGGATTTTTTTATTTTATAGTTAACTGATTATTTCCAGTCGCCTCGGCAATCACAGGTGGACGATTTCATAGGCAAGGAGCAAGCACTTGCAGGCCCTTTGCTATATTTTAACAGCAGCTCTGAGGCAGCATGGATCGCTGGATATGGAAAACGTGAGGTTCCAGTTAAAAAATACTGAATCTTTCTTGAAAAAAATAAAAATAAAAAATATATATTCCATGAAGAAATCCTGGGGAAGATGGATTAGATAATAAGATAATAACAGACATGTTGTTACTGCAAACCGTTTCAGACGCACTTCGATGTCTTTTGTCAAAGCTTTGCCTCCGTGTCCTTACCCTTATTTATTTTGGGCAGCACGGTGGCTCAGTGGTTAAAACTGCAGCCTTGCAGCACTGGGTTCAAGTCACACCGAGGACAACATATGCAAGTAGTTTGTATGTTCTCCCCGTGTTTGTGTGGGTTTCCTCCAGGTACCCACACAAACTGTAGATACTGTACAAACTGTAGATAAGCCCCCGATGAAACCTGAAAGAGAAAAAAAAGAGGGCGATCCAAGTCTGATGGGTGTCGCGGTCTGGCGCCTCCCATCTTCTAGCGATGACGTCCTCTTCTTTGCTTCCCTTCACGGCTCTGGCGCAGGCACACTGCTCTGTCCTGTTGAGGGCAGAGCAGAGTACTGCAGTGCACAGGCGCCGGACCTCTCTGACCTTTCCCAACGCCTGCACACTACAGTGCTCTGCCCTCAACAAGGCAGAGCAGTGCGCCTGCGCCAAAGCCGCGACGGGAAGCAAAAAAGAGGACGTCATCGGGAGGCGTCGGACAGGACCGTGACACCCATCGGACCAGGACCGCCCCTGGGTGAGTATAATATAACTCGTTTTTCTTCTCTTTCACGTTACATCAGGGGCTTATCTACAGCATTACAGAATGCTGTAGATAAGCCCCTGATGGCGGTGGCCGTATCTTATAGGACAAAAAATATGTGACAGATTGATTCTCTTTGATGTACACTCTGCACCCAATCGAGTTTTTCACACCTGGATTTAGCGATTCGCTGCCATTCTTACTTGCAGATCCTCTCCAGTTCCATTAGGTTGGATGGTGAACGTTGGTGGACAGCCATTTTCAGGTCTCTCCAGAGATGCTCAATGGGGTTTAGGCCAGCGCTTTGGCTGGGCCAGTCAAGAATGGTCACAGAGTTGTTTCGAAGCAACTCCTTTGCTATTTTAGCTGTGTGCTTAGGGTCATTGTCTTGTTGGAAGGAGAGCCTTCGGCCAAGTATGAGGTTCAGAGCACTCTGGAAGAGGTTTTCATCCAGGATATCTCTGTACATGGCCGCATTCGTGTTTCCTTCAATGGCAACCATTCGTCCTGTCCCTGCAGATGAAAAACACTCCCATAGCATGATGCTGCCATTGTATTGGGCAGGTGATGAGCAGTGCCTGGTTTTCTCCACACATACCGCTTAGAATTATCACCAAAAAAGGTCTATCTTCGTCTCATCAGACCAGAGAATCTTATTTCTCATAGTTTGGGAGTCCTTCATGTGTTTTTTTTTTAGCAAACTCTATGCAGGCTTTCATATGTCTTGCAATGAGGAGAGGCTTCCGTCAGGCCACTCAGACATAAAGGCCTGACTGGTTGAGGGCTGCAGTGATAGTTGACTTTGTGGAACTTTCTCCCATCTCCCTATTGCATCTGTGGAGCTCAGCCACAGTGCTCTTGGGGTTCTTCTTTACCTCTCTCACCAAGGCTCTCCTCCCATAATTGCTCAGTTTGGCTGGAAGGCAAGGTCTAGGAAGACCTCTGGTGGTCCCAAACGTCTTCCATTTGAGGATTATGGAGGCCACTGTGCTCTTAGGAACCTTGAGTACAGCAGAAATTCTTTTGTAACTTGACCAGATCTGTGCCTTGCCACAATTCTGTCTCTGAGCTCCTTGGCCATTTCCTCTGATCTCATGATTCTCATTTGGTCTGACATGCACTGTGTGAGGTCTTTGTGCCTTTCTTTACAAATCAAGTCCTATCAGTTTAATTAAACACAGCTGGACTTCAATGAAGGAGTAGAACTCTCTCAAGAAGGATCACAAGGAAATGGACAGCATGTGACTTAAATATGAGTGTTTAAAGGGAAGGTGCCGTGTTTTTTCATAATTTAATGTAAAAAAGAAAAAAGTATAAAAAGATATTGCCCCCTAAGCTTGACTCCGTGGTGTGTATGGTTTGTTTTTTTTACTATATTAATGCAGCCACTGGGGGCTGCCATCTTACCTTTCTGGCTGCTGAACGACACTTTCCATGCTCATTTACGGCAGTCCCTGGGCATAAGACATAACGGTCAGCTCCCGACCCTATCTCTATCATTGCAGCAGCATCAGGAGGGAACTGGGCACGCCTCTGTGGGCAGCTCAATTCACAGCTGTAGGTGTGGCCAGGCGCCATCTTATTAGAGCCCAGTGATTTCCTTTTAGCTCCATTTACACTCTATTGCAAGCACTGTTATCACTGATGCTGTACTGTTCCAGCATAAGGGCTTAGATGTTCATCTGCACATACCAGCTGCAGGAGAGGACCCAGGACGAGCTCCTGGAGACCGAGCTGCTCTTTCCAAAACACCCGACCAGCTGCTGCCCCTGCAAAACATAGGAGCTGCTCCCTGCTGTTTCAAAACACTTGGGAATCTGCTGGACATCTAATCCTCTCCTGTGTGATACTGACTGCAGAGCCGTGTATCTAATCCTCTCCTGTGTGATACTGACTGCTGAGTCGTGTATCTAATCCTATCCTGTATGATACTGACTGATGAGCTGTGTATCTAATCCTATCCTATGTGATACTGACTGCTGAGCCATGTATCTAATCCTCTTGTGTGATACTGTCTGCTGAGCCGTGTATCTAATCCTATCCTGTGTGATACTGACTGCTGAGCTGCGTATCTAATCCTATCCTGTGTGATACTGTCTGCTGAGCTGTGTATCTAATCCTATCCTATGTGATACTGACTGCTGAGCCGTGTATCTAATCCTCTCTTGTGTGATACTGTCTGCTGAGCCGTGTTTCTAATCCTCTCCTGTGTGATACTGACTGCTGAGCCGTGTATCTAATCCTCTCCTGTGTGATACTGACTGCTGAGCCGTGTATCTAATCCTATCCTGTGTGATACCGTCTGCTGAGCCGTGTATCTAATCCTATCCCATGTGATACCGTCTGCTGATCCATGTATCTAATCCTATCCAGTGTGATACCGTCTGCTGAGCGGTGTATCTAATCCTATCCCGTGTGATACTGTCTGCTGAGCCATGTAACTAATCCTATCCCGTGTGATACTGTCTGCTGAGCTGTGTATCTAATCCTATCCTGTGTGATACTGACTGCTGAGCTGTGTATCTAATCCTATCCTGTGTGATACCGTCTTCTGAGCCGTGTATCTAATCCTATCCCGTGTGATACTGCTCTCCTGAAATACTCTGTGCTGCTGTCACCCTGCTGGTTTTATGTGTCATCTACATTGTGGTATTGTGTGAAGTATACGGCGGTATTATGTGAGAACACTATGGCAGTATTATCTGCTAAAAGGGGACCCATTCTAGGGTGGTTCTGGCTGAGCAACTGCACACGGGTCAGGGGTAATAGTTAGGTGCAGTCAGGGGAGGGCTAGTGAGGCAGCTAAAGAGAGGGGTCTCATTTTTATCGTTACTGAATGGCTCCATTTGCCCCCAGCCTGCTTCCCAGCAATCACCCCGGACTGCGCCTGTCGCCTCGCTTTCACACATTGCCAGGACAGGATCTGAGGAGGGGAATGGGGTCTTTGCATGCAAAGTCTGGATCAGAACAGGCCATCAATCAGCAGAAATGTTTCCTGGATTTCTGTGGTGCTGTCACCCTGCTCCACCCCCATATATTTCCCTCTGTGCCCCCCATAGACCAGCACACTGCTCTCCTGAAATACTCTGTGCTGCTGTCACCCTGCTCCCAGAATCCTTGCTGCCTGCCATCCTCGGTGACCGAAGACCCCATTCCTCTCCTCAGATCCTGTCCTGGCGATGTGTGAAAGCGAGGCGACAGGGGCCTTATGTATGGTGGAAGGAGCAGGGCGACAGCAGCACAGAGTATTTCAGGAGAGCAGTGTGCTGGTCTATGGGGGGCACCCTGTTCAGTACCAGGGATTGTACATAGAGCGCTGTTTTATACACATGGATGGATCGTCTGCTTGTCTGCTCCACAGAAATCCAGGAAACATTTCTTCTGATTGATGGCCTGTTCTGATCCAGACTTTACGTGCAAAGACAGTCAGTAACTTTGCAGGCCCCATCAAAATGGCTGCTCACTGTGTTCCTAGATGTCATCCTCTCTTTTCTCTTAGCAAACACCCAGAAGGGGAGGAGAGGAGTGACACCACACCCATGTCAGAAGATTCCACCCATAATTACTGCAAGGCAGTAATGTGAGCTAGTTGTACACTAGGTTTTTGTGCCAAATTTCAGCAGCTGCTCCCCCTAGTGTTAACAAGTGGAAATGCCAAACTTTTTAAAAATTATTTTTCACATTTTGCAAAATTAAAAACAAGTGATAATATATTTTAAGAACATGTAAACATTAATTCTTTACATTTTTTCAATTGCTGAAAAAAAATTTTTTGGATGGCACCTTCCCTTTAAGCAAAGAGTCTGAATACTTATGATCATGTAATATTTCAGTTTCTCTTTTTTAATAAATTTTAAAAAATTTTACATTTCTGTTTTTTTCAGTCAAGATCGGGTGCAGAGTGTACATTAATGAGAAAAAAATTAACTTTTTTAAAATTTACCAAATGGCTGCAATGAAACCAAGAGTCAAAAATTTTAAGGGGTCTGAATACTTTCCGTACTCACTGTAGATTGTGAGCCTCATCGGGGACAGTGTTGATAATGTACGTAAAGCGCTGCAAAATAAGATAGTGCTATATAAGCAAAGTATAATAAATAAATGTTGCTTGATTATAAGTTATTATAAACTTAATCCTGAATTCATCATTCACTCTGAAAAACTGCTAAAATCCAAGACAGGATGGATTGCCAGCTCACTGAGGTGCCAGATTAAAAGCTACCTATTAAAGTAACTAGAAGAGGAGCAAATGGAGAAAATAGGAAGAGGGAGATAAAGACTGATGCTGCAATTTTCTAGTAAATGTTTATCTTTGCATTAGAGCTGGATTCACAGCTACTGCTCAGTACAGCTGTATAATGTCCTCCATTCTGCTGCTACTGCTTCTGAACATATGCTAGACAGAGGAAGGAGGGTAGGAAACCCTCATGTCTGTGTGTGCTGTGTATGAAAGACATCAATTTCTACCAACTAGTTTAGAGACAACTGAAAATTTGAGAGCTTTATAGAGGGAAAAACTGGGCTAAATGTAATATCATGGCAAGAAATAGTTACTCCTCATGTGAACACATGACAGCTTATTGTGAGAAATAACTTGAAGTGACAGGTAAGTTTTTTTTTTTAAATCGTAGTTACTTACCGATAACGGTATTTCTCCGATCCCATGACGGCACCACGGAGAGAGGGGATCCGCCCCACGGGGACAGGAAACCTACCGATAAAAAGGCGGTACCTCTCTCCCGCATCAGTTGTTTTACAGAGCATTAATGGAAATTCAGCCTAATACTAACACAACATTTTAAGAAAAAAGGAATTTCTATAATTATTAAACTGCGTAGAGGAGACACCACGTGACTTTCTGACTAAACTGTATTTACAATAAGTGCGCACCACACGCATGTAGGGAGGGAATGTACGGGTGCCGTCATGGGATCGGAGAAATACCATTATCGGTAAGTAACTACGATTTTCTCCTTCCCCCATGACGGCACCACGGAGAGAATTGCAGAGACTATTAGGGGGGGACCACTGCCTCCAGCACCCTTCTACCAAAGGTTAGATCTGAGGAGGTGGCTAGGCCCAGCCGATAGTGGTTAAAGAAAATTGAAGGAGAGGACCAAGTAGCGGCTCTACATATCTGCTCAATGGAGACGCCCGCTCTCTCTGCCCAGGAAGTTGACACTGCTCTCGTGGAATGGGCCGTTATTCTGCCTGGAATGTTCGCGCCTTCTGACGAATACGACAAGGTGATGGCGTCCCTTATCCACCACGCCAGCGTGCTCTTTGATGCCTTTCTCCCTTTTTTTGGTCCCTGGAATCAGACAAAAAGAGACCTATCCTTCCTACACTCCCTGGTTGCCGCTAAGTATTCCACTAGGCATCTCCTGACATCTAATGTGTGCAAGGTCTCTTCTCCCTTGTTTTTGGGATTGGGGCAAAAGGAGGGGAGGGAGATTTCCTGAGTTTGGATGGAAATGGGATGCTACCTTTGGCAGATAGAACAGACCCAGCCTGTTCTAAGTACCACCCTGTCATCCAGAATCTGTGTGAACGGAGGAAAGGCCGACAGGCCTGGATGTCGCTAATTCTACGGGCCGATGTGAGGGTTACCAGGAGGGAGGTCTTGAGGGATATTAATTTCAGCGGTGCGTTCTGCAAAGGATCAAAAGGGAGGCTTGTTCAGGGCTGAGAGTACTAAGTTTAGATCCCAGGGAGGGGTGTTTAGGGAAGACGCGGGCCTGGATCTACCGACTGCCTTAATGAACCTGGACACCCAACGATTCCCCGCCAAGTCACAGTTGTATAGGGCCCCCAGGGCTGCCACTTGAACCTTTAGTGTGCTGGTAGCTAGACCTTGCTCTAACCCCCTTTGTAGGAACTCTAAAATGTTAGATATGGGTACCTTGACCTTCGGGCTAGCCTTTGATACTGAAAGGAACTTTCTCCAGACCCTCCCGTACTGTTTGGTGGTTATCAAGTTCCTGCTTCGCAGTAGCATGGATATTAAATTTAAGGAGAAGCCTCTGTTGATTAATAGAGCCGTTTTAAATTCCAGGCCTTCATGTGTAGGTTCTCCGCCTGAGGGTGCAGTACTGGGCCCTGGGAGAGTAAGATCAGGATATCCGGGAGGACCCAAGGATCGGAGATGGACATTCTCAGCCAAGAGAACCACGTCCTCCTCGGCCAAAAGGGGGCTATTAGTATTACCCTTGTTTTGTCCTCCCGAATCTTCCTCAGAACTGATGGAATTAAAGCTATTGGTGGGAACGCATTTGCAAGGGGGAAGAGCAAGGGGATCATAAGGGCATCCAGCTAATGGGTCCCCGGATGGGTCTATGGAGCAGAATGTTTTCACTTTCCGATTCGTTTTGTTGGCAAATAGGTCTATGTTGGGTTTTCCCCATAGTTGTGTGATCTGATAGAAAACTTCCTGGTTCAGTTCCCATTCGCCCTCTCAGTTGTGTGAGACTTAAAAAGTCCGCCATCACGCTGTCTGACCCTTTTATGTGTAATGCCGTTAGTGAGCCTAGGTTCCCCTCTGCCAAGTGGAAAATTGACTTTGTCACGTCCATAAGGGTACGGGATCTCGTGCCCCCCTGATGATTTAAGTAAGCGACTACCGTGCTGTTGTCGGAGAATACTCTTACGTGGTGGCCTCTGAGGGGTTTTAGAAAAAACAGGAGGGCACGCTTCACCGCTAATAGCTCATTCATATTCGAGGAGGCTGCCTTTTCGTCCTCTGTCCAGACTTCTTGTGCTATCTGGTTGTCCCAGTGAGCCCCCCACCCCCTGGGGCTTGAGTTTGTAGTAAGGATCTGAGAGACCGGTACCACCCAAGGAACCCCCCTGGCTAGGTTGGATGGTTCCGTCCACCACTGTAGAGAGCGAGCTGTTAAGGGTGAGATGTTTAGCTGCCCTTCTAAATTCCCGTGAAGAGAAATTTCTGCCTCTAGTATCTCCCACTGGAGATCTCTTGTATAAGCTTGGGCCCACTGGACCGCTGGTAGGCATGCAGTCATTGAGCCGAGCAAGGACATGGCCTTCCTGAGTGTCATTAGTGTCCGTGTTATTGCCCCTGTTGCTAGCTGCTCGATGTGTAGCCGTTTCCCTTTGGGGAGGCGGCACTCCTGTCTGATGGAATTTATGGTTATGCCCATATATTCTTGCACCTGGCTCAGAATTAGCTGAGATTTCAGTAGGTTCAGTAGCCAACCTAGGTTGGACAAAGATTCCATAGTCTGGTTCAGCTGGTTTCTGCAATGGCTCGGGGAGTTGCCACTACTAGGAAGTCGTCCAAGTATGGGACTATTAGAGCGTCCTGTTCTCTCAAATGTGCCATAACCTCCGATATGATTTTCGTGAATACCCTTGGGGCGATGGCCAGCCCGAATGGGAGGACTTTGAATTGGTAATGCTTTACTTCTCCCCCTATTGTGACTGCAATTCTGAGAAACCGGCGGTAATCCGTGTGTATAGGGACGTGATAGTACGCGTCTTTTAAGTCGAGTACTGCCATGTAACAAGCTGGAAACAAAATCTTTACCGCGGACTTCATTGCCTCCATTTTGAATGGAGGAATCACTAGACATTTGTTTAACCTTTTCAGGTTTACTATTGTCCTGAACGTTCCATCTGGTTTCTTCCACAAGAAGATAGGGGAATAGAAGCCTTCTCCTTTTTCTTGGTGGGGAACTTCCTGTAACACTGCCTTCTCCACCAGGGTCTGAATCTCCTGTTGTCCGGCAACTTGCTCCTCTGTCGACCGCCTCTGTGGGGTCACTGGGAGACACCCTCATTGGGGTTGCTTCTTGTCAGCTGGTTTTCCGAACATGAACCCCTTCCCTTTGCTTCTATCTTCCCATTTGTCCTGGGAGTTTTTAAGCGGCTTTCTCTGGATGAATTTCCTGCTCCCAAAGCGTTTGAAGGGGAAATTGGATGGGTTAGGGAAAGATTTCTTTTTATCCCCCGCTTTCTCGAGTATATTGTCCAGTGTAGGCCCGAAAAGGAATTCCCCTTCACAAGGGATGGAGCACAGCTTTGTTTTCGTTTGCAGGTCTCCTGTCCAGCACTTGAGCCATAGAGCCCTTCGTGCTGCATTTGAGAATGAGGCTGCTCTGGCTGTCAACCTGATTGAATCCGCGGATGCGCCTGCTAGAAATGCCGCTGCTCCTCTCATTAGCGGGACGGAGTCCAGGACTGCTCCCCTTGGCGTTTTGTTCCTTAGCTGGTCATCCAGCTGGTCCAGCCACACCATCAGGGCTCTGGCTGTGCAAGTGGCCGCTATAGCGGGTTTTAGTCCACCTCCAGCTGCCCCCCAGGCTCCTTTTAGGAATGTATCCGCTTTCTTATCCATAGGGTCTTTCAGCGTCCCCATGCGTCCACTTTCGGTGCCTTGTCCCAAAACGAACAGCTTGGCTCCTCAAAGGGGTATTTTCTTTTTGGTGCTAGGAGGCCCTTTTCTCTGGCCTTTTCCATTCTCTCTGTATGAGCGCCTGGATTTTATAGTTCATGGGAAACAACCCCCATTTCTTCTGCTCCAATCCGCTAAACATGGCATCCTGGATGGTCCTTTTAGGCCTGGAGTCTACTAGACCCATAGTGGTTCTGATAGCTTTTATTAAACTATCCGTCTCTTCTATAGGGAAGGAGCTGCGACCTTCCTCCTCAGACGAGGAGGAGCCGGACGACGGGATTTCTGTGCCTGATGAAGAAGATCCGCTCTCCTTCTCGCTAGGATCAGACTCTGTATCCTTCCTTTTGGGTTTCTTATGCTTTTTGCTTTTTCCCTGAAGGGTCCTGACTGTGTTCTCTACCTGGTGGGAAATTAGGGCTCTAAGGTCATCAGCGAACCTCGGGGATTCCTTGCATATGGTATGCTCAATGCAGGACTGGCAGAGTCTTTTTCCCCATGCCGTAGGGAGTTCCTCCTTACAAAGTGGACAATTGTTGTGGTTGGACTTCTGTGTGCACTTCTTCCCCTATGAGAGAACGAGGACAAATACAGCATATACGTTCACGTAGTCCACTTACCCGCCAGCCCGAAGGATACCGAATCAGACGTGGGCCCCGGATCTGCACACGGCTTGTCCTTTGGGACTCCTGCTCCCCCCCGGACTCCTTGCTGCGTTGGGACTCCAAACGGCTACTGCTGCCGTGTCGTTGCTGCTCCTTCGTTTCCTTTTCCGGTGCTGCTGCGGTGACTTCCGTGGTTGCTGCTGGTGTCCTGCGTCTGAGGACATGTCCAGCAGCTGCTGCTCTTCTGGCTCCGTACTCATGGCTCAAGATGGCAGACCGCGCTGTGGCACTTGAACGCCACAAGAGGGCGGGTTCAAAAGGGAAAAAAAAAATTCTCATTTTTTTTTTTTCGCATGTGCCCTGTGACAGCCCCCCTTCGCGCGCATCACCGTTGCTTCTAGCGGTGTCCTGCGCAGATAGCGGCGCATCATTCTGCCCTTAGGCGTGAGAGTCTCGCCGCCCCCGCCAGCCTCCCAGAGGTGCATTGCGCGGTCGGCGGCGACTCCTCCTGCCGCCTGTCGACCTCTTCCGTCCTCATCCATGGTGGCGGCTGCGTCTACCCTGGCTGCCGGTGCTTGGGGATACCTGCGCCCGCTGGCGCACTCCCACCCTGGTACCTGTCTGGCCCAGGGCCGCTCCCGGCCGCCATGGAAGGACACCATCCAGAGGGAGGACAGATCTTCCTGCTGCAGTCTCTCTCCCCCGCACACCCTAGAGGCCCGCTGACCCCAGCGGTGGCGCCTTGGGTAATCGCCCCAGCTGGGACAGGGGGCTCCCGCTGCCATCCACCAGACTGGTCGGCCCCGGCATCCGGTAAGTCTGTAGGTTCCCTTGTGGGGACAGGAAACCAACTGATGCGGGAGAGAGGTACCGCCTTTTTATCGGTAGGTTTCCTGTCCTCATGGGGTGGATCCCCTCTCTCCATGGTGCCATCATGGGGGAAGGAGAAAAATAAATGTAATTTAATTTCAAGACTAAAAATCCATAGACTTTAATTTCAGGAGTCAAAAAGAGACTATCCCCAAAGACGATTAAGGTTGGGTGTGATCTGGTCTTTCGACACCTGGGAAGCCTTCCACAAAACACCCAAGGCCTCACACATCAGCTCAATATCCATACTAGATAGCAATTTAGAGAGGAGTGAATCAATCTGCAGGTTCCAGAATCGATTTGTCATCCATAGAGAGGGAGAACACAATGCCAACTTTGCAATGAACTTTCGGCACATCAAATACATTTGCTTGTCTCTGTTTTTTTCTATTTATTTATTTTTTTAAATAATAAAATTCAGAATGTCACATACATGACAACCTTGCTTGACACTCAGGCTGGATGTAATGTGATAAAATATATGGCTTAGGATATAAATGGTTTTACATTTACTGGTATATTTCATTATTGCTGCAGTTGCCTATCCTGATTGCGAATTGTTGGTGAGATTATTTATTTATTTTACTCATTTATATAGCGCCATTAATTCCACAGTGCTTTACACACATTATTAGCACTGTCCCCGATAGGGAATTTATATTGTGAGCCCCATCAGTATTGTCTTTGGAGTGTGGGAGGAAAACGGAGAACCCGGAAGAAACCCACGCAAACATGGGGAGAACATAAAGCATACACACAAATGAAGTGTGAAGATCAACACCGATAGCTTATGATAAAGAGAACATCTGTTAGAAAATCTTGTTGTGCTTACCATGTATTCTGCTTATGACCTGAGCGTGTAGTAAATTAAATTTTAACATCCATTTAACACTATTCGTATCTTGTGTACGTACATTGTATACGGTATGTGCACACGATCCGTAAATGCTGCGGGATGGACGATGCATACTTGTGCAGCGTCCAGCTGTTAGAGCATAGTGGATGGGATTTCAAGAAATCCCATGCCCACTATGCGTCCAGAGACGCCCGCGGAGACAGACATGTGGCGTCTTTCCAGACCGCAGCATGTCAATTTCTCTCATATAATGTATTGGACTTGGCAAATCCGCACAGTTCAGTGAAAACGGATTTACCTGCATTCAATAGATGACAGCACTTTCTACACATCGAACATGCACTGTGTTCAAAGCGCTGCCAGTTACGGATCGTCGGCACATACCCTTATACAAGTCTATTGGAGTTAATCGGTCTTGGAGAAAAGATATACAGGGGCAGGAGCACAGAGTTTAAATGGGGTTGCAAAATTATTGGGAGGCCGAAATGGCAAAATGTAAAGTGAAGGTGTAGTATGCAGCAAATTAAATAAAATATAGGTTATTGCATATTATTGGAAACCCCTACCCAAGCAATAAAGCAGCAGTGTCCAAGTGCAAGCATGCCATTATTCCAGGTGCCACTCTACTAGCATTAGAGAGGATCAATCACCTCTCCTAATAGCTCCTCCTTAAGTACTTGTATTTCCCATATACAACAATTCTTGTTCATCTTTTGTTTTTACATCTTGCCATTGTGTAGTTACTATGCTATTGCTCCTAGAAATTTATTAAGACTCTACATAGACTGACACAGTCCAATCACTGCTCACAGTATAAGTACATAACCCTTTCCACCATTTACGGTATTCATAAACTTCCAGGAGGAATAGAAGAGGAAAGTACCAGTGTCTAAGTTAATGTGGAAAACATTGTATTTACTAAAATAGACAAGTAAGGATTGGGATCACATATTCTTTAACTCATGACGAATATGCGTTTACGTTAGACTACATTCATATGAACATATTATATAGTCCATGTATGAACTGCAAGGCCAAAACTGACGACAGGCACATACACTCACTGGCCACTTTATTAGGTACACCTGTCCAACTGTGTGTTAAGACTTAATTTCTAATCAGCCAATCACATGGCGGCAACTCAGTGCATTTAGGCATGTAGACATGGTCAAGACAATCTCCTGCAGTTCAAACCGAGCATCAGTATGGGGAAGAAAGGTGATTTGAGTGCCTTTGAACGTGGCATGATTGTTGGTGCCAGAAGGGCTGGTCTGAGTATTTCAGAAACTGCTGATCTACTGGGATTTTCACGCACAACCATCTCTAGGGTTTACAGAGAATGGTCCGAAAAAGAAAAAAAATCCAGTGAGCGGCAGTTCTGTGGCCGGAAATGCCTTGTTGATGCCAGAGGTCAGAGGAGAATGGGCATACTGGTTCGAGCTGATAGAAAGGCAACAGTGACTCAAATTGCCACCCGTTACAACCAAGGTAGGCAGAAGAGCATCTCTGAACGCACAGTGCGTCGAACTTTGAGGCAGATGGGCTACAGCAGCAGAAGACCACACTGGGTACCACTCCTCTCAGCTAAGAACAGGCATCTGATGGCTACTTTCAGCAGGATAATGCGCCATGTCATAAAGCTCGATTCATCTCAGATTGGTTTCTTGAACATGACAATGAGTTCACTGTACTCAAATGGCCTCCTCAGTCACCAGATCTCAATCCAATAGAGCATCTTTGGGATGTGGTGGAACGGGAGATTCGCATCAGGGATGTGCAGCCGACAAATCTGCGCCAACTGTGTGATGCCATCATGTCAATATGGTCCAAAATCTCTGAGGAATGCTTCCAGCACCTTGTTGAATCTCTGCCACGAAGAATTGAGGCAGTTCTGAAGGCAAAAGGGGGTCCAACCCGTTACTAGCATGGTGTACCTAATAAAGTGGCCAGTGAGTGTATATTAGGTTAGTTTGCAGGACATTTGTGGGTGAAAACTTATATTCCTATTAGAAACACGAAGGACAATATAATATGAAAGCAACCTATCAGTGAATTTTTTGGATAGTGAAGAAACCAGAGTATCGGGATTAAGGCTGTGTGCCCACGTAGCGATTTTTAAGCGCTTTTGCCGCGATTTTCGGTGCGAAAACGTTTAAAAATCGTGTACAGAACGCCCCCCATGCATTCCTATGGCATTCCACACATGCTGTGCTAATGCTGCGCTTTTTTCCGCGGCGGAATCGTATCGCGGAAAAAATCGCAGCATGGTCATTCTTTTGTGCGGAATCGCAAAGAATTGCCGCGATTCCGCACCCATAGGAATGCATGAGAATCGCTTACTTCCTGCATGTGGCTATGCCCACCATGTGGGAAGTTAAGTGTCTCATGTGCGGTTGGTACCCACGGTGTGGAGGAGAGGAGACTGTCCTCCAGGCCCTGGGTACCAAACCCCTGTAAAAAAAAGAATAAAAAATAAAAAAAATCGGGGTATATTTACCTTCCGACATCCCGCGCTGCATTCCCGGCCTAAGTGTTCCCAGTAATGCCTTGCGGCAAGGTCCTGTGATGACGTGGTCTCGCGAGATCGCTATTGCCTTGCGAGACCAACGTTATCACAGGTCTCGCAAGGCATTACTGGGAACCCTGAGGCCGGGAATGCAGCGCGGGACGCCGGAAGGTAAATATACCCCGATTTTTTTATTGTTTTTTTAGCATTTTAACATTCTATCTTTTACTATTGAGGCCGCATAGGCGGCCTCAATAGTAAAAAGCTGCTCACACTTGTCAAACACTATGTTGGACGAGTGTGACCAACCTGTCAATCACTTTCCAAG
Source organism: Dendrobates tinctorius (assembly GCF_039654945.1). Classification (NCBI taxonomy): domain Eukaryota; kingdom Metazoa; phylum Chordata; class Amphibia; order Anura; family Dendrobatidae; genus Dendrobates; species Dendrobates tinctorius. The sequence continues at coordinate 38,407,057 of NW_027361788.1, forward strand.
CGATGCTTCAAATCGCTTGGAAAGTGCTTGAATATCGCACGCGAAAATCGCGATCATAATCACGGTAAAAACCCGGGGAAATCGCGCTGAAAAAACAGCGCGATTTCTGGGAAGGAGTCCGGTTTTTAGTGTCCGGAATAAAACGCTACGTGGGCACATAGCCTAAAACTATGCTGGAAAAACATGCAAACAGATTGTGCCCTTAATCATTTGTTTCAAGGGCTCTTGCGCAATAAGGCTATGTGCACATGCTGCGGATTCACCTGAGGGTTTTTCCACGCGGATCCGCAGGTAAAGTGACCTGCGGATTTGCCTGTGGTTTGACACCTGGACAATGGAACAGGTGCCAAACCGCTGCGGAATCCGCAGAAAGAATTGACATGCTGCGGTTTGTAAACCGCAGCAAAACCACGTGTAAAAAAACGCAGCGTGAGAACAGCGGTTTTGAAAACCCATAGGATAACATGGTACTGTACCATGTTTGCAGAACTGCTGCGGATCCGCAGGGCCAAAAACGCTGCGGAACCGCAGCAGAATCTGCAGCGTGTGCACATACCCTAAGGAAACAATGCAAACCACTGAGCCACCATTCGATGGGCGAAGATCTTAAGGGAGTTGGTTTAAAGGTATCCCATGGAACATAACTGAACTCCAACCTGAGCCCGAAGGATATTACATTCCGCACCCAGTCACTATTGGTGATCTGTAACCATGCTGGGAGGAAGGATGACAGTCTACCTCCCACGGGAATTGCTAGTCATTGATTCGGTTTCTTTCGCTCTCTCGATGAGCGCCTGAACATGAAGCCCGTACCTCTTCTTCTATCCTCCCATCTGGGACCGTCTCTATTAGGTGAAGGATTGCGCCTTCTCCCCTGACTGAATCTCCTATTAAACGGACGTTGGTAGGATGCGGACCAAACATTTGGGAATTTTTTCTCATCGTCCCCGGCTTTCTCAAGCAGTTCATCCAGGACTGCTCCGAACAAATATTCCCCCTCACACGGGATAGTGCAGAGTTTCGCTCTGGATTGAATGTCTCCCTGCCAGCACTTTAGCCACAGAGCTCTACGAGCCGCATTAGAGAGTCCTGCTGCATCAGCCGAGGCATCCGCTAGGAAGGTTGCGGCCTCCTGGATTATTGGTAGGGCCCCAAGAATTGTCTTTCTAGACGTTCCCTGTTTTAACTGCGACTAACTGGTCCAACCAGACCATCATGGACCTGGCCGTGCATGTTGATGCTACTGCTGGTCTTAAAGAACTGGTTGCCATCTCCCAGGTATTTTTAAAGGGGTTGTCCGGGCTTTTCACATAATCTCAGTACATATCTGGGCTGCAGAATTATGACAATAAGTAATTTACTTTCTGTCACTAGTTTGCACGGTTTTCTAGATATTCTGAACAGAACATCCAAGGGGGGGGGGGTGTTATGGCATTGAAATGAGAACTAGTCGTAACCTCCTACTCTACTCCAAACATGCCCTCTATAGCAACAACCCCATCCTAAATAGCTACAGGCCCTCCCCGTCCACACAGTAACGAATTCTTCCCCTCCAGCAGCCTCAGTGCAGAGAGCTGCTCCTCCCCCAGACACACACTGAACAGTTATCTATGGAAAGTGAAACTAGTGAGGAGTGAAAATCGTCCTGTATTCTGGGCCACTCCATGATTACAATACATAACTCATTATCAGAAATTCCTTCCCTCACTGTCCCAGGCTGCTGGCAGCAGTGAGAACAGACTGTGTGATGGCCAGTGATGGGGGTCTGCAGCTTCTAATCTGCACAGGGGATGGCAGTCACTGACGTAATCTGTTGTGTGACAAAGCCTCTGCTGTGTGAATGAGACAGCTGTGTCACTGATGTCTTCACACAGCAGCAGATTTGATGCAGTGTATGTGTGAGCACTGTGTCTCTAATGACACAAATACTGATGGGAGCAGCCTGTCCCAGAATACAGGATGATTTTCACTCCTCACTAGTTTCACTTTACAAAGATAACTGTTCAGTGTGTGTCTGGGGGAGGAGCAGCTCTCTGCACTGAGGCTGCTGGAGGGGAAGAATTCGTTACTGTGTGATGAGGGCTGCTTCATGTGGACAGGGAGGGCCTGTAGTTATGGAGGGTGGGGTTGTGGCTATAGAGGGCATGTTTGGAGTAGAGTAGGTTACGACTAGTTCTCATTTCAATGCCATAACAAACCCCCCTTGGACGTTCTATTCAGAATATCTAGAAAACCGTGCAAACTAGTGACAGAAAGTAAATTACTTATTGTCATAATTCTGCAGCCCAGATATGTACTGAGATTATTTGAAAAGCCCGGACCCCTTTAAGGAAGGTATCTGCCTTCCCATCTAAAGGATCTTTAAGGGACCCCATGTCCTCAAAGGGTAGTGAGGATCTTTTTGACGCCTTCGCGATTGCCGCATCTAATTTGGGGGCCTTGTCCCAATTGTTCACTGTCGGATCTTCAAAGGGGTATCTACGCTTGAGGGCTGGTGGTAGCGACCCTCTTTTATCTGGTTTCTTCCACTCTCTGCGGATCAGATCTTGAATTTTTTCGTTCAATGGGAAGACTCTCCGCTTCCTCTGCTCCAGCCCCCGAACATGACATCCTGCATGGATAACTGAGGTTTAGGCTCCTCCACTTCCATTGTCCCTCTGACTGCTTTTACTAGCTTGTCTACTCGGTCAAGCGGCAGACAAAACCGACCAGAGTCCTCTTCCTCTGAGGAAGACGAGGGAGATGAAACATGGGAGCCCTTACTTCTCCTCCATTCTACCGAGGAATCAGACTTCCCAGGGTCCCCACCCCTTAAGCTTTCTGGTTGGGACATGGATTTCAGGGTTTCCTTCATCTCTGCCCTGACTATGTCCCTTAAGCTTGCAGCTACAACGGGCGACTCTTCCACCATTGTCTGCTGGATACAGGGGACACAACCTTTTGGGGCATGAGTCTGGTAACGGGCACGCACAAAGTGCGCATTCTCTGTGTTTGGTTTTACTCGTGGCTTTCTTTCCCTAAAATAAAACATAGAGGGAGGCCCCGTCACTGAGTAAACATTCACGTAGATCACTTACCAGTGCCACAATTAAGTACCGGAGAATGAGGGGGATTTTTCTCAGCCGATGCTCCTATCTGTCTAAAGGAGCCTTTATGACTGGACTGGGCACTTCGTCCCGCACGCTCCTTACTGTCACGGGACTCCATTTGTTTGACCTGCCGAAGGTCATCTAGGGGCGGCAGTGATGACTTTCGCTGCTGCCGCTGTTGCTGCTGCTGCTCCTGATCGCTCTCCATTACTGCGTCCAATAATGTGGCCAAGGCACGGCACCCATCTAGGGACCTGCCTATATACCCCTCCTCCGGACAGCAGATTTCCTCCTGCCGCACCCTCCCCCCCCCCAACAGGGCCCCGCTCCCCAGCTGGCGCCGCTATTTGCAGGTGGACCGGCGCTTACCGGCGCTTCTCCGATGGGTGCCGCCATCTTGGGTCCTCACGCCTGCGCAGTGGCGCCGCCGACCCGGAAGCGCCCCCAGGCTCTGCCCCCTGACGTCACCGCTACTCCGACGTCACCGGAAGTGACGCGGGACGCCCGGGCGTTCCATTGTGCAGTGTTCCCCGGCCTTAGCACCCTGCAGCCGCCCCGGCTCCCCTGAACACCGCGACAGCGCCGCCGGAGCCGGGAGCCCCCGGGGTGCATACTTACCGGCGGCGGCCTCTTTTATGGAGACGGACATCCTCCGGACGCCGCTCCCTGCTGCACAAGCCACCGCCGTGCCACCCATCCTGGGCCACCGTGGCGTCCTCCAGGAGCTCCGCACCAGGCCGAAGTAGGAGACCCCCTCGCTACCTGCACCGGCCGGCCGGCCTGTCTGTAGGATCCCGTCCCCTCAGGAACAGGAAACCAACTGATGCGTGGGAGAGGTGCCGCCCTTTTGTATCTGTAGGTTTCCTGTTCCTGAAGGGCGGATCCCCTCTCTCGTGGTGCAGTCATGGGAGTCCGAATAAATTGTCTTTCCTCCAAACGAAGAGAATGCTCCCTTGTTCTTGTCACAGTCCTTGGTACAAACAGTTCATTGGAGAGATCTCTGTATTGCCCTCTGATATACTTGTACATATATATTAGGTCTCCCCTAAGTCTTCTCTTTTCTAGCGTAAATAGACCTAATTTTGATAACCTTTCTGGGTATGGTAGTGAACCAACTCCATTTATCATTTTAGTAGCCCACCTTTGAACCCTTTCAAGTTCAGTATGTCACTACATAAAGAGTAGTCTACTTTACATTTTTATACATTACAAAAAAGATATTTCAGCAGATTCCACCCCAACAGAGGCCATAAGAAACTCATTTTAGTCTCTGCTTGTGACTTTCCCTGGCACACACACTTAAAGATGTTATCTACTACTAGGACAACCACTTCTTAAACTAAATGTTCATCCCCGATAAAATAATAAAGCCTATACTCACCTCCCGTGTCGGCTCCGTTCCAGCCGCGTCAGCACTCGCGGTCCCAGGGCTGTGAGGTAGTGGAATGACACGTGATGCCTGATGACCAATCAGCACTGGCATCACTGTCACTGCCTTCGGACAAACTGAACATGAAGAGGAAGTCAGGGATGAGCTGTAGCCATGACTTCCTCTTCATGTTCAGTTTGTACGAAGGCAGAGACAGCGATGCCAGTGCCGATTGGGCAACAGCATCACTTCTCACAACACCACATCACAGCCCCGGGGAGAGCAAGTGCTGGCACGGCAGGAGAGTATAGACTTTATTATTTTATCAGGGATGAACATGAGGTTATATGAACTTTAAGGAGTTCACATAATGAGAAATCGGACTAATTCCTACTTCTAAGGTACAAAGTTTCTGATATCATCACGGAGTTAAAGCAATAAGAGAAATTATTTTATGTGGTGAAGTTCACCATTTTATTAGATCTAATTTAATTAAAGGGAATCTGTCACCCCATTTTTCGAGTATCAGCAGCCGGCACCGCCATCAGGGGCTTATCTACAGCATTCTGTAATGCTGTAGATAAGCCCCCAATGTAACCTGAAAGATAAGAAAAATGAGTTAATTATACTCACCCGGGAGCGGTCCGGTCTTGGTCTGATGGGTGTTTCGGTCCGGCGCCTGCCATCTTCAAACGGTGACGTCCTCTTCTTTGCTGCCTGTCGTGGCTCCTGCGCAGGCGCACTGCTCTGTCCTGTTGAGGGCAGAGCAGAATACTGCAGTGTGCAGGCGTCGGACCTCTCCCGGCGCCTGCGCACTGAAGGACTCTGCTCTGCCCTCAACAGGACAGAGCAGTGCGCCTGCGCAGGAGCCACGACAGGCAGCAAAGAAGAGGACGTCACCGTTTGAAGATGGGAGGCGCCGGACCGCAACACCCATCGGACCAAGACCGGACTGCCCCAGGGTGAGTATAATCTAAAGGCCCCGTTACACATAACGATGTCCCAGCGATCCCACCAACGATCCGACATGATGGGATTGCTGGGACATCGTTAGGCTGATCGCTGGTGAGATGTCACAAGACAGCCCCTCCAGCGATCAGGATCAGCGACGCTGGTTTCTAATGTAAACATTGGGTATCCAGGAGCCGCGGCTCCTGGATACCCGCTGTTTACCTTGGAAACCAGCGTCGCTGATCGCTGGTCTCTCGCTGCCACACGCAGCGATGTGTGCTGGCCAGCAGGAGACCAGCGATCGAAAAACGGCCAGGCCGACCGAGCACGATCAGCGATAACCGGCAGGGGGGCCGGTCGCTGATCCCCGTCACACACAGTGATCTCGCTGGCGAGATCGCTGTGGCGTCACAAAATCAGCGATCTCGCTAGCGAGAACGCTGTGTGTGACGGGGCCTTAAGGCTCGAAATATGGAATTAAAGGCCCCTTTACATTTAGCGATGCACAAGCGATCCCAACAACGATACGACCCGGTCATGATCGCTGGTGCATCGCTAAATGGTCGCTAGTGAGCTGCCACACAGGCAGATCTCACAGCGATGCAGCAGTGATACAGCAGTCGTTACTTACCTTTCAGACGTGGTGATCTTGACATCCTCCCGTCCGCGTCCACGCGTCGCTCGTCGGCGCCAGCAGGAAGCACCCGACGAGAAATGGAGCTGCGCGATCAACAACAGACAGCGGGGGAGCCGGTCGGAGGTAAGTATCACACATAGCGATATCGCTGCTGCGTCACCAAATCGGTGATGCTTTAGCGATATTGCTAGCAATATCGCTATGTGTAAAAACCCCCTTTAGTCTCTGGAATAAACCCCATGGGAGCCCTTTAGTCTCTGGAATAAACCCCATGGGAGCCAGATAACCTTGGAATTTTCTACAACTCCTTGAAAGGTTCCTTTCAGTTAATAGATAATTCAAATATTCCATGACAAGTGACAAAAACAAACCTACTTCACACAAATGTTTCACTGAACGTCAAAATCGTGACAATCAGAAAAAAAAACATCTTCCTTATTCTAAGTGGAAGCGGTGCATTCTTGACATAACGAGAGAAAAAAACCTCACAAAGTTTCTTGAAAGGCGTCTGAGGAAACCAAACAGAAACCGTATATTCAAAAAAAAAAAAAAAAAAACCACACAAAGACACCATGTGTATGGCCATGACATTGTAAGTATTCACCAACATCCATGTATGGTGGACTTTCACAGTACATTTTGTTGTTTGCAAACTAGTGTGAAATCTTCAGCAAGTCCAAGGCCAAGTATGCATATCACTGGCAGATTGCGCCATGGATTATTTCTGGATTTGTGACAAAATTGGCTGTGCAAATGCATCTCTACTTAGTGCAATTACAAAATCTGTCACATCCAAACTAGAATTAGCACCATTCTAAGGTCAACAGGATCTCCATGTAGTACCCACATTACGCAAGTTACCATACTTCTTATCGTGCCTGGTCACATAAAAAAGGGAATACAATTTCAAATGCATGTGAAAAAGGTGATAGAAAACCTATTCTCATACATAAGTACTAGATTTTATTTATATTTGGGAACAGAATTTTCATCTAAAACCACTTTTAGAAAAATTACGGTATGTGTGCAAAATAATAATAATAATAATAATAAACAATTGAGAGTCTTCAGTGGTATGTGTTCAAAAATACATGATGCAATTTAATGTTCAAAATAAAAATATATTGCATTCACCATCTTCATATAAAAAGCCCTGTAACCTTTTATCTTGCCCCTGTCCAATGCATCAGTAAGACAAACATTGCTTACAGTGGAGAAAGAAAGTATTGAGTCAGCCACCAATTGTGCAAGTTCTCCCACTTAAAAAGATGAGAGGCCTGTAATTGACATCATAGGTAGACCACAATTATGAGAGTCAAAATGAGAAAATAAATCCAGAAAATCACCTTGACTGATTTGGCAAGATTTATTTTTCCAATTATGTTGGAAAATAAGTATTTGGTAACCTAAAAACATGCAAGATTTCTAGCTCTCTCAGACATGAAACTTCTTATTTAAGAGGCTCCTCTGTCCTCCACTCATTACCTGTGGTAATGGCACCTGTTTGAACTTGTTACCAGTATAAAAAAAAGACACCTGTCCACAACCTCACACAGTCACACTCCAAAGTCCACTATGGTGAAGACCAAAAAGCTGTCGAAGGACAACAAATGAAATTGTAGCCCTGCACCAGGATGGGAAGACTGAATCTGCAATAGGCAAGCAGCTTGATGTGATGAAATCAACTGTGGGAGCAATAATAAGAAAATGGAAGACATACAAGACCACTGATAATCTCCCTCTATCTGGGGCTCCAAGCAAGATCTCACCCCGTCGGGTCAAAATGGTCACATCGATGAGCAAAAATCCCAGAACCACACGGGGGGGACCTTGTGAAAGACCTGCATAGAGCTGGGACCACCGTAACAAAGGCTACCATCAGTAACACACTACACCGTCAGGGACTCAGATCCTGCAGTGCCAGACGTGTCCCCCGCTTAAGCCAGTACATGAGTACATGTCCGGACCTGTCTGAAGTTTGCTAGAGAGCATTTAGATTATCCAGAAGAGTATTGGGAGAATGTTATATGGTCTGATGAAAGTAAAGTAGAACTGTTTGGTAGAAACAAAACTCATCATGTTTGGAGGAGACAGAATGCAGAGCAGCATCCAAAGAACACCATACCTATTGTGAAGCAAGGGGGTGGCAACACCATGCTTTGGGACTGTTTCTCTGCAAATGGACTAGGACGACTGATATGTGTACATGAAAGAATGAATAGGGCCATGTATAGTGAGATTTTGTGTGAAAACCTTCTTCCAAGGGCATTGAAGATGAAACATGGATGGGTCTTTCAGCATGATTATGATCCCAAGCACATCGTCAGGGCAACGAAGGAGTGGTTTCATAAGAAGCATATGAAGGTCCTGGAGTGGCCTAGCCAGTCTCCAGATCACAACCCCATAGAAAACCTTTGGAGGGATTTGCAAGTCCGTGGTGCCCAGCAACAGGCCCAAACCATCACTGCTCTAGAGGAGATCTGCATGGAGGAATAGGCCAACATACCACCAACAGTGTGTGCCAACCTTGTGAAGACTTACAGAAAACGTTTGACCTCTGCCATTGCCAACAAAGGATATATAACAAAATATTGAGATGAACTTTTGGTAATGACCAAATACTTATTGTTCCACCATAATTTGCAAAATAAATCTTGCCAAATCAGACAAGGTGATTTTCTGTATTTGTTTTCTCATTTTAACTCTCATAGTTGTGGTCTACCCATGATGTCAATTACAGACCTCTCATCTTTTTAAGTGGGAGAAATTGCACAATTGGTGGCTGACTAAATTACTTTTTCCCCACTGTATGTATGAATAGAAAACCTACTAATTCCAGACGTGTACCAGTCACATCCATGAATATTGTATGACCAGTTCAATAATCTCATTTGCATTCTGATATGAGAAGAGATGTATGTCCTTGGTGTAAAGGACATAAATCACCTAAACTCCAAATCTACGGGATCATCAAGGAAGCTAATAACCAATTCTGTGAGCTTTCTGGGTCGTCTTGCATCAACTGCTATTTTGAGGCCTGGAAACAGTTCAGATCAGGGGACTTTGAGAGCCAGTATAACAGCATATTCAGTTTTAACAAGGAAAACTGAGAAAAATATATCAATCCCAAAGAATAAATGTGTTGTATAAGCAAATTACGGATATTAAAACTTAACATTTATTATTCCATTAAAAAAAAAGTACAAAAAGACAAAACCAAACAGAGACTAACATAAATTTGCCTGCCTATCAGTACAAGCTTAATGATATGCTTCTTGCAGTCAATAGAGTGCCTTATAGTGCTGGTGTCCTGCTTTCAGATCCCACCAAGGACAACATCTGCAATGAGTTTGTGTGGGTTTCCTCCGGGTTCTCCAGTTTCCTCCCACATTCCAAAAACAAACTGATAGGGAATTTAGATTGTGAGCCCCATCGGGGACAGGGCCAATAATGTCTGTAATAATGGCGCTATATAAATGAGTAAAATAAATAAAAAATAAATAAGTTTTATTCAGTATAACGGTGCCGACATGACACTGTGTAGGTTACTATGCACAACCCTGCTAACAGGTTCCCTTTAATATATAACACCAATGAAAGGCTCAGATGCACTTGCACAGAGCCTTATTTTATCTTAGCTTGACCTTTAGTATAGTAATTTATGTGCACTCAAGAGACCTTTTACAACTACTTTCACTATTACTTTCACCCAGCAGAAGACTGTAGAGTAATTATATTGCTTAGCCACAAGAGGATCGCTGCATATCATAGAAGTGACTCCTATGATTGCTGTAATAGATTATTCCTGGGGAAGGGAACAACAGCTCACGTTGGTCACATCTCCCTTCCCATGTCTGTGGTTTGACTTGTAGCAAAATCCTTTTTCTGCCAATAACTATGGAAGAAAAAAGGGGGCATCCCATACACATGCCAAAATATGAGGGCACTAGAAATGAGCTATCTTCTCCTACAATACACTACTATACGGCTATAATTCTTATAGAAAGAGAACCGCCAATTTTATTTATTATTTTAAAATTACATTAGCTCTCCCAGTCCCAATGTCAGACTGGAAATTAAAAGTATCATCATAAGTCAGCAATGTACATATCATAACATAAAAAGCAAGATGATCAACTAGACAGTAGTAACTACAATAAAGACACATCCCCGAAAAGTACCAAACAGTATTATGATCCAGCCAAACCACACCTGTTCTGGACAAGTTGGGTTGTATAAGGTCTACTTTTAAAAGGAAGCAGACATTGCAATTGCATCCAGGCTACAGTCACCTCTGTACTAAGATGTGTTTTCGCGGAATACTTATGCAAGGTAATTCAATGACAATCCTGAAGTGTTGTGCACATGATCAGTAAATTTGTCTGTATTTGCAGCGTTTGTTTTCTGCAGCGTTTTTTACTCATTGACTTCAATTGAGTCAGTCAAATCTGCAGCAAAAATGCAGGTGTAAAAACGTTTGTGTCTTTGCTGCGTATTTACTGCTTGTCAAAGGAAATGATGTCAGAAGGAGGAAGAACACCATGAGAGCACCGAAGCTGATGAACTACAGTGAACTCTCATGGCAGCGCAGTGATACACTGTGGGAGCAATTAGCTCCTGTCAGTGTATCACCGAAGGCCGAGTAGAGCGGTCACATCTCCAGATGTGACTGCTCAACACGTGAGATTGCCGTGGGACACTCAGTATTAAATGGACTACGTCGGACAGGATAGTATATGTTTATTATTTACTGATTGTTTGCAGGAGATGAGGGCATCAGATTAGGAATTCAGTAAGTATGGTACATTTAGATTCAATAAAGGAGTCTGTGTGATCATTTCAAATAAAGGACTTTATTCTGGGTGTCTGTGTTTTATACAATATTACCATGGGGTTAGTAATGGAAAGGTGTCTTACCGATGGCTCTCCATTACTAACCTGTGGGCTTGATGTCACCTGACAATACAAAGGTGACATCAACCCCACAAATATGAACCCCACTTGCTACCACTACAGGGAAAGTGGGAAGAGAGAGGCTAAGTGCCAGAAATCTATAAGATGCACCATTTCTGGGGTGGCTAAGAGCTGATGTTTTTAGCCTGGAGGAAGCCAATATCCATGGCCCGTTCGCAGGCTATTAATATCAGACGGCAGCTGTCTGCCTAGCCTTTGCTGGTTTGATTTTCTAGGGGGATCCCATGTCAATTTTTTTCTGGGGTTCCCCTGTAAACTAGCCAGTAAAGGATAAGCAAACAGCTGTGAGCTGATATTAATAGCCTGGGAACTTTTATGGCTATTGGCTCCTTCCCAGAATATTAACATTAGCCCTGAGCCGTCGGCTTTCCCTCTGCTGGTTATGAAAATCACGAAGGAGGACATGCAATTTTTTTTTGTTTTTATAAACAACCAGATATAAATGATAATTTTTACTTATATAGCGCCAACATATTCCACAGCGCTTTATAGTTTAACAGTTTCAAACACAAGTCATAAGTAACAACGTTAACAATATAATATTAAAGCAAAATAAGACAAACTTCACGCAGATTTCTGACAGTTGCTGTTTTGTTACAGCATATGTAGTTAATGCTCCTATACATAGGCTGGTGTGTGTGTGTGTGTGTGTGTGTGTGTGTGTGGTGTGTATATATACATACACACTCATATTAGTGTCTTTATTCAACTCCTTATGTACCATTTTATTAATGAGGGTATCTGGCTGACACCTGTTCATTACTAAACCTAGGGCTTGTGTATGTGTGTGTATATATATATATATCTCTCTAATATATAAAGCTCAAGTGTATGTATGTATGACCCAGGATAGGCATCCGCACCGTCGCAGCTACAGTCACAAAATTTGGCACAGTCACACGTCTGGACCTCGAGAGCGTCCTAGGCTATGTTGAGAGGCGAAATTTTAACCCCGCGCGTTCCAATTCACCAAACAATTTTGCCCCTGTCTACATACTGGGGAAAAAGTGTGTGCGTGTCAAGCCCCGCCCTTCAATATGTCATAATGCCCCTATCTACATACTTGGGAAACAGTGTGTGCGCGTCAAGCCCCGCCCCTCATTATGATGTCATAATGGTTGCCATGGTGACGCTGATGTCATCATAGGTTGCAAGCCCCGCCGCTCATTATGATGTCATAATGGTTGACTATGGAATGGAGAATGTGTGATGGGTATATGGGCACTGGACTATGGGATGGAGGATATGTATGACGGGTATATGGGCACGGGACTATGGGATGGTGGATATGTATGATGGGTATATGGGCACGGGACTATGGGATGGAGGATATGTATGATGGGTATATGGGCATGGGCATATGGGATGGAGGATGTGTGATGGGTATATGGGCATGGGACTATGGGATGGAGGATATGTATGATGGGTATATGGGCACTCGACTATGGGATGGCGAATATGTATGATGGGTATATGGGCATGGGACTATGGGATGAAGGATGTGTGATGGGTATATGGGCATGGGACTATGGGATGGAGGATGTGTGATGAGTATATGGGCACGGGCCTATGGGATCGTGGATATGTATGATGGGTATATGGGCACGGGACTATGGGATGGAGGATAATTATAATTTGCTATAACTAACCACAGTTCGTTACTATGCCCGGGCAGCCCTCATTATGATGTCATAATGGTTGCCATGGCGACGCTGATGTCATCATAGGTTGCAAGCCCCGCCGCTCATTATGATGTCATAATGGTTGACTATGGGATGGAGGATGTGTGATGGGTATATCGGCACTGGACTATGAGATGGAGTATATGTATGTCAGGTACATGGGCACTCGACTATAGGATGGAGGATATGTATGATGGGTATATGGGCACAGGACTATGGGATGGAGGATAATTATAATTTGCTATAACTAACCACAGTCAGTTACTATGCCCGGGCAGCGCCGGGCTCTTCAGCTAGTATATATTATACACACACGGTGCCTTGCAAAAGTATATTCGGCCCCCTGAAACTTTTCAACCTTTTCCCACATATCATGCTTCAAACATAAAGATACCAAATATAAATTTTTGGTGAAGAATCAACAACAAGTGGAACACAATTGTGAAGTTGAACGAAATTTATTGGTTATTTTAAATTTTAAGTGGGGAGTGCAATATTATTCAGCCCCTTTATTTTCAATGTAGCAAACTCACTCCAGAAGTTCATTGTGGATCTCTGAAGTTGTCATAAATGACTAATGATGATAAATATACCGTATATACTCGAATATAAGCTGAGATTTTCAGCCCATTTTTTGGGCTTATATTAGTCATATACACCAGGGGGTCAGAGGGGGAGAGGGGGCGGGGATGTCAGGTCATACTTACCCGTCCTGGCACGGTTTCTGCAGCCCCCAGCTTCTCCGCGATCTCGCTTCCTTCCATCAGCGGTCACGTGGTACCGCTCATTACACTCATGAGCATGCGCATATTCATGAGGTGTAATGAGCGGTACCACATGACCGCTGAAGGCAGGAAGGGAGATCGCGGAGAAGCTGGAGGCTGCAGAGACCGTGCCAGGACCGGTAAGTATAGCGATACTCACCTGTCCGGGTCCATCGCTGCTTGCTGCCGTCTGGTACGTCATCTGTCAGTGACGTTCAGAGACAGCAGAGGGCGCGGTGATGTGGACAGATGACATGCCAGACAGCAGCAAGCAGCGGCACCTGGCCCCAGCGACGGAGAGGTGAGTGTCATTTTTTTTTTATTTTTAAATGCAGCACCGGCAGCACATGGGGGCATAATGTATGGAGCATCTTATGGGGGCAGCACATGGGGGCATAATCTATGGAGCATCTTATGGGGCAGCATATAGGGATATAATCTACGGAGCAACTTACAGGAGCAGCATATAGGGGCATAATCTATGGAGCATCTTATAGAGGCAGCATATTGGGGCATAATCTATGGAGCATCTTATGGGAGCAGCATAAAGGGGTATAATCTATGGATCATCTTATAGGGGCAGCATTTGGGGGAATAATCTATGGAGCATCTTATAGGGGCAGCATATGGGGGAATAATCTATGGAGCATCTTATAGGGGCAGCATATGGGGGAATTATCTATGGAGCATCTTATAGGGGCAGCATATGGGGGAATAATCTATGGAGCATCTTATGGGGGCAGCATATGGGGAATAATCTATGGAGCATCTTATGGGGGCAGCATATGGGGAATAATCTATGGAGCATCTTATGGGGGGCAGCATATGGGGAATAATCTATGGAGCATCTTATAGGAGCAGCATATAGGGGCATATCTACGGAGCATCTTATGGGGGCAGCATATGGGGGCATAATCTATGGAACATCTTATAGGGGAAGCATATGGGGGAATAATCTATGGAGCATCTTATGGGGCAGCATATGGGGAATAATCTGTTAAGCATCTTATAGGGGCAGCATATAGGGGCATAATCTATGGGGCATCTTATGGGGGCAGCACAAACAATCTCCATCAAACCTCACTGAGCTCAAGCTGTTTGCCAAGGAAGAATGAAATTCTTGCCCAGTCTCTCGATGTACAAAACTGATAGCGACATACCCCAAGCGACTTGCAGCTGTAATCGCAGCAAAATGTGGCGCAACAAAGTATTAAGTTAAAGGGGCCGAATAATATTGCACGCCCCACTTTTCAGTCTTTGAATTTCCACAAAAATTTAAAATAACCGATAAATTTCGTTCCACTTGTTGTTGATTCTTCACCAAAAATTTACATTTGGTATCTTTATGTTTGAAGCACGACATGTAGGAAAAGGTTGAAAAGTTCCAGGGGGCCGAATACTTTTGCAAGGCTATATATATATATATATATATATATATATACACACACACTCACTGGCCACTTTATTAGGTACACCATGCTAGTAAGGGGTTGGACCCCCTTTTGCCTTCAGAACTGCCTCAATTCTTCGTGGCAGAGATTCAACAAGGTGCTGGAAGCATTCCTCAGAGATTTTGGACCATATTGACATGATGGCATCACACAGTTGGCGCAGATTTGTCGGCTGCACATCCCTGATGCGAATCTCCCGTTCCACCACATCCCAAAGATGCTCTATTGGATTGAGATCTGGTGACTGAGGAGGCCATTTGAGTACAGTGAACTCATTGTCATGTTCAAGAAACCAATCTGAGATGATTCGAGCTTTATGACATGGCGCATTATCCTGCTGAAAGTAGCCATCAGATGTTGGGTACATTGTGGTCATAAAGGGATGGACATGGTCAGCAACAATACTCAGGTAGGCTGTGGCGTTGCAACGATGCTCAATTGGTACCAAGGGGCCCAAAGAGTGCCAAGAAAAAATTCCCCACACCATGACACCACCACCACCAGCCTGAACCGTTGATACAAGGCAG